>NC_079168.1:57258522-57593522 GCF_947568905.1 Ostrea edulis | reverse complement strand
ATTGTTATTTTTCAGAATATTATTACCTGTCTCATACATTACTTTAAGGTTGATCGATCCTCATGTGATGTCATAGGTTTTTACAAAATCTTTATTTTATTAAATTTTGGGCATGATTGAAATATATCTTTAAGAGGAATTGTATTCACTGAATAAAATAAAAAAATTGGTAAACTTTTGATACTGAAAAAGTTTTTATTTTCCATAGATAATCAATTATTTATAATTTTAAAAATTTTGTCAAGGGCAATAACTCCTATACTGGAATTTCCTCAACTGCATGTCTATGACACAATGATTTCACTAATATCCACAATTAATTTTTATATATCTATGAATTATCAGATTTCTTAAACTGTTGACATTTGAAATTTGTCATTTCAACAAGAGATTATTAATTTTCATCATTCTGTTTAACGAAAATGTGCGATTTTTTTATGTTGATATATGCTTCTGTTTTTGTATGTCTGACATCTTTAAAAGGGTGGCAGCATGCACATTTTCTTTGGTTATTGGTTAGATTAAACTATATTGAGTGGAGATTAATACAGTTTTTCCACTTTTAACCATTCTTATAGATAAGTCACATGAGGATCGACCCACCTTAAAAGCAATTTTCTTCTACAATGTAAATACAGATGTATTTTTCATATAATTTGATTAACGTGTCATTTGTTGGGAACAATTGTCAAATACAAGTATATTTTTAAACAGTGGTTTTTGTTTTAGATATCATTTATATACCGCACTCTCTCTCTCTCTCGATCACGGTAGAATGCGGGTAGATAGTCCTCACGTGCTTCTTATCATCGAGAAGCAAGTTGACAAAAGTGTCATTTTATGGTCGCTTACCTCCGTTCAGACCCCCACTCATTGTTTCTCTAAAACTGTTCTTGTCCACAAATCAATCACAAAAGTTATTAATGTATAAAACAGGACGGAAGGCAGTGTTCGTGATCTATTTATATTTCAAAAAACAATCATTGAATTTTCCTCGATTTTATTTATGTTCAGATATTAATATTTGATCTGTATCCTAAAATATACGATAAATTCAATATACCATATATAATCGGGTTACGTTTAGGAGAATTATGGAAATACGAGATAAGCGTAAAAATGTCAGAATGAGTCAATCAAGCTGTGCATCGAGTATCTGTCTTTACAAATATTTATATACATAGTATTATAATGCCACATTTAAAAATCCATGGTTTGGATTCATTCATAGAATTTTAAACATACATGTATGTGGACTCTCTAATATATGATATGAACAAGGTATTGTGAATGAAAAATGGATAACATTATTGATGGATAGCATTATTACTCAAATAAGCATTATTACTCAAAGAAGTGATATATAGATATGATGTATATGTTTATTTTTCCTCCAGTGATATCGTGTGTATATTTTATGTATATATTTTATGTTATGCTATCTATTTTTCTATTCTCTCACTTATCTGTCTGTGAGTATGTTTTATACAGGACCACAATGTAAACTAGTCATTTGTACTAATTGTGCTATCCTGTCTAAATAAAAGAATTTATTATTTATTATTATAACAAACGTTGTAAACCAAAGTTTAAAGGATCTATTTGTCAAGACTTAGTTAAGTGATGTTCGAGCTCTTCCAAGGGTACAATGTACAGAAATTTTAAAACAAGCAGCATCTCTTTGAAATTTCGTACCACGAACCGTCGCCTCCCAGTAGAGACTGACCGATGGTTTAGTATACCATATAACGAAAGATTATGTGTTTTATGTAATGAAACAAAAATTGCAAATGAATATCATTTTGTGTTAGATTGCAGTGCGTTATCCGATATCAGAAAAGCATATCTGCACGGAAAATATTGTACGAGACCAAATATAATGAAATTATGTCAACGAGTTTTTTGGCACGCTGTTTTTGGTTATATTTAGCTCCAAAACTTCATAGTTATTTCGGATTTCAAACATTTCGGTTGAGCATCACTGAAGAGACATTATTTGTCGAAATGCGCATCTGGTGCATCAAAATTGGTACCGTATAAGTTTTACATTAAAACCCTGTGCATGTTAATTTTAAAGATATGCGAATTAGTCTGTTCTCCTTAACACACAACTTCAATTTGTTGTACATATTTATGTATATATTTCACTATGTTCATTTGCATACCTATATACATTCCTCTGACGTTACTTGTATTGATACATGAAATTTCTGTATTGTACCACGTGTACCGCTTCAATTCAATTCATTTATTCACTCACTAAAACAAAGACTACAAGATGTGTTTATACAAGAAATTAATAGTGTTTATTCACTCACTAAAACAAAGACTACAAGATGTGTTTATACCAGAAATCAATAGTGTTTTTGAGACGTCACCAAAATGTAACTTATATAAATATGTCAATGAAGGTTTTAAATTACAATTGTATCTTACAAAATCTGTTCCAAGTGTGTATGTTCAAAATATTACATGTAATAAATACCGATTATCCTCGCATAGATTAGAAATTGAACAAGGTAGATTTAGCAATATTCCAAGAAACGAAAGAAAATGTAAATTATGTTCAGAGAGTATTGAAGATGAATATCATTTCATATTAGTATGTCCTTTTTATAAGGATTTTAGGAAACAGTATTTAAAGAAATATTATTATAAACACCCCTCCACTTTCAAGCTTATCCAACTATTATCAACTGGAAATATTACGGAATTATGTAAACTTGGTAAATACCTATACAAATGTTCATCTATTAGATCTCAGTTATTTATAAGATTATCCTCAGTATCTATCATGTCCATGTACATCAGTATGATATCTTATGTTTTGTTATCATTTCATTGTATAATTTGTTCTTGTATATACTTTATACCTATAAACTGTATGGTTCTTGGTCAATAAACAATACAATACTCAAAACCAGATCACTGTTACATGAGGTTCAAACTAATATATACATATATAAACTATGATTATAGGTAAGGGTCACAACAAAACAATACAGGTAGATAATGAAAAGTATTAATAAACATATAGTTAGCTGTAAGTAAATTAGTTTAGAAAGAGCAGGCAGCACAAAAAATTCTTTTAACAAACTTGTCAGTGATTTCAAAGATGCCACATTATTCTTATTCATTAACTCGTTGGGATTTTCAAAATCTTTTGTTAAGGTAAATTTTCTGTCGTTTGAAAAAAAAATGTACATTCCATGACATAATGAAATTCATCACCAATGCTATTGCAATTACACATTGTACATGTCCGTAAATTTCTTTCATTATTATTCCATCTACCCGTTTCTATAGGAAGATGATGATTACAAGTTCGCAATTTAGTTAATGCGATCTTTAAATCTCGAGGCAAGTTCAACAGATCATTTTCTAGACAAAAATTTATTTTAAAAATTCTACAGTTAATACATTTGAGTGAGTCGTTAATAACACTTCCATTGTGGTTTGAGCGAATAAAATGAATGTATGAATAGCTTTCCACCACCGATCGTGAGCACAACAAATCAATTGAAATTGTTAAGAACAGTCTAAAGGGACATGGACACGATTTAAGATGAACATTTTCAAATTTTATTTTTAATGTTGAGAACGCTTGAGTAAGATATTTCTAATGATACAGAGCTCACAATTCTTTGTTATTTAAACAAGGAACGTGCCACGTGTTTGTTTACATATGTGAAATATACAATGTACTAGTAAAACTTTCATTTAAAGCAGACTTACAAGTTAATTCTGAACACAATCAAATAGTTTCTAGAGTTTGGTGCATCTTATTTTGTTTCAAACATACTATTTTCTATTCAACAATCTAAATGTAAACAAAAAACATATATATATACAAAGCACTAAAATGACCAACGACACGAACAACCAGATTGTCAAATTTTCGGAACGACCCGTCCCTTCTTCTGGACAAACGAAAAAAAAATACATAATGTGGCCAATATCAACAGAGAATAATAACAAAAACTAAATATAAATACATCTAGCACTACAACTGCACTAATCTACAAACATATTTACAACGCAGACTACATGTTTTGTGGTTTTAGGCTTGCCAATCAATGTTAAAAGCGAAGCGAATTAGGACGTGCCCTATTCGTCCAAGAGCTGACCCAAAATGTACGAAGTGATAAAAATAGACTTAATTAATCTAAAGTGGAACGAGTTAACCATATTAGGTGGCAGGGGACAGTTTCTTTGGTTTTGAAACATGTGGATAGGGGGTATACACCAAAGTCAGATTATGACAGACTAATGAAAAATCATATTTCCCTTTTATGTCAATACTTGTATTTCATATTAGTGTAGTTAATAAATTATGACCCTAAATTACATGAAATCTATAAATACTGGTGCTGGTGCACAAAACATGCTCTGAGGAGGTTCCCCTTTTTTGCTTTGATTTTCCCTCATTTGGGCTAATCCGCACCACCCCCACACCATCACAGTACCAAACATGGGGATTTAGACACTGTGCACAATCAAGAACCCTATCTGCCCTTCTCAAAAATCTACCTCTCATATGGGGCCATCCACCTTCCCTCACAGCTATAGACCTTTTGCTAGACCCTGCATGTTTTCACCGGAATTTCTTCAGCAACTGACCACGTGTCTTAGTTTCGTATTTGCATCCATCTATATGCTAGGAATCATGGTGACACCTACATGTTGTATATCAACATTTTTACTAAGCACTCAGCTACATTTGACATGCATCCTAAAATTATTGTATACATTTTTACACATGTAATATCACTTCAAATACGGGGTAATTCCATTTTTTGAAAAAGTTGACCGGGCCTATAGTGCGACACTGTCCCCTGCTACCTTACGTTGACAAATAGTAAAGCTAACTCGTACCCAGAGAGATTCTATTATAACGATGCATTAAAGCTGTATGAAACGATGTTCATGTATTATTTTTGTACATAATTACTTTAAAGCAGATTAATTACTTTATAAAGTTATTAACTTTCCCTTAATAATATGTATACGGTGTGACCGTTGGACCGAGCGAAGCATGTAATGGTCATTGGAGTGTCCCAAGTGGTAATCATAATTTTACAATCGGGACTTAGATTTGAAGCCATAATTGAGCTAATTATCACTTTTATGTCCACAAACTAACCATTAGAATTCATTACTGTGTATATAAGGAAGGTAAATTACGTATAATTTTGAGAACTTTGAAAACGCGAGATGTGTCCTTTAAGTACGGTAGATTATGATTCATTTAAAAAATATATTTTTAATGAAATTTTCCTTGGGCTAAAAACCCAGTAAGGTCTCTAAAGGGGTTTATATGGGGAGAACAGTTTTACAGGATCCGCCTATTCATTGAACGCGGGAAATAAAACGCAAGGCGACGTAAACTGTGCATTGTGACGTTACATTTAGCCTCGACTTTTTTCTCTTTTTCAAAACAAACAATTATAAACAACAATAATACATTCCGTATGCAATGAAAAAGGCCGTTATAAAACTAAACAAAATTAACCAATAAATTCAAAATGGTAAAAAAGAAACCGTAATTTTATCGTATATTCTTATTCAAAGAAACTCATGAACTCGTTCATCTATTTAGTCGTATTACGGTTTTATATGTAATTATTTCCTAAAACCTGTTATAATGATAATTATACTATTCACTTTGAACAAACTGAGTGTTTAAATTACGAATTGCACATTACAGTCTTCTATTATTGGCATTCAAAATAAAACACGAATAACTGTTGAAGCAGGTAATGAAAAAATAAATGGCGGCGCCCATATGGATCACGAAAATTTTAGTGAACGTATATAGAGATTATCTCTTTTTCTGTTGCTGAATTTGACTTTTTTCTTTTACATACGTGTTATCTTTAGAGCCTTACTTCGCTGTCCCAAGTGATAGTCATAATTCTGTTCAGTACGGTAAATTACAATTCATTTAAAAATATGTATTATTTATGAAATTCCCATTGCGCTAAACGCCCAGTATCAAAGGGGGATATCTATGAGGATCCGCCTATTCCTTTAACGCGGAGAATATAGCACCAGCCGACGTAAACCATGCATAGCGACGTCAGATGTAGCCTCGACTTTTTTTTCTTCGTCTTTCAAACCAAACAATTATAAACAATAATTCATTTCAAAATATATATTATTTATGAAATTTTCCTTGCACTAAACGCCCAATAACATTTAATAATAAAGGGGGATATACGAGGATAACAGTTCTACAGGATCCGCCTATTCATTTAAAGAGGGGAATATAACGCCAGCCGACGTAAATCATGCATTGTGACGTCACATTTAGCCTCGACATTTTTCTCTTTCAAATCAAACAATTATAAACAACAATACACCCCGTTTGCAATTTAAAAGACAGTTAAAACAAAACAAAATTAACCAATAAATTCAAAGTGGTAAAAAATAAGCGTAAATATATGTATATTTTTATTTAAAGAAACTCATGAACTCGTTCATCTATTTAGTCGTATTACTGTTTTTCTATTTGATGATTGGCTAAAGACTGTAACAATAATAATCATACCATTTATTTTTAACAAACTGGGTGTTTAAATTACAAATTGCACGTTAGTCTTGTATTTTTGGCATTCAAAATTAAAACACGAATAACTGTAGAAGCAACTAATGAACAAAGCATAATGGCGGCGCCCATATGGATCACAAACTTTTCAATGAACGTATATAGAGATTATCTGTATTCATTTGAAGATTTTCTCATTTTTTATTTTACGTATACGTGTTACCTTTAGAGCCTTGCTTCGCGGACGGGCCTTCGGCCCGTCCGAGCTTCGCTCGGTATAAATCATCCCATCATAGACGTCTATAAATAGACCCACGCGCGTCAGGGGAATCCCAACATGATGTATTAAATTATACGCAACTGATATTTTTATTTCTATTAAACTTATGGCACGGTACTGTTATAACAAAATACACAGCTTAACACAAATAAGACCACCGATGATCTGAAAGTTTGAATTGGTCACGTGACTGTCACTTGAAATGGCAAAAGACGAGGGTAGATTTAAAATCAAATAATTTGGGTTAAACAGGTGAAATAATTTAATATGTTTTACGGCGTGACCGTGTTTGAGGGCGAAGCAAAAAAGTTTTGACATTAGTATCTATATCCAAAACAGGACAAAAACAACCCGAAGTTAGCACGCGGACGGAGCTGTATCAAAGCATCCTAATTTTTGGACATTTGATCCACCTATATATTGAACGCGGGAAATATAACGCAATTGATGTAAACAGTACATTGTGACGTCATATTCAGCGTCCGATCGTAACTACTCGGCTATTTCCGTAACCGCAAATGAACCTCGTATGTGGATCGACGCCATCAGAGTTGGTTGTTACGTATACATAAACGTAACTTTGACGTCACAGTCGTACGTTACACTATGAAACGTGAACTTTCAAATGCATCTAAGATATTATACACATCTAAGGTATTGTACCACAATCAATTTCCACTTACATGTTATGTATTAGAGTGAATAAGACGTCAATGATACCAAAACTAAATCTGTGGTGAAAATATAAATAACATATTATTCAGGGATTCGGTTCTGGCCTTTTAACTCTCATCCACGGGCGCGCTTCCGGCGAAGAAATGCATCGATTTGATGCAATTCTTGCGCCGATCCACGTCCGAGTCTTCTTACCGGTTACGGAAAAAGACGAGCGCGTGATCCGATTGATTCAGCGTCGTTATTTAGCAAATTTACAAACAAAGCGTTTGAACCACAACAAAAAACATGGCGTTAATCGTGGAGTGATTATATATGATTAAGAAAATAAGATTTACATGCTTTTACGGATTTTATGTGTAACATCTCAGAACGACGTGAACTAGGGTAGACGAAATTCAAAATGGAGGAATACATGTCCACGCGCTAATATTCGAATCGACGCCATTGGTACCAAACTTTTCAAGTTCCATAGGTATGGTTTAATTTTTCATTATTTTCCTATATTTTCCTTTTAAACATGTATATACGTGTTACCTATAGGGAGAGCTCCGCTCTCACGGCCCGAAGGGCCGTGAGAGGGCTTCGCCCTCTATGATATATCGTACAGCCTCATAACTACATACGTGCGATGAATTAATAGCGTTTTTACGAGATGGAAAAAAAATAATGTAATTCGGACCATACAACTTTAAGAATAAATAATTTATAAAAGATCATAATAATAAAAAAAAAAATATCAATAAAAAAAACTAATATGTTTTACGGTGTGACCGTGTTTGAGGGCGAAGCAAAAAAGTTTTGGCATTAGTATCTATATCCAAAACAGGACAAAAACAACCCGAAGTTAGCACGCGGACGGAGCTGTATCAAAGCATCCTAATTTTGGACATTTGATCCACCTATATATTGAACGCAGGAAATATAACGCAAATTGATATAAACAGTACATTGTGACGTCATATTCAGCGTCGTTATTTAGCAAATTTACAAACATAGCGTTTGAACCACAGCAAAAAACATGGCGTTAATTGTGGAGTGATTATATATGATTAAGAAAATAAGATTCACATGCTTTTACGGATTTTATGTGTAACATCTCAGAACGACGTGAACTAGGGTAGACGAGATTCAAAATGGAGGAATACATGTCCACGCGACCAAACTTTTCAAGTTCCATAGGTATGGTTTAATTTTTCTTTATTTTCCTATATTTTCCTTTTAAACATGTATATACGTGTTACCTATAGCGAGAGCTCCGCTCTCACGGCCCTTCGGACCGTGAGAGGGCTTCGCCCTTTAATAATAAAAATAAAATATGTAAATGAATGAACACTATAAAAATGAAGTATAAAATAAGAAATGAATAAAAATTTGAGAGAAAAATAATATAAATAACAAGTTTGAATAAGTAAACAACATGGACCAACTCCAAACAAAAACAAAGAATATAAGCAGCCTAGGAATTGAATCAACATCAGACATTCGCGTACTGATCATGTCTAGGGTAGACGTGCAAAAAACATAAAATTACGGAAACTGGATAAATGGGATTTACATGTAAGCAATCGGTTATGAAGGTCAAAGTAATTAGGGGGGGGGGGCTGATTGTAAACAGAATTGAAAAGAAAAGAAATGTGTTCAAAAAATGGTCATAGTACCACTGTTAAGGACATGATCAGACGAGTAGGTCTAGATGAAGCTTAAAATCTAGTAAGGGTTTAGGCCGCATTCATCCTGGTGAAATCAGTAGATTCGGCCATTTTTCAGTCCAGACCTAATATAAGTTTTTTCGGCCGTTAGTAGTTTCGGCCTAATGTCGTTTCGGTCTTACTTTTAAATACCTTTGTAATACCAATAAATTAAGTCTTATTTCTCATCTTAATATATCAAAATTGATATTTCTTTGCTAGGTAAACTGTTATACAGTTAATATGTCTATGGTGTAAACAAGGAAGTCAGTGTTAGACTATCAATGAAAATGATATGTCATTTACAGATTACATAAACTTGTATTTCAAAAGCAAAAATGCCAAAACATATATTTGTTTTGAACATAGCACATTATGATGCTGATTAAATAATAAACAGGTACCATATGATGCAGTTATTTTTAAGAACGACAAAGATCTCCCCCTTCTCTCTCTCTCTCTCTCTCTCTCTCTCTCTCTCTCTCTCTCTCTCTCTTACTCTCTCGCTCTCTCTCAACTGATGTGTAAGCAGTTGCGTACTTGCGTATAGGCAGCTACGCGCCTGTTAGATTATCAATTATATTTTTTCAAATTCTGTTCAAGTTAGAATTGTACGTTACTTTCATTTAAGTGTAATAAAATATTGAATAACACCAAACTATATTTGTCATTTATTGCGCCTGCGTTTTGCATTTTGCATTCAAATTATATTTGTTGCTAGACTTTTGAGAAATGTACGTTACGTCACGGTTACGATATGGGGCCTTTAAAATAGTTTCAGAGTTGTTTTAGTATGAGGGAATTCAAAGTTATCGCATGCTCTGTAGCTGGAAGATATAACAAAGTTTAATTTCTTTAAAAGATATGAATATTATTTTTTAAAAATATATAAAGCTGCATAAAAACAAACGCAGTACAATATTTTAACGTGATTATAGAAGACCATGAGAGAAAAATATTATCTCCATCTAAGGAGTAGCTAGTTCTCTATCAACATGAAATATACCCCAAGACTTTGTTTCCGTTGATGTTTTCAATATTCTGGCAACATATTTTCGTTTTCAGAAATACGGATTGACAGAGAAAACTCACGTAATATCACCTTTCAAAAATCTAACGTTCATTTCAAGTGTTTAATTCATTTGGGCGCTTATGTTTTAACGTGAATATTATATAGATTAGATGGACATAGTGTAAAAATAAAACGCATGGCATATTGATAATCATATTCTCCTTTCTGCAATTAACTAGCTATATGAAAATGTACAGGAATACAGTCTTTGGAATCCTTTAATTTTTCAGCAAATAAATTTGTGAATTGCACACATTTTTATTTGTGTTCAAAGTTGAACACGTTACATTTATAGTAAAAAATGATTCATAATATGAATTTCTGATAGATAAAAAATAAATAACTCTGTTCATCAAGGTGGAAGATGGGATAAAGCTTTGTAGCTGAATGCATCGTTTCTGACAGTTCAAAAAATAATTGTACACAGGGAAAATCGATGAAAAAATACCCTCACTGGTTATCATAACAGAACTGTAAAACACAATGCTAAACATGTCGCTCAAAATCACCCACCTCGCCACGGAGATCACCTACCCCACAACGTAGCACAAGTGGCCTACACTACACTTCTCCAAATCAATCATCTATATCGTCTCCGAGATTGCCTACCCTATCACTCAGCACTCGTCGCCTCCTTCAAATACGCCATCATCTGCATCAGGTAGCCACGTACTGAACGATAACTATACCATCAACCAGAACACTGAGCAGTTCTTCAACGTATCTGCTGACATCACCCCAAAAGCGCCAATTGTTGAGAGTGACATAGAAGGTGATGGATACCCAGACTCACTACCCCAGGACCAAGCTATCGTGTATGAGATCGTGGAGGGAGGTACCACGCAGTGGACCACTAAACTCGTAAGAAGCGATGGTTTTGCCTACACAGTGAAGGTATGCAATACATCAAATAACAGATGTGTAATAATTTTAGAGAGAGAGAAAAAAAATACACATGTTCAGGCAAAAACGGTTGCATATATTACAGTGGAGTTCGATTACAAACTATAGTCACAAAAGTAAAACTATAGTTCACCCGAACGTGCTTTAGTTTGCCGGAAGTGAACGAGTCTAGTTCAAAATTACTAACTATTCTATCACGTACTAGCGGTCTAGTTCAAAGATAGCGGACAAAGTGTGAAAAGTAGTTTGAGCACGTTAGCCGAAAAACATGGTTATCGAGAAACAAGCTGTAGCTAGCTAGTAGATTTATGCTGGCACATTTGTGATTCTTCAACGCCGTTATCGAAACCTACTTTGCAAAAATTGACAATTTCACAACTGATTTATTGTAAACAGCCATATTTTTATTTCTGAACTAAACTAAACTTCGTTTGCGTGCACTAGTTGACTAGACATGCGTAAACTAAAAC
Organism: Ostrea edulis; assembly: GCF_947568905.1. NCBI lineage: Eukaryota > Metazoa > Mollusca > Bivalvia > Ostreida > Ostreidae > Ostrea > Ostrea edulis. The sequence continues at coordinate 57,581,884 of NC_079168.1, read as the reverse complement.
TTCCACACTAGACTATAGTTAACACGCGAACTCCACCTACAAGTATAACTATTATTTTTCAGAAATCTAGAGGATCCATTACGTAATGTAGGTGCAGCGTCAGAAGTAAGTCATTATGGTGACTGTTACTGGGAGAATTCTTCAAACATGTACCTAACCCACATCAGCATGCAGCGGATCCAGGCTTGATGAAGAAGAAATTCGTCCAGCTGTTTTGCATCTTTGCCTTTTTTACAAAAAGATTATTGATTAGCTGTTTTGCATACCCTTGCCCTTTCACAAAAAGATGATTTCTTGAAGCAAATTCCTCTTCTATTCGTTCTGTCTAAGCGTCAAAAGACGATGATGCGGTGCGCATATTTGACACTCAAGACATTCATCAAAATGAAATTTATTTCTTATTTTGAACTTTCTAAAAAATCTTGTCATTTTTTCCCTGGGTGTTCCAGCATGTGAATACACTCGTTCCTGAGGTTCACTCTGGACTTCGACCTGACGTTTCATACAAGATTCAGCACATTTCAGGGGCCGGTGTAAAGGGTTGTTATTTTCACTGTAGCCAGGCAGTGATGAGGAAAGTTACCAACCTAGGACTTGGTACTATTTACCATCAGCGTAAGACAACCCACCATTTTATGCGGAAGCTGCTTTACCTGCCTTATCTTCCACCAAATCGCATCATTCCAGCCTTCAACAATCTCAGAGCAGCTGCCAACACCCATCTTATGACTTATGCCTATGACTTACCTGGATGCACAACAGTGTTTGGAGCGTCAGTCAGTGGTCCGTCTTCAGACAACCAGTTAGAACTAACAAGAACACCGAAGGCATTATTTTTCTTTCAAAATGTTATCAACATCTGCATATACATTGTATTTCAATTTTTACTATGCAAATTATACGTGTCCTAATGCTCATTTTATTTCAGGCTGGTAAAGTCGTTTAGTTGGAAAAGCTGAAGGAAACCAACTTCACTTTTACCGTTTGGTCCCAGCCTTGAAGAAAGAAGCAGAGTCTGTCACCATCACGATAAATCTGGTAGAAAAACTTTGTCACAACCAGCGAGAGAGCCACTGACGAGCCCAAGAACGACTCAACACTCTGTAGGATGACTTTAAAGCCAAGAAAATCAAAACATCGGCATTTCTGTCTGCTGCTGCTGCTGCATAACTCTGCAATGCCCATTCCTGATGACGACGAAAAATTGACTATACGATATATGTTTACAGACATTATTGTAGTGAACACCTAATTGGGTTTTTAGCTCTTCTGAGCCGAAGGCTCAAAGAGCTAATGCTATGGCCATTTGTGCGGTGTGCGGTGTGCGTAAACTTTTTAGAAAAAGGGCTATAACTCAAGAACCCCTTGGCCAATTTTTTTCAAATTTGTTACAGGGTATCATTGGCCCAAGGGCTTTCATACATACTAAATAGAGGGATGTGACCCTTTAACAAAGGGAAATAATCAGGAAAATACAAACAAAAGTAGTGGTTGGTAAAAAATCTTCTCAAAAACCACTGGGCAGATTATCACCAAACTTACACATAAGGATGAGGATATGTTGTAGATTAAAAATTGTTCAAGGCATTACCCTGGGGCAAAGGGCGTGGTCTCAAGGTCACTTCAAAGTTGACCTAAATTTATATTTCCTTAAATCTTTGATATTTTAGTCATTATAAGGACTAGGATCATCAAACTTTGACAGTTGATGCATCTTAGGACCTTGTGTCAAGTTGTCTCAAAAGTAGGTCACGGTGACCTACTTTTTGAATTTTGCAGGTATTTATTTTAAAATTAATTTTGATGCATATCTTGGACACTTTGAAGCCCATGATCATCAAAACTTGTCAGTTGGTGGATCATGGGACCTTGAAATGCGTCAATTGAAAAATAGGTCACCGTGACCTACTTTCTGAATTTTATGGCTTATCATTTATAGATATATTTTAAGTTGTTATTTCAAATACCGAGAGGTTTAGAATCATCAAATCTTGTAAGTTGATGCATCTTGAGGCCTTGAAACATATTTATAAAAAAAAGTAGGTCACAGTGACCTACTTTTTGAATTTTGCAGATATTCAAATTTCACATTTTCAATTTTAGATGCATATTTTGGGCACTGTAAAACCTAGCATCATCAAACTTTATCAGTTGATGCGTCTTCAGTCTTCGGTTTGTGTCGACCAAAAAGTAGGTCACCGTGACCTACTTTTGGTATTTGACAGCTAAATTACTATATTTCAGACACTATTTGACCTACAATCATCAAACTTTGTCAGTTGATGCATCTTGAGTCTTCGGAGTGTATCGACCAAAAAGTAGATCACTGTGACCTAGTTTTGGCATTTAACAGTTATATTTATATATTTCAGTCACTAATTGACCTACAATCATCAAACTTTGACAGTTGATGCATCTTGTGTCTACGGAGTGTGTCGACCAAAAAGTAGGTCACCTTGACCTACTTTTGGAATTTGACGGCTATATTTATATATTTCAGATACTATTTGACCTACAGTCATCAAACTTTGTCAGTTGATGGGTCTTGCATGTTCGGAGTTCGCTGACCAAAAAGTAGGTCACCATGACCTACGATTGGAATTTGACAGCTATATTTCAATATTCAGATACTAATTGACTTAAAATCATCAAACTTTGTCAGTTGATATTTCTTGGGTTCTCAAAATGTGTAAACCAAAAAGTAGGTCACATTGACCTACTTTTTTTGAATTCTTAGGATTTAACTAAAGATTTAGAATACTAAGAGGCTAAGAATAGAAATGGTGGGGTTGTACAATTTATCAGAAGAGCGATTCTAGGCCCTTGGGCCTCTTGTTTTATTGCTCAGATTTCATGCCACATTGTTTTACATAATTGAATGAAATTGTATATGTACATGAATCTTGTTTTAACCTGTAAAATTTTCTGGTTTTAATAATTCTATATTTATAAGATTATAAAGATTTGTTGATAATAATAGTAATAAATTCATTTTGTAAAGCGTAAAATCCATATTGCTCTAAACGCTATTCAAATAACAATAAAATAAGTTGTATAAGAACAAATGACCAGCAGGTGAAGCTAAGAAGATGATTGCACGACATATAGTAACCTTGTCTTACATTTCATCTGCTCAGACTAGTATAATGAATTGTAAACAGATGTTATGTTCAGAAGTACATTCTGGAAAGCAAAAGATTTTGAAAAATGTATTTGATACGTCTGTTATGTATATCTGATCTTATCCTGTTGAGTCGGTACCCTCAACTTTGTTAGCTCACCTGAGCTGAAAGCTCAAGTGAGCTTTTCTGATCACCCGTATTCCGGCGTCCGTCCGTCTGTCCGTCCGTCTGTCCGTCTGTAAACTTTTCACATTTTCAACTTCTTCTCAACAACCACTGGGCCAATTTCAACCAAAGTTGACACAAAACATCCTTAGGTAAAGGGAATTCTAAATTGTTAAAATAAAGGGCCAGGCCACCTTCCAAGGGGAGATAATCAAGAAAAGGTAAAATAGGGTAGGGTCATTAAAAAATCTTCTTCTCAAGAACCACTGGGCCAGAAAAGATGAAATTTATAGATAAGCTTTATTAGGTAGTGCAGATTCTAAATTGTTAAAATCATGGCCCCCGGGGGACGGATGGGGCCACAATAGGGGATCAAAGTTTTACATACAAATATATAGGGAAAATCTTTAAAAATCTTCTTCTCAAGAACCACTGAGCCAGAAAAGCTGAGATTTATATGAAAGCTTCCTTATATAATGCAAATTCTAAATTGTTAAAATCATGGCCCCCGGGGGTCGGATGGGGCCACAATAGGGGATCAAAGTTTTACATACAAATATATAGGGAAAATCTTTAAAAATCTTCTTCTCAAGAACCACTGAGCCAGAAAAGCTGAGATTTATATGAAAGCTTCCTTATATAATGCAGATTCTAAATTATTAAAATCATGGCCCCCGGGGGTCGAATGGGGCCACAATAGGGGATCAAAGTTTTACATACAAATATATAGGGAAAATCTTTAAAAATCTTCTTCTCAAGAACCACTGAGCCAGAAAAGCTGAGATTTATATGAAAGCTTCCTTATATAATGCAGATTCTAAATTGTTAAAATCCTGGCCCCCTGGGGTAGGATGGGGCCACAATAGGGGATCAAAGTTTTACATACAAATATATAGGAAAAATCTTTAAAAATCTTCTTCCCAAAAACCACTGAGCCAGAAAAGCTGAGATTTATATGAAAGCTTCCTGATATAGTACAGATTCTAAATTGTTAAAATCATGGCCCCCGGGGATCGGATGGGGCCACAATAGGGGGTCAAAGTTTTTTTGTTGTTGTTTGTTTTGTTTTTTTCGGTTTTTTGTTTGTTTGTTTTTTATATAGTGCAGATTCAAGTTTGTTAAAATCATGGACCCCGGGGATTGGATGGGGCCTCAAGGGGGGCATCAAAGTTTTACATACAAATTTATAGGAAAAATCTTTTAAAATCTTCTTCTCAAGAACCACTGAGACAGAAAAGCTGAGATTTATATGAAAGCTTCCTGATATAGTACAGATTCAGGTTTGTTAAAATCATTCCCCCCGGGGGTCGGATGGGGCCACAATAGGGGGTCAAAGTTTTACATACAAATATAGGAAAAATCTTTAAAAATCTTCTTCCCAGAACCACTGAGACAGAAAAGCTGAGATTTATATGAAAGCTTTCTGATATAGTGCAGATTCAGGTTTGTTAAAATCATGTCCCCCTGGGGTAGGATGGGGCCACAATAGGGGATCAAAGTTTTACATACAAATATATAGGGAAAATCTTTAAAAATCTTCTTCTCAAGAACCATTGGGCCAAAGAAGTTGACATTTACATGAAAGCTTTCTGACATAGTGTAGATTCAAGTTTGCAAAAACCATGGCCTCCAGGGGTAGGTTTGGGGCCATAATAGGGACTACGGTTTTACATGCAAATAGATATGGAAAATCTTCTGATATGGACCCAGGTGACTCAGGTGAGCGATGTGGCCCATGGGCCTCTTGTTTCTCTTCTGCTCTTTTTTCTTTGATTATTTTCATTTGATTTGATCTTTTTTTCTTCTTCTTCTGCATGTCCCTCTTAGTTCCTATTAACCACCCCTCATTTCTCTTTTTGTTAGCTTATTATACATATCAAGTAATATCATACTCCTTATATTATCATTATACTTTGAATGATATATCATCTTTTTACTTCATATCTACATTGTAATTTCTTATGTACATCATTATGTGGACTTTACTTTGTACCTTAAGGAGAAGGCTGATACAGGCGCTGCCTGCTGCCTAGTCCTTATTAAATATGTTATGCATACTGTTTAAATTAATCAAATTGCTGGCGTTACTTCGTTATAAAAAAAAACCCATTTACGTTCGATTTACAGAAGGAAAAAATGGGTGAGTGGAGGTGAAATTACTTCAAATATATACACGCTATTCATACTCCAGGTATTCAAAAGTAGTCATCTCAAAAGCTAGTTCAGAAAGTAGAAATTGAGCTATTATTGCAAAAAATGATCGGCATTGAAATCGCAGTTTTGGGGAGAAATTATTGGTTTTATATTTTTTTTAATTTGAGAGAGAGAGAGAGAGAGTGTGTGTGTGTGTGTGTGTGTGTGTGTGTGTGTGTGTGTGTGTACATGCATTTATCCTTACTATATCTGATTTAGATATCGGGTTTATCATACATGTATATACCTAAATAATTGTTTGAGAATGTAGGCATCTAGCTGCCCTCGCCTAACAATAACACCATCAACATAACTATCATTAGCATTAAAATTGCTATTTGAAAAGGACTAAAGCCAGAAATTATGAAAAATGGTCCTGTTTCCAAATTTTATTATCTTTTCCCGCGTTAAATGATGTCTAAAAGTCGTGTTGTAAAATGCTAATGACCTTCGCTCGTCTCAATATATTATTTCTAAGAACGATTTAACCGTATATAAAACGCCGTCGTGGTCCAAGGGTGACGCCTATAAAAAATTATTAAATAAAGTTTAGAATTTCTATCAAAAATAGGTATTTCTCTCATACCGCATCCGATTTCAATGTATATAATTTTACGCTCGTGCTGTTTCCTGCACAAAACTCGATATGGAAATTATAGTATAATTTCTCACTAAAGTATAGCCTATGTTTTCTTCCATAAATATAAAGTTTTATTTTCAAGGATTGGCAGGGCCAAATCATGCAATTTGGGCTTTAGTTTGCTTGCCTTACTTTGTGCTACTTATGAGCTTCCGTACAATCCGATTTTTTTTTTATTTTCATCACGTGATTTGACGTCAATTTTTGCAGAAAACAAAGATGGCAGCGGGTCCGAAATGGGGCTCGTTGCCTAGCGTACTGATTGTGGACATACTGTCGTACCTTTCGCATGAAGACCGACTGAAAGCGTCTTCAATTAACAACAGATGGAGAAATTGCCTTTTTCACCCGTCTCTATGGACCAAGATTAAGTTTCATCTTGGATTTTCGAAGCGACACAGGTCCAGATTTTTAGCAGACAGATGTGGCCGTTTCGTCAGAGAAGCAGTGATCAAATTTAATGCACACAGCTGTACTGAAGTGAGGGAAAGCTCGCGGATTGTTTCTATATTGGGATCCAATAAGAATCTACAGCATTTTGCGTTGTTTCCGTCAAGTTGTCACATCGAATGGCCAGATACGAATTTCGTAAACAGGTAGGTTAAATCAAAACAACTGCGGAGTTGACATATTTTGCCTAGTCAGCTGATAGTATTTAGCCCAATCACGTCACAGATATTTGTTTGTAAACATTTTTATGTCACTCGAATTTGTTCTTCACATTAAATATATATAATAACTATAGATTAAGTGGAATGTTGAGTTCTGAGCTGTTGTTTTATCATTTTACCACAGATTGAGAACAAAATGGAGCCCCTGTGATTTTATCATTATTTTGAAAGGGTTTCCCATAAATATTAGGCATCATGGTTATGCTGCTGATAATATGCTATAGCATATTATTAGTACCCTTTCCCTCTTTTAAGGTATTCCATGTATAATGAAAGGATAATGAACAATTTTGAAGGATTTAGATCAACATAAAACTTTATTGTTAAATAATGATGGAAGTGAAGCAGATGAAATTCACATGACTGGTAAATGATTAGAAGCTGACCTTTTTGCACTTAAGACTTTTTGGAAGAGTTGTCTGCCCTTTGTAAAAATAAGAAAAATCTAATTTTCTAAAAATGTGTGTGGTCAATGATTAATTTTATTTCATATTTTCATAAAAAGAAAGTGTATGTAACTTTCTACCAAGAGATTAGTATGAATATATAATTTGTTTTTAAAATATTGTAATAAAAGATGCTTTTCCCATATACTTCAATGTTAAATTCTAGGTGAAATATATCAAGCAGTAAACAAAATTTAGAAAATTCCTACCGTGGGTTATTTTTATTTGATGAACCCTTCAAAATGATACCATGATTACAAATATTCCACCATCCATTTATTAGATATGAAATATGGTCATTATACATTGAATACCTTAAAGGGACATTAGCACGATTAAGCTGAAACTTTTATTTTTCCATTTTTATTGTTCACAATGCTAAACTAAAGTATTTGTAATGAGCAACCAAAATTTGAATATCAGTTGTTGAGTTACAGTTGTGATACAGCACTCACAATATGCAATTTCTGAGTTGCCCAATAGTTCTTTCCCTTTGGAGAATTTTTATGCACAGTGAGACACAAAACATACTCTCGTCAACGTGTGGTGGATACAAATGCTTATCGCTGCCTAGCTTATATGTTGCCTGAAGGATGATTATCAGACATCATGCAACCACGCTAACTGTTGTGACACACAATTTTAGTAATTTATGATATTTGATAATAAAATAGTTTAAGCAAAAATCGATAACCACTATCTTTCTTTGATTAAAGTATCACTCATGCAGAAGAGAAAATAGATTCATATTTAATTTATTGCCTAATTCAAACAAATATTATTCTTCATATGGTCAGTTTAATGTATACCAACGGCTGATATAAACGATTTACGCTTTCATAATTTTTATCCTTATTCACATAGCTAGTCTACAATATATGCATGTACATCTTATACCCACCCAAGCATTTAACAGAATACTGAAAGTACCTCCATCACAGAAGAGTTGATTTATCGAAACTTGTATATTTTGTTATGTATTAAACAAAGCTTAAATTTGATTGTGCCATGTTTTTGTTACATATCGATCGTTGCTTAATAGAAAATAACATGTTTAAAACAAAATGAGATGTGCTATTAAGACACTAGAAACTATTTGATTATGTTCAAAATTAACTTGTAAATTAAAAAATCTTCTTTAAACGAGCTTTTACTAACTAGTATATTTAGTTTATGTAAACAAAAACATGGCACGAGTCTTGTTTACACAACAAAGAATTGTGAGCTCTGTATCTCCCATGTACTTCGACAACTGACAGTAAAATTTTTGCTCACCATTAAAAATAAATTAGTTAAGCATGCATTCTAAACAATAAAAATGGAAGGTTCAATTTTGAAAATTTTCAGCTCAAGTTGTGTCCATGCCCTTTTAAAGGGACTGGTTCACGTTTTTCAAAAGAAATGTTTTTCATTTTTTATGTTAAAAATTAAAAATATAGCTCATTTAATGTTGACAACCAAAATTTGGACCGTCTGAATGCAAGGATAAGAGCAATAGTATAGCTTTGATTCTGTTTTATGTAAACAAAGACTCGAGTCATTTTATGTAAACAAACAAACCAGTGAAACGTTAATTTTGTTATTTTTAAAAGCATCTTCATTTTGTACAATCACAAATTTTAACTTTTAAATGACACATTTTACCTAAAGTATACTTGAGATGTGATATATATATATAATCCAATATCCATTTATTTTAAAAACACCGTAATCAATAACACACCTCAATCTTTGTTTTCAAAACAAATAATAAACTCTCTATAATGAGCCTCTGTCATGATGAATAACCTTAATTTTTTGTGTGAAACTTTCTAAATATATTGGACTGTAGATTTTGATCATTTAAAGTGAAAAACAAAATTTTGAGGAAAATTGTGAATATATATAATTTTATATATGTGTGTGTGTGTGTAGTATATTTGTTGTAAAGTTATTAAACGTCGGCTGTCCGACAAGCTTGCCTGGCTTACACCAAAGTTGTGTTTGGTTGTCTTGTATGCAAAAGGATTGCATTCTCAGAAGTGTATATTATACTAATATTGAAAGATTTCAATATTCATTATATGCCGAACACGTATAATTTCTATAATCCACGGTCGTACTAGTATTTTTTAGCTCACCTGAGAGCTCAGGTGAGCTTTTCTGATCGCCTGTTGTCTAGGGCTGTGCGGTGCACCGAAAATTTCGGTGCACCGCGATTCATACCGTTCGATTCGATGCACCGATTACAAATTCCGGATTTCGGTTCGGTTCGGTTTAGATTTTACTTACACCAAAACAACAAATATGGCGTCCGAGTGATGTTGAAAACATGTGGATTTTTATGCAACAGAGATTTAAATCACTACTGTGTTGAGAGTTAGCATTTTCACCACTCATATACCAACAGAATATGGTCCGTAAGATCATTGCAGTTTATCTTTACATGACATATAGCATTTATGTCAGTGGTGGAATGAAATCAACATCGTAATGAAACAGATTTGACAGTTAATATGAGAGAAGTAAATCAATAAAGGAGAGATTTTCAAAGACTCTCAATTGATAGAATTATTGAATTTTTGCATATCAATGAAAGCAATATATACATTTTAGATTCACTATAGATTTGTTTAATAATCCAAAACGTATGTAGCACATTGATATAACAAATTTTGATAGACTGTCAGTGTTTTATTTTTTCTATCAAAGTTATAGAATGTCATTATGAATAGATATGATGTTTACAAATGACGACATATATTTATATAACTTGAATAAAATCAAATCAAATATGCTACTCATTAAAATTGTTAATTTTTGTGGTGTCATTAGATAAATTGGACCTAACATGAACCGAATCGAAAATAACCGAACCGTGCTGTTCTGAATCGAAACCGAACCGAATCGAGCTAACCCTGAATCGTCCCAGCCCTACTGTTGTCCATTGTCTGTCCATCTGTCTGTAAACTTTTTACATTTTCGACTTTTTCTTCAGAACCACTGGGCTAATTTCAACCAAACTTGGTAAAATGTACTCTAGGTGAAGGGCTTTTAAGTTTGTTCAAATGAAAAGCCATGTTCCTTTCAAAGGGGAGATAATCACAAAAATGCAAAACTAGGGTGGGATCATTTAAAAAATCTTCTCAAGAACCACTGGGCCAGAAAAGCTGAAATTTACCTGAAAGCTTCCTGACATAGTGCAGATTCAAGTTTGTTCAAATCATGGCCCCTTGGGGTTGGAAGGGACCACAATAGAGGATCATGCAAGCGAATATATTAGGTGACTCAGGTGAGCGATGTGGCCCATATGGGCCTCTTTTTTATTATATTTTTAATTCTGTTTATTTTTTTTACGGCATCACAGCTAAAATCAGAAAGCTAAACTACTTACGGTTTTTAATTCATTATTTGATATCTATATGTGACGTAATGTTTTGAATTTCAGGACTCCTGCACCCCTGGGGACGTTGGGGTTGGATAAAAACTTCTAAACATTGACCTATTTTAAAATAATCTCTATAACTGCATATCTGTAAGAAAAACCAAATGCGTAGTCATTTAGAGCAGAAATTCTTCCACCAAAATTGTAAATTTCATGATCCCTGCATGGGGGTACAGGTTCTGACTGCAGGGCAGGGCAAAACTTGGTATATAGTGTGTATGTGTAATTGAAAGTGTAGGTATTTATGCTTGATATATGATAGGAATAGGTATTCCTTTAACAAAATTGTAAATTTTATGATTCTAGGGTGGGGTCAAAATTATTATAGTAATTATTGTTTTTGGGAGTTGAACTATGTTCAATCTCCCTGGGTCATCACGCACTTTTCTGCGCAGTAATTTGTATTGATTTGTATAGTGGTCGTCAGTGGGGGTTCTGTGTCTGCTGATTTACTCCTAGGTAAATCAACATAAACTTTTATAAACATCCGCCATTAAATAATCCATGTAACTTTTCTGAATTAATCTAATTTTGATAATTGACATGTAAATAAATGCAATGATATTGTATTCAAATCAATTTGAATACAAGATTTCGATCAAATTGATACTGATAGACATAGAAAAATAAAAGATAAGGTTGAAAATTGTCGTTTGTAGCGCAGCGTCACCTATAAACATTGATAGGGAAACGAACGACAACTGCACACAAGCCCTATTGACACCGTGGCGCGAAATATCGAATATGGTGCGAAACCTCAGAAAATTTACAAGAAATAACTCTACAACATTGTGTATGTGTATATATTTGGGATTTTTTTTTAATGTGATATAAAAGATACTTGATGTTACATGTAGATTGAATTAAAACACGTCATTCCCAGTCAACAACTTTCGATTGGGATCGGAATACGAAATAAAATTTCTTATATCCGGTGGCAAAGTGAAACTGCTTCATGTTTAAGTTATTGAATTACGTAGTAATTGCACGTTACACATTAGAGAACTGTTCCTTTTAATAAAGAAAGTCACAAAATAGATACAAAATGAGTGTACCTTATTCATTACTGTTACCGAGCTTTCGTCGACTATAATCTCGAAATGGCGTGTTTCGCTGCGCTTGATGACGGTAAGGTCCACATTTTCTACGTGAGTAGTGTGATATTTGTTTATGAATTTTTTGCGCATACATGGTATGTCTCGACTAGGAATAATGGAAACTTTCTCACCTATGTATGTAAAGACATATTAATCTCTATTTTTAAAAATGTAGAACACTTTTATCAAATGACAATGTTTGAAAACGCTTAGAGCCCCAATGTCAGAATTTCCTTTTCCAAGACATCAATATGTCAAATTCATTATCCTTTTTGAATAGTATGTACCATATTTTGTACCAGTTATCCATTTTGAATCCCCTATTACAATGGGATTTTGCTGCACTCTCTAATGTTTGAGTGGATGTCATGAGTGTGTGTCAAACAGAAATTTTAAGAGCATGGGATAAGGTGCTGCCATGTATTACTTCACTATCAAAGTTTAACCCAGTTGCCACAATGTTGAATTTATGCTGCAAAAAGGATTGGAAATTGCTCTGGTCAAAACACATTGTTTATTTGTCTACTGATGAAAGAGACATGAGGATTCTCCCTCACAAACTGAAAAAAAAAATAGTTATGGATCTTGTACATGTATAGTTTATTAATCACTATAGATTTCCAGCATCACAAGTCTGATTCCACTATATGCTTTCCATACTGTCAGGTTCATTCACCCCCTGTTTGAGCCACAGTATAATATCCCAAATACCTTGGCAATAAATAACATTATTTGACTAGTGTTTCATTTTTAGCGGAGTTGCGATGAAGTCGAACTCGGCTTATGATCTGATGAAGTGCCTTTGGGCGGGCAGGCGGGCACGCATCAACATTTCATTTCCGCACCATAGCTCTTGAGCAAATTATATGATCTCATTCAAACTTAGATGGATTGTCACCCTCAGTAAGATGAGGAAGCCTATCGATTCTGGGGTCACTAGGTCAAAGGTCAAGGTCACTGGCTATAAATAGACTGAAATTTGGAGAAAAGTTTGTTTTCGGCACTATAATGTTTTAACAAATTATAGGATCTCAATTAAACTTAGATGGATTATCGCCCTTGATGAGACAAAGAAGCCTATTGACTTTGGTCAAGGGTTAAAGGTCAAGGTCACAAAGGATTTAAGTCGGCTGAAATTTATGTACGCAAAATTTTGCTCCCTGCTTGATAATTCTTGAAAACTTTTCTGCCGGTTCCCTCTATGCCCATTCCTTGCGCAACTCAGCTTGTGCATTTCCGATGCCCGACAATTTTTAATTTTTTTGCATTTCATTTATTTTGAGTTATTATACAATTATTTTCCATTCCATTGATCCTCTACAGGACTGTAGTATACTCAGGTGACAGTTTAGCATATTGGACTACCTTTTCAAGTAATGAATCTCCTTAGAATTAGCTATAACTAGGATTAAACTTGAATGTATATATACAGGATTAAAACTTCTTCATAACTGCAAGGCATTGATAACCATATTGATTTGAATGTTTGGGCCATAATATGTGGTCACATTTTTCATGAGAATATAAAGGGGTGAAATTCTAGAAAACAACAACACGACTTCAGTTACTCGAGGATCGTTGTGGTCCATGGGCCTTCCATTATCCATGTTTGCTGTTGTAACGCTTTGAAAAACAACAACAGTTGATTTGTATCTAAAATCATGATAATATTCAGTCATTTATTCCCCTCCCCTTCCAGTGCTGTCTGTTCTAACTGAATTTCCACAATGTTCAACTCCCTCGAGTACTTTAAGTACTTTGATTATCATTTGAAATACTTCTCTACATTTTCTGATATGGTATAAAAACTTGAATCTATAGTCAAGGGCATATTGTTTTGTCCTGTCTACATGTCTAAAACTTTGACTTTTTTTAGGTTTTTCATCTTGTTTAGGTCCAGTGATTGAAATCAAGAATCATATGAATTGACTTTATTTTCAGGTATTTAAATGGCATTGAAAGCATAGTTCAGACAAGCAGAAGATTGAAACATTTCTCTCTGGGCTGTGTAGAAGAACTTTTAGAACATTCCAATGGCCTGTTACAGCTGTTATCCAAACACCACTCACAGTACTTGAAGCACTTATTCCTAGCCAGTGTCAAAGAAGACAGTGAGAACTATGGGATCATATGGTTGACCCCAGATGACCTTCGACCATTCCACCAGCTGAGTCACCTTAGCTTAGATTATGACTACCTTACAAATAATGTATTGGAGTGCTTTGTGGACCGAAGTCGAGCAAAGTTAGAAAAACTGGTGATACATGTCCATGGTATTGACAGCAATCATGAGAAAATTTCCAATGCATCGTGGCAAATGTTGTCAGCCCACAACCCAGCCCTGGAAGTGACCATTAACCTAGTACACTCATTTGATGGAGTGGAGTCTTTGCTTGATATTCTCCAGCCAAATCTGCCACTTGCTCATTTCAGACAGTTTTTCTGCACCAACCTGAATACTGCAGCAATACATTTTATGTCCACACTGTACAGGTTTGTCACAGCAATTTAATGTACATTTGTATATGCAGTACAAATAAAATGGACATCAATAACATTATGTATTTTATTGCAGTCATTGCATACATACATACACACATGTTTAAGAAATGAATTTCATTTTTGAAAATGTAAGGGCATGAACTGCTTTACGTCATCATACTTCATGAAGCGCATTAGCACTGAAAAGTATGCTGTCTGGTGTGAAACTGTTGCAGAAATATGTAGACAGTTAACAATACACAGCCCAAACAGAAATATACAAACATTTAAACATTACACAGAGACCAACCAGAGTACAAAGATAATGAATATATGAACCATTTTCATTGCTCCTTGGACCTGCCGGGAATGCAAAAAGCAGTAAATGTGATAGTGTTGAAAATTTGATGTCTTTAATGTATTATTTGTTCTGTTAAAAAGTTCTGATGATTTTATTGTGTAGAAACAGCCTACAGTCAGTGTACATTTTGGATGGCTTGATGGATGGTTACCCTGTTCCTTACATAAGTCAGACCGACGAGGACCCATTTGTAATGTTAGCCTGGAGGTGTAACAAACTACAGAACTTCTCACTGATAGGTAATTGCAATGTCAGAACAATACGGACCACCACCAGTCATGTGACTGCTTATCCTTTGTAATTATACAAATGTATTTTTAGGTCACCTGAGTCACTCAGGTGACTTATTGCTATTGGTCTGAGTCTGTTGTCGTCCGTTTACAACTTCTTCCCAGAAACGTCTGGGCCAGTCTTGACCAAATTTGGTATGTAGCATCTGTAGGTGAAGGAGTCCAGAAATTGTAAATTTTATGCCCCCCCCACCCACCCACCCACCCTAAGGGGCCATAATTTTGGAGTTAAAACTCTTAAGATTTATGTATTTCTTTAAAAATCTTCTTTACTCCTGGGAATCTAGCAGAGAAAGTGAGTATATAGTATATGATGAGCAAGGAAGTTTCTACCAAAATTGTAAATTTCATGACCCCTGGGGTAGAGGTTCTGATCCCAGGGTGGGACCAAACTTGGTATATACTGTTTATGTGTAAAACACTTACATATCATCTTCTTTAGTGCTATTGGTACTAGATTGAAACTAAATGGATATTTAGAAAGAGCAGATAGTCCTTTACTGAAATTGTAAATTTGATGAACCCAGGGGTAGGGATTTTGGTATCAGGGTGGGGCCAAAATGGTCAGTTATTAAATGTGTGAACAATAGTTATTTTAAATTTTTTCTTAATAACTACCGGTACCATTCCAATTCTTTTCAAATTTGGTGTGAAGCATCTTTGGGATAAGGGGGAAATAAACAGGTGAACAATGTGGCCCATGGGCCTCTTGTTTATTAGCCAATGACTTACGAACACATTGGAATAAACACAAATAAATATTTTTTAACTTCGGAAATAAAAAAGAAAAGATGCAAAAATTGTATCGTCATGGAATATTGATTATTCAACAGGATTCTTTGCTTAATTAAATTCATTCAATCTGAAAATGAAATGGTAGTGTCTTTTTCAGTATTTTTGCACATTCTGTCTTGAGTGTTGTTAAAATATCCATCTGGGCCTGGTTTTTCGAAAGCTGGTCAACTTTAATATGGTGGTTAAGTTTAACGCAGTGTTAAGTCCTAACAAAGTGATCAGCTAACGCAATGGTTAAATTCTGTTTTTCAAAAGCAATTTAACACAGTGGTTAGCTAGCACTGTTAACCGAGTAAACCACTTGCTAATCATTTGATTACTCATAATGCACATTTACTTCTTATGTAAACAATAAGAATTCAGGAGTAAATAAAAAATTTGTTTGTTTTGCTTGGTCTGTAAGTTTCTAAGGACATGGTTTGCACATTTCTATGGGCTTAGCTTGAACGTGTACAGAACGATTCTTGCACAAAACGGTTTGCTCTGAGCGGTCTGCACAGAACGAAATGGAACACTTTGGATGTGTAGTACACTTCAGGGTTTTTATATACATAACGTATATACATGATGTCAATGAAATATTTATTTATCAACAAATGTCAATTTATACATTGCCAATAAAATTCAGTTTGCAACCGTTAAATCTGGAGACAGGATGGTCATTTCTCATTATCAGTCAGCACAGTAATAGATCCAATTGTAGGCTATGAGATCTCGGATGATGATGTTATAGCCATTGCCAGACTAAGAGGAAGCAACCTGAAGTCATACAACATCCCACATTGCTGTATCTCTACAGTAGAGGAGGAGGAACACATTGCCTGGGTCAGCCATGGCAGTTACGCTCAAGACTTCCCACAAAAGGTATTTGGATGGAGAGTAAACTCAGGTGACCTATTGCAATTTCTCTGTGTCTGCTGTCTTCTTTTGTGCATTAAGAATTGTACGATTTTTAGCTCACCTGAACCGAAGGTTCAAGTGAGCTTTTCTGATCGCTTTTTGTCCGTCGTCTGTCTGTCTGTCCGTCTGTCTGTCTGTTAAACTTTTCACATTTTCAACTTCTTCTCCAGAACCACTTGGCCAATTTCAACCAAACATGGCCAATAGCATCCTTGGGTGAAGGGCTTTCAAGTTTGTTCAAATGAAGGGCCGTGTCCCTTTCAAAGGGGAGATAATCACAAAAATGCAAAAATAGGGTGGTCATTTAAAAATCTTCTTCTCAAGAACCACTGGGCCAGAAGAGCTGAAAGCTTCCTGACATATTGCAGATTCAAGTTTGTTCAAATCATGGCCCCCGGTGGTAGGATGGGGCCACAAGGGGGTATCAAAGTTTTACATACAAATATATAGGGAAAAACTTTAAAAATCTTCTCAAGAACCACTAAGCCAGAAAAGCTGAGATTTACATGAAAGCTTCCTGACATAATGCAGATTCAAGTTTGTTCAAATCATGGCCCCCGGGGGGTAGGATGGGGCCACAAGTGGGGGGGGGGGGGGGGGGTCAAAGTTTTACATACAAATATAGGAAAAATCTTTAAAAATCTTCTTCTCAAGAACCATTGGGCCAAAGAAGTTGACATTTACATGAAAGCTTTCTGACATAGTGTAGATTTAAGTTTGCAACGGGTAGTTTGGGCCATAATAGGGACTAAGGTTTTACATGCAAATATATATGGAAAGTCTTCAGATATGGGCCAAGGTGACTCAGGTGAGCGATGTGGCCCATGGGCCTCTTGTTAAGTTCTTGATAACTACCAAGGGGGCATAAATTGTAAATTTCAGGACTCTGCACCCCTGGGACCGTAGGGGTGGGACAATAATATTCTCTACAACCACACGTGTAAGAAAAACTAATTGAAGGTAGCTCATTATACCAAAGTTTTATTTAATGGCTTATCAAAACCCCTCATAAGAAGTATGATTTCACCATTGAAAGAGTTGTATTAGCTCTCGGTTCTTTTATATAAATTTTTTGTGATTTTTTCCAGAAGAATTAAAAAGGTGTTTTGTTTGCAAATAAGAGAATTCAAGAGTCCAACTATTGCTGTGAATTGATGCATGATATCAATATATAATAAAACATGCCTAAAAGACTTGCATAGATGTTCTGATTTCTTAAAAAACAAGATATGTATGAAAATTGATAAAGCTATTTGTTGATATTTATTAAATATACAGATAAAATCTTCAAAAACCATGTCAATTAAAAAAAGAATGTGTTAACAATTGAACATTTTTAACTCCTTGATAAATATTCCAATTCTTTTCAGATTTGGTATGAAGCATGTTTGAAACAAGAGACATGAATTGTAAAGGGGCCTTAGGGGTGGGACAAAAATGCCATGAATTAACCAATTTTCAAAAATCTTCATCTCTACAACTGTACATGTGTAAGAAAAACTAAATTCATATACAGGTGACTCTCGATAACTCGAAGTTCGAGGGACCTTGATAAAACTTCGAGAGATCGAAAATTGAAGGTCCGCCGATATGGTTCAGATTTTACAGTAACCGGAAATGTTTACCAACAAGATCATATCGTTTTGACATGTTTTCCTTCATATTTGTCAGTTAGGTAATTTAAATAGAAATAAAGAACCTTATTTTGCATTAATAAAAAGATTTCAAAGTTTATGTATTTATTTGCTCTTGAATCATGCTAAAATAGGCATACAAAACCAAGTTCCAATAAAGTTTTACTATCGCTAACTAAACAGAGCACAATGTTATGTCGCTTTACACAAAGCAAAAATTCTAAGGAATGAGTAAAACAAAGTTTCAGAGTAACTTTACACAAAGATTAATCTCGAGAGATTTTAACAGTCTGTAGATCTCTAAATTAATGTATAAAACTTACTCTCTCGTTGTTAAGTCAAAACAAATTATGGATTTTATTCATGGCTGGATTATATATAATTCTTTTCATGACAGTACCACCACCCCCCACCCCCCCCACCACCCCGTGCAAGGTGTAAACTGACCTATTAGCCAATTATATACTCAAGTGTGTCACCTCCACAATGAAGCACACACTATGTTTCACCTATGTAAACACCTTATTACCACAGCCACACTACCCTCCAGCATTGCACAAAATCCAGGTAAAGTCCAAGGGGGAAATTATAAACAATGAAATGTGTTTTACGGTACCCAACTTCACTTCGAGAGATTGAGAACTTCAAGAGATCGATAGTAAATTTACTTTGTTATATAGAGAGAAAAATCGGGACCATGATGTAGAGCAGGAAGGCCTCTACCAAAATTGTAAATTTCATGATCTCCGGGTAGAGGTTTTGATTCCAGGGTGGGGCCAAACTTGGTTTGTTTGTATATTATAACAGCTGCAAAATTTGGCCTATGCTTGGCGCTTAGGACCTTTAAGCATGGAGAGATCTTTATCGTGACACGGGGCCTCATTTTTTATGTTCTCATCCAAAGGACTGCCCCATTTAATTGCCTCTTAAATGGGACGGTCCTCTGTATATTTTATTACACTGGTACAGCATAAGGAGTAGATGACCCATATTGATTTTTAGGTCACATGGTCAATTCATTTTTGGCATAAGAATATATTGTCTGCTCAGTATTTTGAAATGGTGACACCTCTATCAATTAAATGATGCATGTGTATAACCCTTTTCAATTTTGCTCCATGGGAGGCATACATGTTTTACAAACATCTCTTGTTAAATATAATGTATATAATATTAAACACCTATGGATGATGCATTGAGATGATCTATATAAAATGCTGTGTTCAAAGACCTAATATGCAACATTAAGCTACAATACACGGGAACCAGTGACTATTTGATTGCTAATCTATCCCGTTACACCATACAGTCACAAGCTCCAAATTTTTTTTATGTAATGCCTATATACTTTGTTTGGGAAACAGGCAGTAATGCTAGCTAGCCAGAACGCTCTGTAGTGAGACATCCACTAACAAGTCATTCTATTAGCAAGTCGTTATTTCTACACATGTTAAGACGTATGAAAATGCTGAGAGTCACAAACTATCATATGCCATTGGATAAAATGAGAATAAATTCAATGTATTTCAAATTTATATGTATTTCAGGTGTCAGAAAACCTGAAATGGAATTGGACTCCTATAGAAGATGATGACCTTCCATTGGCAGTGTTTGACATTTCAGCAGATGCTGAGAGAGCATATATGAGTATTCTCCTCTCAGATCAACAAGTTTAGAGAAATCATGTCACCTTAGCAAGTGTAACAAGAAATCAGGTCATTTTATCAGATGTAGTAAAAATCAGGTTACCAATGTAGATCTAATTTTTTGGTAAAGGTCTCAACAAATCTTTCAAAATCAATGAAAAAAAGATTTTTAAAACATAGAAATAGCAAAAGAATGGAGTAATCCCAATAATGAAATGGGAGTCACCAATAGATAGAGCATATATTGAGTTATTGAAGTCTTTCAGTACAATAATCTGTTATCTATGATTTTATGTTATCTTCAGAGTTTACAAAAGAGCAACATGTTTGCTTGTAATGGTCACATTTTGAACTTTTTAAGCTATATTATTAGTTCACCTGAATTAAAAGCTCAAATTACCTTTTCTGATCACATTTTGTCTGGTGCCTGTCTGTCTGTCCAACTGTAAACTCCTCTTTCCAGAACCACACATCCAATTTCAATAAAACTTGCCATAATGCAACCTTGGGTGAAAAGAATTTAAAGTTGTTCAAGTAAAGGGTCTTTAATACCCATTTCAGAATGGAGATAATTAAGAAATTGTGAAGATATGGTGGCTTCTGTTAAAAATCTTCCCAAAAACAGAAGAAGACAGATAATCAGAAAAGACAAAAATTATGTGAAGCTTCCTTAATGAAGATTGAAAATTCTTCAAATCACGACCGCCAGGGGTAGAGTAGGGCCACAATAGAAAATCAAAGTTTTACAAGTGGATATATAAGAAATGTCTTTAAATATCTTCTCATGACCAGTAAAGCCATCATTTGGTCATTGATATGCAATCATCCTCATGTAGTGTGGATTCAAGTTTGTTCAAATCATGGCTCCAGGGGGTAGGATGGGGGTCACAAAAGGGGAACTAAATTTTATCTTTTATATATATATATAACCTAGTGTTTTACATGAAAATATATAGGTAATTTTAAAAAAAATCTTTTCAAGAGTAGCAGGGCCATGCTAAATCATGTCAATATGCAAATGTTCCCAGGTTGTGTGAATTCATTGTTTTATCTTATTGATTTTTGGGATAAGTTGAGGCTAAAATCAGAGATCAGATTTTACATAATCCATGAATATAGGGGGAAAATCTTTTATAAAAATTTTCTTCTCCAGAACAGCAAGGCCATATTAATCATATTGATTGAAACATTCCCATGTAGTGTGGATTAAAGTTTTGTAAAATCGTAATGCCATGGGGCTAAGTTGGGGCATAATAGGGGTCAAAATTTGTCATGGGATTAAAAATGGTAAACATCGTCTGAAGAATAGCAAGGGTAAGGTGACTCAGGTGAGTGTTGTGGTCCATGGGCCTCATTTTCAAATGTGACAAAGATGTAAATAGTGTCAGTTTTGCTACTGTTTTTAGTTCAGATATTTATGATTGATGTTCATGAACCTTTTGCTATGCAGAGAAAATTTGTCCTCTCAATGGAAATGGCTAATGGTTATAACAGTTTATGATTGAAACTGCGCATCAAAGTACTGTGTTCTTTTTTTAACTTTAAGGCCTAAAAGAAAAAAAATAAGTGATTTTTTTGTTAAAGCTTACATTTAAGGGTTGGTTGAGATCACTATGTTCAGTAAAAAAGACCTTGGAATTGATTATTTAAATACAAGGCAATGATAATTAGAGGTTATGGGACATATAGTTTTTGGTCTGTCTGTGTTTGTCTGTAAAACCTTTAGCATGTGTATCCCTTGTGACAAGACCTTTTTTTTTCTGGTACCAACATTTTTTACCTTGGGACCTTCACCTCGGGGTTTGACCTACTTTTGATAAACTTTGATTTGGGCCATCATGTTTGAATGGTTGATAGGGCTTTCATCTTTTACTTGTGTATTCCTTTTGACAAGACCTTTTTTTTTTTGGTACCAAAATGTTTGACACCTTGACCTTGGAATTTGATGACCTACTCTTAAAAAATTAAATCTTCTGAATGGTTAGTGATGGGGCTTTCATATTTCATATGTGTGGTCCTTGTGACAAGACATCAGAATTACTTTGCTGTCATACAGGGGCATCAGTGTTTCACAATCCCATCTTTTTTTCCTAGAGCATAGTCTTAGTTTTCATTCAAAATATTCCAATTAGAGTAATAAAAAATTCGCCAGAGAAAAATAACAAAGAAAAGTGTTTGAATTTTTTAAGTTCTGAGATGATACCAGATTTTTTAAAGCCCTCTAGCCCTCTTTGAATGACATAAAATGCTTAAAATTAATTGTTTGCATTGCCTTTGTCAAGGGTCATACAGAGCCTTTAATCCCTGCTAGCTACTTTCCTAATTATTCTTTAAAAAGATACTTTTCTTCATATGCTAGAAAAATGTAAGATAAAGCTTAATTGGTATGATTTTAAATTTTATACATACCCCAGGATAATTGTGATACATGTACTAGATTTTATTAAAACAGCCCTTGTAAGTAAATCAAAAACACTTCTCTTACATGTAGGTCTTGTATTTTATAATGGAAAGGGATATTGCTCCAAAATTGAGTTGTATCTACATATATTATTTGTACAAAAACATCTTATTAATGATATATAAGTCTACACTGACAGATCATAGTACTGTCTGAACAACTGTCAATTCTTCTAGTCATGTGTGTTGCATAAAAACTGTAGAAACTGAAACATCCATAATATTAGCCAAAGGTACAAGATAATGTGATATGTGTTGAACAGTGAAAGTCACCTATTGTGTTACCTAAATGTCTTAGGTGGAAAAAAAAACCATGGAATTTTTTTTGTCGTATATATATTTATTGTGAGTGATGTTAATATACGTACAATTTTTCATCTGGAATAGGTGTATTTGTATTTTACTGTATGCCATGAAAGCCAGCCCATTGTTTTATAAATGTACAGAGAGCATCCAATTTTACCGGGTAGAGATGATATCTCCTTTGGATTTTTTAAGGTCAAGTGCAATTGTTAACACCTGTTTTTATACACCTATCTCTGTTTTGAAGTATACATATGAAAAATCAGTTGTGACATTTACAGAGATGGTGTTAGTATGCATTAGTATTATAAACATATTATTTAGCATGATACTTGTTTATGGGACATCTTGATTTGAGCATGCTGTATTTAAATGCTCTACTACTACAATTGTAGCGGTGTTGTTTTATTTAGATGTGTTTTATCTTTTTTAGTGGGTAGGAAACTCAGTCCTGTAGATGTAAATAATTTTTTTTTGGCACTGTTAATATTTTGTTTGTAAGTATTATCCAACAGAAATGACATATTGTGAATTTGTCAGATTCATACAAGTTAACAATGGATATGTAGAACATCACCATTTGAAAATGTGATAGCTATCAAATGAAAGGCATGTTGTGTAGAGATTATTACGGGTAAACATACGATCAGCATAAATTTACCATCATAAAACTTGTCATCTCAAAGTGGTCTTGTTCCCAAGTTATGAAACCTGTGCAGGTATAAAATGCAGGAAGTAAAGTATCATGAAACCCCACTGTATTTTACTTAACTTGTATATTAATATTAAAATGATCTATCATTTATTGTGATTTGGTGTACGTGAAACAAGAAAAGCTTTACATTGTAAAGATAGATCTTTTTTCCATTCAGTTTTGGCACAATTTAAAAAATTCGCTGAAATGTCTGCAACTTTATAAAATAGACAGATTTTTTATGCATATCTGTTAAATTTTCTTTTAAACTGCCAAATGCATGCTTAATATGCCATTAACTTGCACAAAGATAGGTATATCATGGGTTTTTTAAAAGTAAAATAATTGGTGGTTTATATATTAGTGCTAACATTAAGCATATGCCTCTATTTTAAAGATGGTTGCAGTATATTTCCACTATGTGCTATATTTTATTATTTGTGTGGTTTTCATCATATATATTATTTTCTTTGATGATTATATTTGAAGTTGCGAATGTAGACAGGACATTTTTTACCGTAAATATAAAGTTTATATTAGGAGAAAAAACGCAATTAATCTTTTCAAATACAAGTCCCCATTATGATTGAAATCCTGTATGTTCCTTTTATTTTTACTGTAAATGGGTGTTATCTATAGTCAAATGAATCTGTTTAACCATTTCTTTTAACTGTTTTGGGGAGAAATGTCATGTTGATTAAATCTACAGATTGTAAAATTGTAGTAACATGTCTACACAGATTTATTATTACACTAGTCCTATTGCAAAATTATACAAAAGATATAAGAATTGACACTTTCATTCTCAATTTTTCATATGTATTAATATTTAAGTATGTATGCACGCATGTAAGAAACCATATATTATATAAATAGTGCAGTGCATATACTTGAGGGTAACACTGAAAATTTTCACCCAGAGAAAATTAAGGTCAACTGAGGCACAGCTAATGTAGATAATGGTTTTCTTGGGGTGAAAATTTTCAGTGTTACCCTCAATTACATGTTCTATTTGTTTTATACTGAATGTCACATTCATAGAAAAGCATAAAAATCCAATCTAAGTTTGTTTTTTTCTAGATTGTTGTAGTAAACATATAAGAAAATTTCAACATGATGAAATTAATTGAAAGTAAAAAAGTTCAAAACTTAACTTTCTGTAATAGTGATATGGTGTGTTTGTGTGTGCACACACTTACCAGGCTGTCAATTACCGTTTGTTTCTCTTAGTCAGTTTTATTCAACCTGTTCACTGTAATGCACTGCAGACTGCATCTATTTCAAGTGCTCAACCATCTTTTTGAAATCTACAGAGAGCCAGAGGTGTATGTGCATCAATTTGACACATAATATCTTATAGTATTGACTTTTCGATGTTTTTACCTTTGATATCTGTACCAATATTGTAATGATAGCCATTTACTTATGAATGTGATGCAGTTGTAAACAATGGGCTTTGAATCTTGATAAATATGGTGTGTCTATTTTAAAGCCTGGGAATTCCAACAGAAATGAAAGTAGAATGTAAATATAAGAAAATAATTTCATTTTGAAAATGCATGAACAGCAATGCTTCATGTCAGTATACTTTTCATGAAGCATCAGAGTTCATATGCCCTCATGTATTTTCAAAATTGAAATTCAATTTTTTAAATATCACCCATTGTCGAGTAATGTTTCCCCATTGCTAGATACCATCACTCTGGGGTGTGTGGATTTTACTTCCACAGTGAAACGATGTTTTTTGAAATGTTTCTTGGCCAATGAGATTCACATATATATTACTTGAAATTATAATAGATATATGTGTGTTAGGTATGAGTGTTTGTCAGGTATGTGTGTGTGTGTGTATATATATATATATATATATATATATATATATATATATATATCTTTTACAGTATATATTAATAGACATGAGAAATTGAGAATGTGCAGACGTGTTATTTTTTAGGCTTTCTTCTCTGCTTTATAGATACAGAGAACTAGGGGTTTTGATTTGTATACTTAACAATGTTAACCAAACGTGTTCAGATTCTTCACAATATAACAATTTATGAGGGCCATTTTCCAAACGCACGGTACTTGTATTGTAATTATAATTGAATTTACATTGTAAACTATGATATACCACATGATAGAAAGTGTAAATATTTATTGCTTGCCGTAATGCAACAGAATTCCATATCTTTCATTACTTAGTATTGCAAATTTATTATGAAACATTCCACTTTGATTGGTTTCAGATAATTACACCTGTTGAATATCCATGATATGCAAACAAAATAAATTAATTAGTAGGAATTGTGAACAAAGTATTAATTAGACTACTTAATGTAGCACTTCAGTAGGTAGAGTAGTCAGAGCACAGATATATGCTAATTGGGACCTGGACCAGTAATTTATTTTTATATATTTTATTGTTACCATCACTGACCGTTAATGATGTTGACAACTTGTTCTATCAGTGTTTTATTGTTGATTCTGTTTATTCTGTATGCTTGTATCAGTTGTGCCAGCTTTGGAAATGTTTGTGGGTTATTTTTATTGAGAACCTTATACAATGTTAGCAATAGTCGTTATGTCTTTTTTATGTTCAGTTTAGGATAAAACCATTGCTTTCTGGTGATTTTGTGAACTGGATTGTTTCCAGGTTTTGGGAAACATTTGTGAATCTTGAAGTGATATACTAACTTGAATGTAGATCTCAGAGCTTACGAAGAGCTTATTCATGCAAGTGCAATACAAAATGAAAGATCGTATTTATTGGTCATATGGTGTTAAGTCTCAGATAGTTTTCCACAAATGAAAGTCTTATTGAGAAGGATGTACAACAATACTGATGGCGCTGACTATCTCTCCCCATCAGTTGTAACTCTGTATTGTGTACAGCTGTATGTGTGTGTATTTTAACTAAGATCTGCTTCCTTATAAAAAGGAAATTGCCATTAAATATTTGTGTATGCATTTAAGATGCATTGAAACATTCCAAAGCTTGCATTTTTGTAATCAAAACTGAATAATGATGATGTTGCATTGTAAAGGAAGAACTAAAAGGTGCTATGATATTTTGTCAGGTTGATATGGATGTAAGAGAGTTTAATATTTGTCACTGAAGTAGTAGTAGCAGTTTTCAAAATACTGCAAAGTTATGTAATGTTTATAACATAAGTGGTTTATCAGAACTTTGCCAAGAGGGCTTTCATTACGACCTGTGATCGCGTGATACTGAATCTCCAACCCTTACATCCATAAAACCTGTCCTCGGGCATTGACCTCAGAAATGCTATCAGATGCGGTGATATTATGGACAAATATAAGGAGAGAAGTGCCAAAATATAGTCAACTGTTCCATATGCCTTCGGTCAGACACAATGTTACCAATGATCTTTGTTGTTAATTTTATTGAAAAATGTTGATCAAGATAGACAACATGGTATTTTAAAGTTTATGTATATCTTGACAGTTGGATTTTATGTCAATAAAGTGTTGGGCATCTGTGCTCCATTGAAATTGTTGTTTTGTTCTGTATACAGAATTACAAGGGGTCGCTGAAGGCCATTCCTGTTCTTAGAGCCTCGCATGAAAGATGCAGGAGCCATAGAATATTCAATCTGTCCAGAATTTTGATGAGCATCATTTTTTCAACATATGCATGGGAATGCAATACATGGTGGCTTACTATCCTGTGAAGATCTCGAGATGTACTGTCTGTTTAAATGATCCACCTATTAACTGGGACTGAAATTTATATGCTATCTATAAGGGGCACAACTCCTGCCAATCTTGCTGTATATATACTATCTCTGTTCTAGAGCAAGTTCCTTTTCCTGAAATCATGGAAATTCAGTGAAAAACAATCGTTATCATAACTGCATTTAAACATTCTTTTGCTACTTAAAGTTCGAAATTTATCAAGCATCATAGCCAAAATGTGAGCATATCATTTTTTTTATTTATTCAATGAATTTGAAGTTGTTGGGCATTACGGTATGAATTTGTTAGGACTCTGACAGTATATGTTTTAGAATGTCAAAGTAAAGATGTATACTGGTATTTGGGTATTTAATCAAATTTCCTCAACTCAAACTTGGGAATATTTACATACAATGTATATGAACTAAGATATTAAAAAATTTCAATTTTTTATAAAATTTTAATGTTTAGTAGGTTACATAGACTATTGGCATATTCTTTGATGTTGAATGTACATGCATCTTTCTAATAAAGACACTTGGTGCCAGATGTTCATACCTCCGGAATTAAAAGGTTTTATGATTGGATTTGACGATCGCTTTTGAAGACTTAAATCGGTAATGAAATCTTGAGGAGGCTGTAATTTAGTCAAAGATGCTTATATTTGCCTCAAAAGTTGTTTGATATTAGCGTCATTTGGACATGTCAAGGTTACTAGAGAAAACGTTTTTCATGTTCAGGCCACTTTATTACTTGGAACAGTCATACTCGCACAGTTGGAAATAACATGACTCAAGAGCTTGCCATGGTTTCGGGTACAATTCAATAGCATCCTATGTTGTTTCTACAAAAAAACTTTGGGGACAATATGTTTTAGAGTTACCATATTTTGATAGATCCTGATGATGGCAAGGCAATATAGAGACTATTTGCTAGGTGCATGATTGTAGCAAGGGAGGAAAGGAAAATCTTTGAATCAATCAGAGATATAACGAGAGATGCTTGCAATACTAGTTAAGTGATCTAACCAGACGGAAGTACATGTATATGAAGTATAGTGTAATATTACTGTGATGCGAAATTTAATTCTATTTCAGAAACAAGTCATATTGAGGTGATCAAAAAAATAGATTTAGGGGGGGGGGGATGTCTGAAATGTCACAAGTGACCTTAAAGGTAATTAAAGATGGTCAATGTCATGGAAGACAGGAGGCCTACTGGCATATTATGTTACCTGAATACTAAAGGTATCGCTAGCCCCAAGGGCTACAAAATGTATAATGAGCTCCACAATGCAGGGCATCTCACAATGTCAGTAAATGACTTTTGACTCCAAAATCAATAGGGTTCTTCCTCTTTTGATAACAAAACTATATGTGAAGTTTCAAATCAATTGAGCAAAAATATGGTCTGTATTAAGAGTTTACAAGCTCGGCGTTACACTTTCACACTCATGTTCACTAACATACAAACAGCCTCGTTACTATACTGATAAAAAAAAAGTAACGCGTAAATTAAATGCAATTTATAATTCATTTTAAGACATGAGAAATACTTGATTGATTTATTTATTGCACAAAAATTATCGAAACGCTAGGTTAATTATTAATCAAAGTATCACAACCACTATTAATAATGCAGTCATCCAAGTTCAATATCTTGTCCCTCCATGAGCACCAATGACTGCCTGACAACACATTCCCATGGACGAACTTAATTCTCTAATGTCTAGGGATATTCCATGCTAAGTGCAGAGCTTGGGCCAGTTGCTGCAGAGTCTGAGGCTGCAGTTGTCTTTGGCATGGATGCACTTATCCAGTTTGCCCCATGCATCTTTGATAGGGTTCAAATCTGGTGATTTGGATGGCTAATAATTTGTATCTTTACAGAACATTACATGTTAGATGAGCAGTATGTGGGCTATTATTCAACACAAACGTAAAATCTGTTCTACTCTATGGATCTGAAACCTGGAGACTTGCCAAAGGATTCCAACACAAAATCCAGGTGTTTGTCAATAAATGTCTTCGTTGTATATGTAGAATATGGTGGCCTCGAACCATTAATAACAAGAACCTCTATATTCAAACAAAGCAAGACTCAGTGAATGAACAAATTAAAAATCGATCTTGGCAGTGGATTGGACATACTTTGAGAAAACCTGTGAACAACATAACAAAACAGGCATTGGACTGGAATCCACAGGGATGCAGGAGACGAGGGAGACCAACACACAGCTGGAGAAGAACAAGGCTGAAAGAACTAGATGGCATTGGAACCACCTGGAGAGAAGCCAAACAAATTGCTCAAAACAGAGTTAGATGGAGGATGACTGTTTCAACCCTATGTTCCGTAAGGGACGAAGAGGACTAAGTGGGCTAGGGTTGTCGTGTTGCAATATTGGAACCATGTGTGGCTGCAATGACTTCATCAATCAGCATCCCATAGCCGATTGTGAACAGTCTGATAGATATTCTGCGAATCCCAGGAATGGCCGATGCTGTTGATGACGCTGTCAGATGAAACGATTTTGTGCTGCTGACATCATGCATGATCTACCTGTTCTATGACGATCATTTGTTGAACCATGCTGTTGATATCGGCTCCAAAGATGAGATGTGGTGCTTCTCTTGCAACTGCCAATTGTGACCCACCTGTTTTCAGTTGTCCAATTGCGTTATTGCATTGAGCATCATTCAGTTGCAGGCATTTCTCAAAAGCGGTCATATTTAAAGACAATGCAGTCAAATATTGAGAACCTGTTTATTTAATGGACTTAATGGTGCCTGAATCATGTGCATTAGGAACTTGCAACAATCTTGATATACACTCCAAGACCAATTTTAGGAATTAATTTTTTGAAAACACGTTGTATTGTCCTCAAATTCTATAGAATATCTATCCATTAAACAATAGCATTAGAAGTACATTTAACAAGGAATAATCAGGTGATTCAAAATGTAAGAAAAAATTATTGGAAAGATTCAGTGAAAAATTACTAATGTGTATTATGCATTTCTGTTTTTGATCAGACTCCCTTTTGCAATGAATTGTGAGGGGGTAATAATTTTCCTATTCTTCCATATCTAAGATAAATTCTAATATTCAGCAATAGTATAAAACAAAATGTGTTCTTAAAACACAAATGCTCCCAAATTAGTGCCCATACTGATGAAAAACGTTACATAATATATGTTAATTAACCTTATGACTATTTTGTACCAGTCAGAATTATTACTCCAAGAACCCTGCACTTTTGGTCTTCAGGTTTTTGCATTCAGCTCCTATTCAACATCATGCAATGCAAGTAAAGAAGAAATATCTAAACATTATGCACATAACATGTACCTTTTGGGCTTGCACCTCAGAGTCAGAACCCCTGCCATGGACATTTGTTATTTTTGAAAAGGCCTTCTATCCAGATTTTTAAAATGCATTCAGTATTTATGCAATATCAGCACAAATATGCAAAAAGAAACTTTCAAAAGTTGTGTACATGTGTATTGTAAACCATTTTGGCCCCACTTTAGGGTCAGAACACCCATTCTGGGGATCATGAAATTCATACTGACTGTGGAGTTGAGACAATGGAATGGCTGGCTAAGTTACCTTCGGAGATGGCTTGCAGCTCCCAGGAGTTTTAGTAGTGTTAATTAGTCTGTACAGCATGGGGGCCAAGCTACAATATATTAACTATTGACATCCATAGTGGATGAGTTTAAGGTCACCAAGGTCAGACAGTTCTTGATGCTGTAAAACAGCAAGGATATCAAGGTAACTGTAAGGAAGTGGTCAGTCAAGCAGACAGTGCAAGAGACTGAGGCATGGTGACATTATGGGCAGTCGAGCGATAGGCAGGCAAGGACTAAGATGGGCTATACAGCATCAGATGTGGAAAAGAGGGAGTTAGTCTGAAGGAGGTCTGTACAATGAAGTAGCATACAAGAATGATGAAGGCAGTCGGAATAAAAAAGCAGGAAAGCTGACTTAAATAAAAAGGAGCTTGACAGAAGAAATTATCATGGAATGATGTCTGGACTATAGAGCCCCAGAGATTGCAATTCCGACATACGTCTGTTTATGATGTGTTGCCTACTCCAACCAACCTTGCAACATGGGGCATAACAGACGATTGGCTGACTGCAAACTTTATGCTAGACAAGCCAACTTAGAAAACACTGTCTTTGTGTTCAGTAGCTTTGAGAGATGGACAATACACAAGAAGACATTATACCATATAGCAGGTTTTTTCCGCAAGGTTATAATTTTGGCTTATTTCAACGGCTAGATAACTTTCCGCCAAAATTTCATTCGCCAAATATGCACCCAATTGCGACTTCAGTATTTGAAAGAGAGACAACTCTTCCCTGTCCACCAAAATTTATTCCGCTAAAATTATTATCATACCTTTCAGCCAGCAAATCACCATAAACCCACGGAATAAACCTGCTATACGGTGTCCGGATAGCGCAGAGGTAGTGCTCTCACTTCTCACCACTGCGACCCGAGTTTGATCCCCATGATCGGCAGTGGTTGTATGTGAGAGGGTACGGCGGTCACCCACTTGGACACGTGGGTTTCCTCCTGGTACTCCGGTTTCCTCCCACATAAATGACCCCTAGCGCAAACATCCATGCATCAAAGGACTCCGATTGGAAATAAGCTTTTGAGCTTTAATGGGTTATCCTTGGTATTTATGCATATATGTATATACCGAATAAACATTTATTTGCTTATTTTACGGTAGGTTAATTCTTTCTGTTCTTGCAGATGTGTTGGAAAGGGGAAGGAAGAAACCAAAGAGGAATAAAGATCGATGCCTGAAGTTTGTCAACTTTGTCAGGGCTGCCCTTACCAAAATGTAAAGTTTGCTGCAAATTTGCCGCAAGTTTGCGGCAAACAAATCAGTGTGCCAGAGCTGTTTTGCCAGAAGTGTGCAGCTAATGCCGCTAGCGGCATACAGTGTGCCACTAGCAGCACACGGTGTGCCACTAGCAGCACACGGTGTGCCACTAGTGGCACAGTGTGCCAGAAGTGCACCACAACTTTTTCTTTGGTATTCAGAATCAAAACTGTGTGCCAGAAGTGCACCACAACTTTTTCTTTGGTATTCAGAATCAAAACTGTGTGTCAGAAGTGCACCACAACTTTTTCTTTGGTATTCAGAATCGTGTGCCAGAAGTTGACAACTTTTTTCTTAAAATTTTAAAACTGAAACAGCAAGGGAACCAAAGTTCACGACTTTTCTTGAATATTTAGAATAAAAGAGCCATTTCAATATATCCATCACAACATTTTCTATAATAGAACATATATGCAACATTTCTCGCACCCCTTCCATCCATCTTCTCAATTGTCTTAATGGGAATTCGAATTAACGGTCATTTTGTCACCAAATATTGAATTCAATGAAAGTTGCCCTATAATAGTTATTATATACTAAAGTAATAATTACACTTGTATTTAATTATTTCAAACACCTTTTAACCTCTTGAAAATGAATATGTGATTTTGGTGATTGAATATTATTGTCTTGCAAGACAGTATAATTATTCTCTAGTTACCTTAAGGCTTTGCATGCTGTCAGCAAACTGTAAATGCTGATTTTGTTTTTATTTGAGAAATTATTTGATTTGGGTGCAGTGAATACTTCTTCCATATATATTTCTTTAATTAAAAGCGGTTATCTAACGTAGTTTTATTAGGGTTAATTCTCTTGTTTTTGTACATAATAAAAAAATAAATGTTCTTATTAGTCATCAATATGTATTTCAATATCATCGAGAGATTTTGAGGTGAAAAACGAAAATGGTTGTCATCACTTTCACAGCTAATGCCCCTTTAAAATAAGATGTAAGTGCACAGGTATCTGAATTTTAATCTAATTAGAAAAAAAAGTGAAGAAAAAATATCTATATCTAAATAAATGGAGAGAGAGAGAGAGAGAGAGAGAGAGAGAGAGAGAGAGAGAGAGAGAGAGAGAGAGGTTTCTTTTCTTTATTTACATGTATATCTGTTGATTACAATTCAGATACTGGGTTTCTGAGTTGAAATTAATCAAATGAGAGTGGTAAAAATTCACCTTTATATCGTATAATTTACATATCAGGATTTTATCCAGGTACGTTATTCTGGTTTGTGGAATGCTAATTGATACTAAGTTAGAATAATCTAAGCTGTATACCAAAGTAGGTCTTCATGGGGCTTTACGGCTCTATGCATCGCAAATAGAGATCGGGTTCAATGCGTCGGGTGTGGGATTCATTCAATATTTTATGCTGAGCGCGAAAGTCTAAATTTTTAGTATTAAAATTTGTATTTATTAAATAAATACTTACCTTTATAAATTTAGATATTCACCTGCTTGCAGTCTTGTATCGGAAAAAAACCATGTAAACAAAAAAGCACCCTTCGTGACCCGCCACCTCTGACATGCTCAGAAACCAACATCCGGTATCATCTATTCTTTGACATAAAACAAAAAATTAGAAGGGGGATGAAGGGGAGGTGGGTTGGGACCTCTGATTTATAAAGGTAAGTATTTATTTAACAAATACAAATTTTAATACTAAAAATTTAGAATTTATCACAATAAATACGTTACCTTTATAAATTTAGATAAGCAGAATTCAAAGTAGAGCTGAATCCCCCTGAGATTGGCAACTAGGAGGAAAAACCACTTTTTGAGCTGAAACTAGAGGTCCAAGCGAGAACAAACTGTCACTATGAAGGGGCATAGATCTAAGGTAATGGTTATAAAAGGTACTATCAGACCTCCAATAACCAGCTGACATGATTTCCGACATAGAGGAGGAATTGAAAATAGCCCAGGAGCAAGACAAGGCTCTAATTTCATGTGCCTGAACTTGAACACGAGACAAGGCTTCTGGAGATGAAGATTGGTAAGCCATCTTAACAGTCTGACAAAGCCAAGTAGAAATAGTCTTAACCGAAATATCACTTAGACCTTTCTTAATAGGAATGAAAAGTCTAGTAGAACCAGAAGGTCTGAGCGTTGACAAAACAGAAATATATTTCTGAAGTGTACGCACTGGACATAAATCCTGATTACCTAATGATTTAGGTAGAGCAGGAATAACAATAGGTCCAGAACTTTTGTCTGATAACTGATTCTTGGCTAAGAAAGATGGATCTGTCAACAGAGTAACTGAAGAATTTTCTGCAGAAAATCTGAGACAAGAATCTGCAATGGAGAAAGCATGAATCTCACTCCTTCTACGACCAGAAGCTAAAGCTAATAAAAAACAGCACTTCAAGGTCAAAAACTTAAAGGGAGCTAAAAATAAAGGTTCGAAAGGAGGAAATTGTAAAGTCCTAAGAACCAAAGCTAAATTCCAGGATGGAACCAACCTACGTTGTCTAGGTCGTTCCAAACAAAAATTCTTGACCATGAGGGACAAGAACTCATTCTTCCCAAAATCAGGACCTCCTGACAAAGCTATAGTTCTAGATAAAGCTGAACGATAGCCCTTAATAGTAGAGGGAGAGAAACCTTTGTCTTCAAACAGATAGACTAAAAACTCAGCTAACTGTTGGACAGTAACTGCGAGAGGATCAATTTCCTTTGAACGACACCAAGAACAGAAGATGTTCCACTTAGAGTCATAAATTGCTCCTGTAGATTTGCTGACTGAACTAGAGATACGTTTGGCTGCTCTGTCAGAAAAGCCATCCTGTCTGAGAGATTCCCTGACAGTAACCATGCGTGTAGATGGAGGTTGGAAAGATTCTGATGAACTTTCCTGCCTTTGAATTGAGACAAAAGATCTTTCCTGAGAGGAAGAAGAATTGGTCTCGCACAACACAGTTGAAGAAGATCTGGAAACCAAGATTGTTTTGGCCATGCTGGAGCAATAAGAATGGTCTTGCAAATTTCTACCCTGATTTTGTGTAAAATCTTGGGAAGGAGGCGAAAAGGAGGAAACATGTAAGAAAACATCCCCTTCCAATCGAAAGACATTGCATCCACTGCTAAAGCTTTGTTGTCTGGAATCGGATAGACAAACGTTGGCAGTTTGCAATTCAGATGAGTAGCAAAGAGGTCTATATGAGGACGATCCCACTTGAGACAGATCTCCTGAAAGACTGCTGGATGTAACTCCCATTCTGTATTCACTGGATGCAGTGACCTTGAGAGAGCATCCGCTACTAGATTCAGATTGCCAGGAACATGCCTGACTGACAAGCGAATTCCCAGGGAACGGCAAAACAACAGAATTTCTTTGCACAGAAGGTAAAGAGACTGAGAATGTGTGCCGCCCTGATTCTGCAGATAAGCCACTACTGTTGTATTGTCTGTGGCTATCATCAGAGATTGACCCTGAACAAATTGGGAAAAGTGTTTCAATGCCAGAAGAACAGCCCGCATCTCCAGTAAATTGATGTGTTCTGTCAACTGGAGACCGGACCATATACCTTATGCCTCTCTGCCTTCCAGGGTAGCTCCCCAGCCTGTCAGAGAAGCATCTGTAAACAGGGTCATAGAAGGAACTGGGGAGTCTAGCGAGCAACCTATCATAACATTCTCTCTCACTGACCACCACAGAAGATGAGGATACAATCTGGGAAGAATGGGAATAACAGCTTCCCACTGTTGTGAGGCTGGTACCCAAAATTCCAGAAGATACCACTGAATGGGGCGAATATGAAGACGACCTAAAGGTACTATGTCCATCAGAGAAATCAGAAAACCTATCAGTTGTAGAAACTGGCGAGCTGAAGCCTGTTTGGCTGAAAGTAGTTGATCCAACAGATACTGAAGCTTGAGAAATTTCTCCTCTGGAGGAAGAACTATCCCAAGATCTGTTCGAAATTGTTCCCCTAGGAAAATGAAACTCTGACTGGGAACTATCTCTGATTTTTCCCAAGAAATAAGGAAACCCAGCTTCAACAGAAGATGAATAACTCGATGAGTATGTTGATGAAGAAGGATGAAAGAAAAATTCTTGATCAGAGAATCGTCTAGATATGTATGGATGAAAATGGACTGGGAGTGTAGATACGCAACCACTGTTTGAAAATTTTTTGTGAACACTAGTGGAGCAGTAGATAGGCCAAAAGGCATTGCCCTGAAAGCATATACCTTGCCCTCCCAGACCAGACGAAGAAACTTCCGATAAGCCGGAGCTATAGGGACATGAAAATAAGCATCCGTCAGATCTAAAGAAGACGTCCACATCCCTGTATGGAAAGAGGTTCTGATCGACCTGTTGGTCTCCATTTTGAAATGTGGAATCACCAGATACTGATTCAGAAAAGAGAGGTCCAACACAGGTCTCATTTGTCCATTCTTTTTGGGTACAAGAAAGAGACGAGAGTAGAACCCCCAACCTAGAGGTGGACTTACTTCTTCCAATACATTCTTTTGGAGAAGTAGAGACACTTCCTCTTGTAACAACAGATTTTTCCGCGGGTCTCTGGTCATAGAAAATTCCAGAGGAACCGCAGAGAGAGGAGGCTGTTCTCGAAATTGAAGCTCTAAACCCCTCCGTAGCACAGAAAGAACCCATTTGTCCGAAATGAGACGGGACCAATGAGGAAGAAAAAGAGAGAGGCGTCCTCCCACAGGAAGATGAGGAAAGGGAACACCTACTTCCTCGGAAAGAGTGGATTGTGCTACAGGAGGGGGGGGGGAGGCATCAAAACTGAGATTTCTTACCCTTGGCTACTTTGGGTTTTTTATTATTAGATCCAGAAGCCGATGGGAAAGAACGATGCTCATTACTTCTCTTAAGATTACTTGAACCTTGCAGAGAAGAGCCAGATTTAGTAGAACCTTGCGACTTACTTCTAGAAGCGTCTGATTTAGAAGAACAAGAAACACGCCTAGAACTACCATTGTTGAGTTGTACATCTACTTTAACAGTAGGAGGTTCTTTGTGTAATTCCTCTTGTAATTTGCGTAAAGAGATGCCAAATAACTGCTCTTTATGAAGAGGAGAAAAAAGTAGGTTGTCTTTAAGAAACTCAGAGACGTTAGATTTTTGAAGAATCTCTTGTCTCCTAGCTAAAGAAAAATTGGCAATAGTGCCAAGATTCAAGAGCTGAGAAGTGCAAAGACATCTATCTACTTGGAGAAGAAAAGAACGAACATCATCAAATTCTTCGCCCTTATCTTTAAGAGAGGCACCTGCAGCAGCAAGAAAGTGTTCCGCATACCGTAAAGCTGCGGCAACACCCCGAAGATTGTTCTCCGACCTAGAATAAGAAGTCTGAGATAACTTGACCCCCTCAGAAGACTTAACACCAAGAAGATTGGAAAAAGTCTTATCAAAAACAGGTTGAGATTTTCCCAAGGAAACATCATGAATATCAAAATACTTCATTCTAACCTTACCAGGGAAAGAAGATGTACTAAAAGCCAGATTTTGTCTAACTAAATTAGAGGCCTTATTGGAGGACATCTGATCGTCGACAAGATGAGAATTAATGGAAGCCAATGCAGATTTAAAATGACTAGACTCGGGAAAAGAAGCATACGACTTAGAAGAATCTCTCACAAGATCAGAGCAGGACTGAAAATCAGAAGGTTTGTGAGAACTCCTGGGAGGAGAAACTAAAGAATCGGGACCTGACAATTCTCTACGAATTGCGTACACTTTAGCTTTCAGAGTGAGATTCTCTACAGGAAGTTGCTCCTGAGAAAGCCCAACTTCATCGACTGAAGGAACCGGAGATAGGCAATTATCACTGAGAAAAGATGCCTCTTGACTACTGGGAGCCAAAGATAATGAGTCAACCTCCTCGTCCGCTTTATTATCAAAAGCGGGCCGAGGGGTGACAAGAGCAGCCCCAGGAACAGTGGGGGACGTAGCTGATTTGCATTCAATCAAATCGAGCCTACGTTCCACTGTCATAAATTTTGAAGAAATAGAAGCCTCAAGTTTCTGAATAGAGGAAACCAAACATTTAATTTCGTCCTTATTGGAGGACTCAATTAAGTTTGGTTTACTAACAAAACCTTGCCCTGTCCACACAGGTTGAGTCGAGTAGGGATAAGGTGGCACAGAATACATGGGATGAGGAAATCTAGCTGGCCACCTAGACCGATAAAACGTATCCCTACGATTACCCGAAGGAAAACTCTCAGGGCGAGAACTAGCCACCGGACTACCAGGAGGTCGCGTAATAGTAGAGGTAACTCTAATTTGACCTACCGAAGTAACCGGGGTAGGAGGAATTCCTGTGGAATCCATGACATTCCCATAAGAAAGAAAAGGGTCAGATTCCATGGGACCAAAACTTCTAGAGTCAACAGAGTCCCAGTACTCGCCCTCTACAGCAATAAAAGGTAATTTAACATTTTCACCTTCATTCGCCATATTGCTTAATAATGTAATAAGTAATATCAAAAACTACCATGCAATACTTAGCCAAAATTAGCAAGTAGAAAAAATTCTTTTCCTCCTCGAGAAAAACGTGACTGCACTCCACAACGGCGGAAAAGAAAAGATGATACCGGATGTTGGTTTCTGAGCATGTCAGAGGTGGCGGGTCACGAAGGGTGCTTTTTTGTTTACATGGTTTTTTTCCGATACAAGACTGCAAGCAGGTGAATATCTAAATTTATAAAGGTAACGTATTTATTGTGATAAATTTGATATCAACAGACGCCATGATGCGATACCAGTAAACATCTTGAATATGAATCGAGAACAGGAGTTGATGCAGATATTCTGAGGAGAATCTTCCAATCATTGAGTAAGTGATTTACTGTGTATCTTATAGTTATAAACTCTCTAATATATTGTTCAAAACGAAACTTACCATCGCTCATTGTATGTTGTTGCGTCAAATCTTGCAAGTCAGTGTTTACGTTTATAAATTTACATGCTTCATTCAATTCTTTGAAATTATGTGGAATTTTTTTTTTTTTTTAAATTTCCATTGTATGAGATTAGACTCCTTCTAGTTGCATTATCGTAGCCATCGCGGATTTTTTTTTTTCCTTATACATTTGGACAGGACCATAGATCTATAGGCACTTAAAAAAAAATGAAGAGAGAGGGAAAAGGCCGGAAAACAAACAAATAAAATAGGCCTATTTCCGTAATAATTATGCTATTTTTTGTTTACTTTCTACTCGGGTTATATTTGCAAAATTGAATAGTTTATTCAGTAAATGAATGGTTGATTATTTTTTTTAATTTAAATGCTTATGATTTGAACCCAGATGTCCAGTTAGAAAAGTTAAACTGCATTATGATCAGGGATGTGACTTCCAGAATCTCAATTTTGTCACTCCATCAATGCATATACGTAATTTATTAAAAACATGGATTGAAGATCTTGTCTTGGCAATAAAGTTAATTTGTACGTAAAGTCTGGTCAGCATGATATTAACAGTTGTACATCAAATATTGCATTTATTAGCCCAATGGGCTATAACGCAACATTGATTATTTCTCGGCTTTGAAAATCGGTGGCCCCAGGTGTCGGGCGACGGTAATTACATGTACACACCCCTGAATGATTCCTCCTATGTTAGAGACCTTGCAAACTTGTATATAGGACGGCCAATGGTATCTCATAATTATTTACAATTTTATATCTTTTTCAGAATATATTTCATGTTAGTCGTGAAGATACAGAAGTTGTGATGGTGTGTTGATAGGCTGTCTTCAACTTGCCATATCTGAGAGTTCCAACATGCAGGCCTGGATTATGTATAAATCACTAATGAAGTTACTTAGTGTTATTTAGTTTTTAAAAAAGAATGACATTTCAATTTATACACACTTGCCAAGTGAATCTGATGAGACTGCTACATGTATTTGTGAGTAAAGGCACTGTCTTAACCGAAAAACTATTTACAGTTTATCACAACAAATGGATGGGACAGTAGAGTTGTTGCGGACAATATGTGATTGTGATGACCAAGTACTGAACAAGTGGAAGATTAGAAGAAGGTCCAGAATTCAATCATGTTTTTGATTCTAAGGCGCAGACAACATGGAGATAGTCCTATTATTCTCCCATTCATCTATGATGGAGAAACTTGTGTAAATGTTTACAGTGTTCTCCCTAATAAGTGCCCACAAGTCTGTATTAATTTATCAGAATATAAAGTCCTTAACAGTACTGACTTTAAAATTCATGTAGATTGTCTCCAGATTTTTCTGAGGAAAAGTGCATATTTTACATGTGTGAATTTTGAATATATTTCATTCTTGTCTGCAAATGTTGCCGAAACCTGTTATTAATGCACAGTCATGTTATGCAAATGATAGACCTCCTTTTTAATTACATGTCCTTAAGATCATGTCAACTCCTTTGTTTTAATTGTATATACAATTCTAGCATTTATAGCATCATTTGTATAGCACTTGCTAGTTTAATAAGGATTTTATTTTTTAAAAACTTTCATTTGACATGATTGATCTAAAACGGCCAAAATTCACAAATCTATTCAAATCACAACCTGACCTTAGGCCAGAAAAGTGCCACAGTGGGTTGATATTTTTCTCTTGGATCTTGAAAGAAATTCTTTATGCAGCAGTTTCCAAATAAATGTACTCTCATGGCCAGGGTGGGACTTCACCGAGAACTTTTAAACATTGCACAATGCAATATTTGTGGATTAGAAGCTGTTGCAGTTTCTTTAAGTTTTCTCTCACATCTTGTTATAATTATATTTTATATTTTTGGTCGGGTTGCACAATGTTCAAACAGTTTATAAAATGGTGAATGACTGGTGGGCAAGCGACAATAGCGTCCCTGTAATAGTACCTACTTTGTGTAATCAACTCCTTTCACACCTCTCACTTGATGTTCCTCAAACTTTGTACAGTTGTTAGGGATACATTGAAGATGTGCGTGTACCTTTTTGAAAGTGATCAGACATTTTTTTGAAAAATTTACTTGTAGTTAAACTTCGTCATTTTTTAAGCATTTCTTTAATCGACAGTATCTATTTTGTGTAATCAACTCCTCGTTTACCTCTAATTTGACATTCCTCAAACTGTGTCAGTTGTTATGAATACATTGAAGATGTGCATATGTGTTTTTGAAAGTGATCAGACATTTTGTTAAAAAAAAATGTACATGTAGTTGAACTTAAGTCATTTTAAAGCATTTCTTGAATAGATGGTACCTATTTTGTGTAATCAACTCCTCTTACAGAATTTTTTTGACATTCTTCAGACCTTGAACAGCTGTTATGGAAGCATTGGAAATGTGCATGTGTCTTTTCGGAAGTGATCAGGCATTCTTTGAAAAATTTACATGTGCTTGATGAAGTTGAACTTAGTCATTTTTTAAGCATGGTACTTTATGTAACCAACTCAGCTTGTACTTAACATTTTCCAGACCCTGTACATTATAGATGTTATAAAAACATTGAAGAAATACATGTAACATTTTAAAAATGCTTCTCTTTTTTTTTTTCTTTTTTTTTTTTTGGTTGAAAAATTCTACCTTTGTCATTTTTCCAGTATGTTTCTACTGTTGTTCCTATGATAGATAACATATTTTACAAGAACCTGGTCATTTCTGTTTTTGAATCTCTCTTTTTTAATTAGTATTTTTGAATATATGTTAATTTAATACTTGATATGTCATTGTTCTTGAAATTATATTAATTGAATTATTATTGTGTTTTTGTTTTGTAATATGACAGTTTATATAGGATCCCTTAATTTCGAGCAGACAGTGCCAGAAGTGTGCCACAAGTTTGCTGCAAACTGTGTGCCAGAAATGTGCAGCAAGAGTGTGCAGCAAGTTTGCCGCAAACTGTGTGCCAGAGGAAAAATTTGCATACGAAAAGTATACTTGCAGCAAATATGCCGCACACTGTGTGCCAGAAGTGTGCAGCAAGTGTGTGCCGCAAGTTTGCTGCAAACTGTGCCAGAGGAAAAATTTGCATGCGAAAAGTATACTTGCGGCAAATGTGCCGCAACTAGTTGCGGCAAACTTGCCGCAAATGCGCTGCAAATTTGCAGCAACTGTGTGCCAGAGGGCTTATATTTTGGTAAGGGATGGTAAGCAGAACTCTGGCAGTAAAGTGGAAGGAAGTGGACTGTTGGTTACCACAGTTACAAGCTGATCTAACTGGTCATAAGCAGTTCCCACAGGAAATAGCAGCCACCAACCCAAGACCGGATATCATAATTTGGTCTCCTTCTAGACAGGTTATTTTGCTAGATGAGAACATAAAATAAAAGACGCCTATGGACAGAAGCTGAACAAGGTCCAAGATTTAGTTGCACTCACTAGACTGTCAGCAGCAAGGATGGAGAGTGTGGTGCCTTTCAGTGGAGGTGGGATGCTGAGGATTTGTTGAGCAATCTATGTGGAGGGCTTTATGGGTTGTCAGTGTAACTGACGTGGAGAGATGACAACTCATCAGACGTCTGGGCAGGGAAGCAGAATTTGTGTAGGTCTGGAAGAAGTGCAAAGAACAGTGGAACACTAAAGATATTTTGTGTATAGGCATTATTGTGATTGTAACCAGTGTATTGCAACAGAGACAAAGGGTAAAAGGTTGGAGAGCTGAGTGGTTGCTAGGACCTGATCAACCCAGTCATCACACCTTTGAAAGGTGTAGTGGACAATTCCGAAACAACTTATGAAGGGGGATCCACCTGATGACGGAACCACATTCACCTTTACTACAAGATGTATATAGGTAATTGTATTAGTACATGATGATTTCCTTAAAATACCTACATGAAAACATTAAGCCAATGTTTTATCACTTATTAACATCTACCTTATAGGTAAATACTGTGCAATTCAGTATCAAACTGTGCATGTCATGGGAACTAAAAATCGTTATTTTAAATTCACAGGATTGAATTTTGGACAGATTTTGAAGGATGAAATTTACAATTTTGGTAAAGGACTATAGCTACCTACTCCTTTTAGATGTCTATTTAGTTTCAATTTAGTACCACATGCTGCATTAAAGATGTTATTTAAATGTTTAACACATGAAATGCACTATATGCCAAGTTCAGCCCCACCCTGGAGTTATTAGTTCTCTTAACCCTAGGATTATGATATTTACGATTTTGGTAGAGGCCTTCCTGCTCTACATGATTATATGCATTTGGTTTTCTTTACAAATGTGTGGTCCTAGAGAAGATTTTTGAAAATTGGTCAATATTTGGTGCAGAAGTCCTGAAATTTACAGCTTGTATCCCCCTTGTCCCAGAGATGCTAATTCATACCAAATTTGAAAAGAATGGGAAGTGCAAGTTATCAAGAAGTTAAAAATGTTCAATTCTTGGTGCTTGACACACAATGACATATGCAGTATAGGTCACCCAAGTGACTGAGGTGGCTCAATAAGATGGAATCCTCATAATTGGCATTAAGGTTACTCAAATGACCAGACAACATATGTTGTTCTACACCTTAATTTTTTTCCTATATAAAACTAATATGATTTAGAACCAACATTTGAACTGTTAAACCAACTCTCACACTTGTGGACTATTGACCGGTCAACACTTTACGAACTGTTGACCGGGCATTAGTCTGCTCAATTTCTATTGACTACACAAGTCCTATGATTCTTGGTCTGCTGCTTTCTTTACGTAATGATAAAGTTCACTGATTTAACTGATGATGAAATACAGTATTTATTAGATGAAAAGCAGAGCAGAAACATGAAAAATACAATTATCCATATTAGGATATTGGGTAATGTTTTCTTTTAAACTAAAGGACACAGTGACAAATGTTTGCAATCACACTGTCCTGTTGGAAGTTCAAAGTCAACAAACCATGTACATTTAGAAAAAAACAGCCTAAAAAGAAAGAAAGTGTATAACAAAATGGCCTATGGCTTCGCAAACTCGTGCATTTTTACAGCCAACTCATGCCAATATTCACCAATGTAAGTCCAATAACCATATAATATTCATTCGCCACCAAAATGCTGATGAGGATTTTTTCTAATTTAAAATTAACTTTGATTTCAAGAACATACTGTATTTTAAAACTACTAAGAAAACTGAAATATATTTTGGGCTACAACTGAGTAACGGTGAGACATTAGAAGCTGACATACAGAAGGAATTGTCATAATGATCCCCAATTTTTATATTTAAATTACATACCAATGCATGCAGTATCTACATGTGATTATGTCTCCCCTTCCCAGAAGGGAGATCGACATATTGTTTTAGTGTGAATTCTTCTTCCGCTTCTCATACAAAGTTTGTCCGGGGCATAACTTTTTTGTCTTTTAACATAGGCCTTTGATATTTGGTATGTTGGTATACCTTGATAAGACAGTGTGTTATGTGCCTTTTTCATGACCTTTGATGTAAAGGTAAAATAATGGAAATTTTTGGACATTTTTATTCTTTGCACCATAACTTTTGTCTTTTGACATAGGGCCTTTGATATATAGTGTGTATACCATGACAAGACTGTCACATGCCATTTTTGATTATCTTTGACCTTGACCTATTATATAAAGGTCAAATAATTAATTTTTTGGGCTAGGCATTTGATATTTGGTGTACCATTATAAGACGTAATTGTGTTGTGTGTTTATTTTTGATTACCTATGACCTTTTATATAAAGGTCAAATAATAGAATTTTTGGGGTCAGCCTTTGATGTTTGGTATGTTGGTATACCAACGATAAGACAGTGTGTTGCGTGCCATTTTTTATTACCCTTGACCTTTTATGTAAAGGTCAAATGCATTTTTGGGGCAAGGCCTTTGATATTTGGTATATCAAGATAAAACAGTGTGTCACATGCCATTTTTGATGACCTTTGACCTTGACTGTTTTCAGGACCAAACCGTTTTTTGTCTTTTGACATATAGGCCTTTAATATTTGGTATGTTGGTAAGTTTAATTTATTATCATATGTTCACAACACTGCTCCTTGGATGAAGAACAGATAGGCGCATTACAGTTTTGTACCGCAACTCTTAATTTTCCACTTTAAACATGATCCCT
Source organism: Ostrea edulis (assembly GCF_947568905.1). Lineage (NCBI taxonomy): Eukaryota > Metazoa > Mollusca > Bivalvia > Ostreida > Ostreidae > Ostrea > Ostrea edulis. The sequence continues at coordinate 57,536,925 of NC_079168.1, read as the reverse complement.
AAAAAATGTTCCATAAAAACTATGGAAAATGGAAGGGGAGACATCAGTTTTGGTGTGCTAAAACAATTCTTCCTAGTTAGAATTAAAACTGAATAAACAGAATATTAAAATTTGTAAATAATTTATTGATAAAGCATACGTACAATATAACTCTCTTGAAACACATATAAAATAAAGCATATGAAATCTGTCAATGAACTATAAAGGCATGAAAATTTGATTCCAAAATGAATACTAGGAGAATACTGTTAACAGGTTAAAGTATGTATATAGACTATTTAATAATAATAAAAAAACAAGAAGACAACAGCAGATAGTCCATATCAAAACAACTCGGCATTCACACTAACAAGTATAAAAATACTTCAACAAAGACTGCATTTCATACTAACCATATTGATGGCTTTTTAATGCATCAAATTCAGAGGCATAACAATTCAAAAACTAATTTTAAAATACTGTTACAAAGCAGTTGTAATGTAAATCTGAGTGGGTTTTTTCTTCTTCATTTGTTATAATTTCTGACTGATTACAAAGTTGCATGATGCACTGTATATAACTGCAGAAAAAATAAAACTTTATAAACACTATAACACCCTGTGTCTCATAATACCAGGAGATTATTGCCCACATTGGATACGACATCATGATTGAACCCTGTATTAATTAAGGAGATACAACACACCAATCAAAATTGTCATAAATGAAATCTGATATAATTGTGTTAATCAATAGAGTGGTGGTGTTGGAAATTTAATAATTTTGTCTAATAATGAAAATAAATGCAATTTTAGAGTAAAATCCTTGAGAATTTTTTTTTTAATTCTGTGGAACTTCGACCTGCAATCTACAGATTGCCTATATAGAGTCCGATGTCTTGATCCACTCAGAGCCTATAACCAAATATGTTGAAAACTTTCCTGATTTTATTTTCACCACTATGGCGCACTCCTGTTTTGAAAATAGTGACAATGTGTTATTTCTCATCAAGTCTTAAAATGTGAAAAAGTATCCAGTCCATATACTGGTAATGAGTGAAGTTCTGTTTAATTGCATGGTCTTATAATATATCACTAGAGGTTTTTCTGGTTAATATGTGAAATGATTATCCTCTTACATTTCATTAAAATTCAGTTTCATTGACTGGAGTTTGGCACCTCCTGGAAAGTGACAGTTTTAAGGTTACTATTAGAACTAGGGTCCTGGACATTCTGTTGGTTACCAGGTGGTGTTGGCTGGTGAGGGGGAGACATCGGTGTGGTAGGATTGGACTTCTGAGATTGACAATTGGCTTCAAATTTTTCCTTGGCCTCCAACAAATTTGTGTGCTGGTCCACAAAGCGCTTAGCTAACTCTGGGCTCATTTCATCCCATACAAAACTCCCAAGTCTCTGTAATATTAAAGCTTTCAAAGTCATTTCATCCCATACAAAACTCCCATGTCTCTGTAATATTAAAGTTTTCAAAGTCATTTCATCCCATACAAAACTCCCAAGTCTCTAATGTAATATTAAAGCTTTCATAGTCATTTCATCCCATACAAAACTCCCAAGTCTCTGTAAAATTAAAGCTTTCACAGTCATTTCATCCCATACAAAACTCCCAAGTCTCTGTAAAATTAAAGCTTTCACAGTCATTTTATCCCATACAAAACTCCCAAGTCTCTGTAAAATTAAAGCTTTCACAGTCATTTCATCCCATATAAAAATCCCAAGTCTCTATAATAGTAAAGCTTTCACAGTCATTTCATTCCATACAAAACTCCCAAGTCTCTGTAATATTAAAGCTTTCACATTCAATGAATTTTTTCAAAAACACTGAATGTGAGATTATCTTTCATATTTTTTTTTAGATCACTAGAGCCAATTAGGTGACTTATTGCTGTTGGTTTTCGTCTGTTATTGTGCATATGTGTGTTGACCGTTAACAATTTTACATTTTTTGGTGTGAACTGCCAAATTTTCAAAAACCTCTACTCCCACACATGTGGGAGAAAATTTTAAACCAAATGCATGGTTGTGATGTCCTTGAAGCTCTTTACCAAATTGTGAAATTCATGGCTCCTTGGTCAGGTTTTCAGTCTCTAGGGTGGGGCCAATTTGGCCATATAGTAAGGAATTATTAAATCTTAGAAGATCTTCTTCTCTACTTTCAGATGTGTGAGAAAAACTAAATGCATGGTTATGATGTCCATGAAGCCCTTTTCCAAAACTGAAATTCATGGCCCCTTGGTCAGTATTTAGCAAGGTTAAAGTTTTCAAAAAGTAGGTCAAACTCCAAGGTCAAGGTCACGGGGTTAAAAATGTTGGTACCCACGGAAAGGTCTTGTCACAAGGAATACTCATGTGAAATATCAAAGCTTTATCTCTTACTGTTCAAAAGTTATTAGCAAGGTTAAAGTTTTCAAAAAGTAGGTCAAACTCCAAGGTCAAGGTTACGGGGTCAAAAATGTTGGTACCCACGGAAAGGTCTTGTCACAAGGAATACTCATGTGAAATATCAAAGCTCTATCACTTACTGTTCAAAAGTTATTAGCAAGGTTAAAGTTTCAGACAGAATGACAGAATTACAAAATGACAGAATAACAGACAGGACAAAAACAATATGCCCCCTGATCTTCGATCTCGGGGGCATAAAAACTGTACAGTTGATAGAAAGAATTTTATATGTTCTGAGTAACTTGACCTTTCCAAAATGACCTTGAGAGACCTTGGTCCACAAGTCCTTGTCTTAAGGAACATTTGTGATATATCAATTTCTGAAGAAAGTTTAGGAAATATGAGCCTGGAAGGATGGACAGACATGACAACAACTAAATTATATCCTCCCCAAAAATTTTTAGGGAGCATAAAATTTTTTAGTTTTGAACATCAAGCAGGCAAATTATTTGCATGATTACCCATAATAAGCAATGAGCCCTCTTTGAAAACTAAAAACCCATTAGCCCTTTTAGAACTCAAATAAAAAATCACATTTCCCTTTGATGTGATAAAACTTAATCACCCATTTAAGTATTCTAAATTATCAATTGCATACGATAGTTAAACCAATAAATCTACAGGTATCATCTACTTGTACAAAGTATAAAAATGGAAAAGTATAAAAAGAAGACAGATAACAGATTGATTTCTAAAGAATAAAAATGTGCATACTCAGGTGACCGTTAAGGCCCACGAGCCTCTTGTTTTTAATTGCATTATACAGTAATAACAAGCATTACATGTAATATACACCATTAAAATGATTTATACTAATGCTAATATTTGAAATAGATCTGGAATTTTGACTATATTACATGTACCTTTCCCCTTATTGGATAGTTAAGGTCTTTTCTTGAATTGTAATCATGCTCATATGATTTCTTCTCCTGAAAAATTCGCTGGGCACCATCCCGTTTGGTCAAGAAATTCACAGGAACTGCAAATGTAAACTTTTAAGTATTAAACCATAAAAATTTACAGTACTGGCTGGCAGACCTGTAGCAATGTGGTTTCTCCCAATACTTTTCCAGAGAGCTGTAACAGATCTGCAGCTAACATTGTACTTTACATATGAATTAGAATTTTAAAAAAATTCAAATCAACTGATTTTCAAATGTATGTAATTGATTTACAATTCGATATTTTTTCTCTCTTATAATTCAAGTAAGATATCTTAAGTTTCACTAAAGTGTTATTCTTAGCTAATATTGCAGAAGTTATTGACTTAATAAGCATTCTACTTTTTAATATAGTACACTTACGTCACAACACTTATAACAATTTTAACATCAATGCAGTGAATCTTTAATTTATGTTTGTAATATATGCATATTTTCATAAACTGACGCATCCACCATGCAATCACAACGCAATACAATGTCATTCAAAACATCAAAACACAAAGCTGTTTCAATGTAAAAGCTCACACATTATGATATATAGATATATCCAATGAACCACCTGGCAAAAAAAACATGCATTAAATAAGACTGATTTAACGCTCATTCTACCTGCTTTTATACTTTTCAAAGTAATTAGCAATACATCTAGTCATTAATTTCACTCCTATGTTAATGTTAAACCAGTCTCTGATGGAATTATTCACTCACCTTTCTGCACTTCATAGCTAGCCAGTCTTTTCAATATATCTTAACATAACACAATAAGAATTAGGAAATGATACAGTTATTTAATTCATTCTTAAACATCCTGATTTCTTGCTGAAAAAGGTAAGATTCATTTCAATGAGTGATACAAGCTAGATGACCTAGAAATGCTTTGCTAGTACCCTTTCAGGTTCACATTAATATAAGTGTCTACCTGGGCCAAGTGCCGGTTCCCTGTTGGTGTTAGATTCATGTCTGGTTGCCCTGTGCAACTGCTCATTGTGCTCTTTCATATAGTCACCACGGTATATAGTATCCTTGGTCTTTTCTGGAACTTGCAAGGGTTCATCTGAGGTCCTTGAGGGCCACCACATATCTTGTTCATCATGTGTTTGTGAAGTGTACACACTACAAATTGGTTCATTAAGTAGTCTGACATCATGCCTCAAGAACCCACAACTTCGAGGGTGAGGATTATTGGCCCTAAAATCTGGTACAGTTTTGGGTAATACTTGAGTGTTCCTGTTGTATATATTTGGCAGAGATATCCCCTTTTTAAACCTCTCCGGTGATGGCGGGCGGTAGTCATGAATTCCTGAAAATCTCTCATGAGTTGTCTCAGCATCATTACTAATGACACGAAAAGAGTCTGGACTAAAAGAAATACAAAATGAAAATTACATTACAGCAGACAGTTGAATCGCTTGACAACTATATATATAGAGTAGACTCTATAGTACCGGTACTGTATAAGCAAATATCAATGATTTCACAGTAAAGTATATTGTTTACGTTATATAGAATGCTATCTTATTTTTCTATTCGGTGATCAAATATCATCTATTCATCTTTTGTATGGTACTGGACTTTAACTTTGCCTGTTATCAGCTCTTTATCATCAAAGAGATAAATTTGAGCCCGCCAAGATTTTATAAATAATTCAGCAAATGGACATACTTATATCGATTAGGCACTCTTTTCTTTCGCTGCAACGGTGGCATATACAAGGTCATGGTGAATTATCTATATAAAAACATTCGCTATGAATAAATCATTAATTTCCGCCGTCTTTTGCCGCCATATTGTTGTAAAACAAACATCTCCTTAGAGACGGCTACTTCCGTAGTTTCGCAAAGTTCACCTCAGAGCAAAATATTTGTCATCTGTATTTCAGGATATTTTAAAAAAGAGTTTCAGATAAAATATGTTTAAATCTTTTAGAAATAATGTTAGATATTAAAGTGTGTAAAGCTAGCTGCAATATGACGTCACACCTGACAACAAAGTAACAACATGGCGGCGATGGTCAGGTTGCTGGAACAAACTGACCCCATCGTCGAGGAAGTTTATCGCCGGAAAAAGTAAGCTGTCTGATATTGTTTTATGTCGAATAAGGTAGAAGTTAAATGATAAGTACAGTTAGTGTATCCCGTTTTTGTTTTGCTCACGAAACCAACACATGTAAAGTTCTGGCCTACATGTTCATGAGTATGTACTCTATCTGTATTTTGTTATGTACACTTTCTCAATAATCATTATTACAGTGAAGCGGAAGAAGTTAGACAACGTGAATATTTGTCAACTGTGAAAATACAGGCATGGTATCGAGGAGAACGAACAAGGGCTTACATTGGGTATAGTAATGTACTTACCTTAACTATAAGAATTCTAAGTAGAATGATAACATTCGATGTCCCAAACCTTTTTGAATGGGAAATGCAAATAGCTCAGTTAGGATACTAAAAATAGCTAAAAATCAACATTAATATGTTGACGGTGCTACCGTTTAAGCGAGCGCAGCTTCATGTATGTACATATTTTGTAATGTCCATGCTTTGATCAGGTTCAATTTAAACAATATCTATTTGCCAAATACTCATTACATGAATTTTGTCCCAGGGTTTTATATCAAAAATCATTAAAACACGTATACATGAATGTGATTGAAATATTTTTATGCTATATATACATTTTATTTCTGCTGCCTTCTCTGTGACTTGCTTAATTAATGCACGACTTGTTCTGAAATAAATGCTCTCAGCAGTCGACTGCCTCTACTTTCCTTTTTTCTACACTAAATCTTTTCAAGTTACTAATTGTATGATAAAAATGCCCAAACCTTTCAACTTTGTAAAACTGTGTTTAAACAGCACTGCCTTTGAACATAAAACGCATTTCAATATAATGATAATTTAAAAATAAATCGATAAATTCAACCATCGGGCATGTAAATGCGTGGACACCCCCCCCCCCCCCCCCCCCCCCCCCCACCACCACCACCACCACCACCACCTTGCGCACATATCTAATTTTTTAAAAATGAAATTCATATGATAATCCCCTTGTAGCAATGTATGTTCCAAAAGAGAAAATTAGAACAATATCTATGATATTGTACATAATTCTAGTTGTAACACAATGATGAAATATTTCAGCATTCACATATAATTATTGAATAAAATTGCACTTATTATTTTTAGTCGCAAAGAAAAAAACCAACAACAACAAAAAAATCAACAAAAAAAAACGAGATTAAAATTTTTTAATCTGACCGAATTCCATCGATTTTTTGTATTTTTTTAAATAGCACTCATTCAGTACCTGTGCTCCCTCACATATTCTAACAATTTAAGTTAGTCTCCCTTTTTTCTTGTTAGAATAATAAATTCCTATTGAGAATTTAGTATTTTAATCAAATTTGTGGTTTGCAGTCGATTATACACAATTTGTATTTGATGCCATATTACGTATGCCTAATGTTTACGTATATTCAATATTGTCCCGGTAGTATGACTAATAACAAGTACGTATTTAGATTCGCCACTTTCAGTCTTATTATGACGTACACCAAAGTATATAGACATGATGTCACACATCATCTTAGCCTGCCTTTCATAAACATTGCACTTCATTAAACATTACGCTGAATGGTGCATTGAATTTTCGACCTAGGAGACCACAAGATTGGGATGATAATCCACGTAAGTTCACAATCATAATCCAAGACGTGACTTTGCGAGATCTCAGCCATTTTTGACAAGGGACTTCTGGGATTGGCGTCCAAAAATTTTTCTTGTTAAAGGTTTAGATTTAGCTCGGATTATTTCCAGCACTTTAGTCATTAGAGCTCGCAGTACGAGCCAGCGCTTCGCACTGGCTTGCTGCATTCACTATAAGAAGTGTCGATCAATGAAGACACTCTCAATTTCAGTGAACGTATTTGGAATAAAATAATTATATGACATGCATGATTGACTTAACTCATTTTTATCCCCTCGCAAGTCGTTTAAATGTGAGTGTGTAATGCTGAGCATGTAGAGGCTGCATTTTTTCCTTAATTGATTTAATATTTCACATATGACTTTAATTTATTAATTGTTATCACCATCTTCAAAATTAGTCATTGGCCCAAAGACCAACACTAGTAAAATTGGGATTGGGCTTGTAAAATCATTACATCTACATATACAAGACAATGACATTCCTGTGCTTTTAAAATCATCAATATCGCTGACTTTCTAATAACATTATAACACCATATATTGAAATGAGTGATGGTGCTACAGTTGATTGATTGATTGATTGAATACTTGTTTAATGTCCCTCTCATAAATTTAGGTGGTACAGTAATCAGAATCAATAGATAGTGTTTCTATTGTGCTTGAATTAATCATGACTAGGTTAAAACCATAGAAGTGGTTTAATTCTTTTGACTGTTATCAAGAGAGGAAGAACCCTATTTATTTTGGAATCACAAGGTTAAGGTCACTTGGGGACTTAATAGAAAATTTAAAGCTTGTAGACACTCTTTGCTGGATTAATTTGATACTAAAATCACATAGCTTTGTCAACAAGGGAGGAAAAAACCCTATTGATTTTGGGGTCAAAAGGTTTAAGGTCAAGGTCACTATGGGACTTAAATTAATAGAAAAAGCCTAAATTGCAATGGGCATGCGCTGTCTTGCAGAGCTCTAGCTTGTAACAGAAAGTCACACATATTTTCCCAATTGTTCATTACTATATAGCGATGGAAGATCTATACATTTTTCTGAATGCTTAGATTATACAATTCGGAGCATACATTCAGTAAAATTTTCCAATCTGAATTGGGAATCTTAAAATCTTGTGTAAATGATATAAGAAAGATAAGTCATTGTCGATAACTGTAATTTATTTGATTCATTTTCCTTCAACAGACACCTAAATAAATGTGCTACAATCATCCAGAAGCAATGGAGAGGTTACCTTGGACGAGGATTAACACGGATTCTTATCAGAGTTAGTAAACATTTCTTCACACATCAATAATTAGTCTAATTGTAGGTATTTTATTAATGCAGGTATAAAGTTTACACTCTCCAATTCTCTCTTCTTTTGCAGAATAGTGTCCTGATTATGAAAATAAACTACTTCAACAGAAAGGCAACTTATGTAAGTCAAGATAGTACAGTGACTATAAATTAGCTCTTGTATTATGAATTTTATACAAAGACACTGAATTTTTCAAAGTATATACTTGATCCAGATTATGATTGTCAATTTGGCATATCATAATTTATTTTTCAGATACAAAAAATGTGGAGAGGATACTATGTCAGAAAATATGTATTTAATTACTACAGTCGAAAACGATACTTGGAAGCACTTCAAATCAAAAACGAAATTGTCAGGTATTATTTTCATTGAGTGAATACTATTAGTTTTAATGAAATTGAAAATACATGTATATGTATTTAGTTAATATATTATCATCTGTAAGATATGACTATGTATATTGAAGTAATTCAAAACTTATTTATAGGAGTGAATTGGAAGAGTACTCAGAAATGCAGGAACAAGAACAAAGAAGGATAGAAGAGAAAGAAGAGAAGAAGAGAAGGGAGCACCTAGCGAGGAAGAATCACTATCTGATTAGTACTGAAGTCATCCCGGGGGTCTTCAACTCTCCATTCTTACCGTAAGTGTCAGAACTAAATATTTCAGTACTAAATATTGTTATGGTAAGTTTCAATATGAAGTTTCATTACAGAGACTATACCAGAAATTTACAATTCTCCATTCTTAGTTGACTGTAACCTATGGATGATTGAAGAATTAAAGTAGTCATGAATGAATATTATGAGGGTCATTAAAAAAAATATGTAGACAATGTCTCTCTTGTATATGATTTTTATGCCCCCGAGATCGAAGATCGGGGGGCATATTGTTTTTGTCCTGTTTGTCATTCTGTAAATTCTGTCATTCTGAAACTTTAACCTTGCTAATAACTTTTGATCAGTAAATGATAGAGCTTTGATATTTCACATGAGTATTCCTTGTGACAAGACCTTTCCATTGGTATTGAACCTTTTGACCTTGACATTTGACCTACTTTAATTTTTTTTTTTTACATTGATCATAACTTCTAAATGGTAAATATTAGAGCTTTCATAATGTACATGAGCATTTCTTTTGACAAGATCTTTCTACTGGTACCAAGATATTTGCCTTTGTGACCTTGGCCATCTTCGGAATTGGCCATTATCGGGGGCATTTGTGTTTCGCAAACACATCTTGTTAAAAATAAAATTCAACACATTAATATGGGATTTGAGATCATTTATTTTTATCAACCTGGGATGTTTCATTTTATTTGGTCAAATAGTATCCATGATGTATAATTTTGTCACAGCGTAGCGTTTCACAGTTTCTGAAAATATCCTCTACATTTCACACACAGCCTGTGGCGCCTTCTAGCTTTATTGTCTAGGCATCTAGCGGGCTGCAGCTCTTCTCATTTCCAAATATTCAGTAAGAATAGTGAAGACAGTGCCGGAGTTAACATATAAGATATTTAATAATTCCGTGACAGCGACACGGCCATCAATTTTCATAAGGTTACTTTTTCTTTTGACAAGTTCTTCACGAATGATTCATTTCCTACCAGGACGTTTGTCATCCAATAACCAATATAGAGTCTCTACCACAAGAAAATCATCTATGTCATTAATACACTTTAGCACAACACACTTTTTACATATTATCTGCTTCTTTTAGGATTTTAACACTTTGTATTGGATATTTTCCGGAGTACAACATAAAATTTTATGGCCATATGCTGCTCTGTGATTTCCTGCAACTTCATTTTTGTTAATTTTACAAAAGAGAACTATCTGCCTTATGTAATCTATTTCCATTATGTCTTAACATATTATGTCAAAACTTTGACAAAATGACGTAATAATTCTCTACTAGAATGTATAAATTTTATTTTGTTTTAGTGCCATTTTTGAGAGATTTGACAATTAATATCATATGATGCATTTTTTGTAAAAAACAAAATTTTACCATCCGCCGTGAACTCTTTTTCCGGTTTTAATTTTTGAAATATTTTCTGATATATCATATCTGCATTTTCTTCAATATGATTAAAATCAAGATTATTGTCTGACTATGTCTACCAATTTTGGATGTAATATGACATGCAGAGAAAGGGTTATGGCAAAATTCTACATATTTTTTGAATGACCCTCGTAGTTGATTTGCTGCTGTATTCAGTAGTATGTATTCCTCACACACACAAATGGCCAAAAAAGAAGAAACCACCATTTTTGTTACAAATTTGCAACTTCCATACCCCAACCCCTAAATCTGCCATTGATACCAGTGGTATTAAACATGTTTCTTCATAGCATAATAAATATTGGTGTTTTGAGCAATCTTGCACCATTTTTATGTCCCCCTTAAAAGAGGGGGCATATTGAATTGCAACTGTCTGTTGGTCAGTCAGTATACCAGGTGCTGTCTATTCAATATCTTAAGAACCCTTTACTTGATACATATCAAATTTGTTATACAGGGCTGTGCTCAATATCATAGCGGCTATATATATGTAGTCACTAGTGCTAGATAAGGTTATGAAATTGAAATTGAACGAACATCTAGGTTAGCCCTACATAGGGATAACAATTAAGTGTTAATTTATGCAGTGCATTCAATAGACCTAGATATCTAGCTTAGCAGCTAAGCTAGCTGCTACAATCTTGATTGCAACCCTGGTTTCCCCTAAAGAGTAGATTACCCTTATTGATTTTAAGGTCAATGGCCAATCTACTCTGGACATGGATTGTCCGGAGTCTTTATCTTGAGAACCCTTTGTTTGACAGACATCAAACTTAAAGAGTAGATATCCCCCATTGATTTTGAGGTCACAAGATCAAGGGTCAATCTAGACACGATATTGTCTGCTCCATATCTTGAGAACCCTTTGCTTGACAGACATCAAACTTGGTACACTGCGTCCCCCTAAAAAGTACATATAGATGACTCTTTTGATTTTGAGGTCAAAAGTCAAACTGGACATTGTAAGATATTTCCTGCTTAATATCTTGAGAACCCTTTGCTTGACAAACATAAATCTTGGTACACTGGTTCTACCTAAGGAGTAAGATGACCCCTTTTGATTTTGAGGTCCAAAGGTCAAGAGTTAAACTACTCTGAAGATATTGTCAGCTCAATACCATGATAACCATGATTTACTTGACAGATACACTAGCTGGTACATCCTAAAGAGTAGATGACCCCTATGGATTTTGAGGTCACAGGATCAAGGATAATTAAAACTACTCTGAACATAAGAAAATATTGTCCTGAGAATATTTTGTGAATCATTTGCTTGACAAACATTAAACTTGCTATACTGGTAACCCCTAAAGAGTAGATAACTCCTATTGATTTTCTAGTCATGTCAAAGGTCATGACTCTAATGACTATTTGGAATTGTCTGCTCAGGCCATCATTAAAAATATTTTTGTTTGATGTACTCCGACCCACATTTTTCAAGGTGGGTAGGTAGGTAGGTTTTTTTTTTTTTTTTGCAGTATCGAAAAAATTGATTATTGTCATAAAAACGCAGACTTATTTATTGATGTTTTCATTAAACATTGGACAAGACAGATTTAATAATAATTGCTATAAAACATTCATCAAAAAAGTTTCTTAGAGAATATAAACCTTTAAAATGAAACAGTCTATTTTTATTTTTGGCCTCAGTATCATGACAGATCAAACTTTATTATTGTGGCTACCCCTGACTAGTAGATAATCCATATTTTTTTCAATATCATTACAGGCATTCTGAATTTAAAGTTGATTCTTTTCAATATTGCTGCAAATTGGTCATGGTAGCTCATTGGTATAGAGCGTTCGCTTTGTACGAGGAGGTCATGTGTTTGAGCCTCGCTTTTGCCATCCCCCTGCTCATGTCATGGCCACATCAAACCTAAGACATAAACATAGGTAGTGATTACTCCTTTGCCAAATGTTCGGCATTTAAAAAACAGGTCTTTTGGATATAACATTCAAAACAGAGGCCCTGTGTCACAGCAGGCATTGGCATGTTAAAGAACCCTCACTGCTAGGGCCCTGAGCAATAAGCATAGGTCTAAATTTGTGATACGTACTTAATGTCTCAATATGAATGAAAAATTCTTGAAGGCGGGACATAAAACAAAGATTGATAAATTGTATTTTGTTTAACGTCCCTCTCAAGAATTTTTCACTCATATGGAGATGTCACCATGGCTGGCAAAATTTAGGCCTATACTTGGTGCTTCTTTATTGTGTCACACCTGCTGTGACTCGCGGCCTTGGTTTTTGTGGTGTCATCAGGAGGACAAAGAGATAAACAATTAAAAAAAAACAATATTGCCACATTGTTTTAACACTATTATTACACAGGGTTTTGAAGAGGAAGAAAACTTGGTGGTTCAACGAATGCAACTTCGTATTGAGTACAAAGTCACACTGGTTCACACTACTTTATACCAATAGCTCTAAATGTCAATGTCTTTTTATGTACAATTACAAGTCATGTCATACACAACATCTGATGAAATCTATACATGAATATATGTCCTTTTGTTATTCAACAGATATCCAACAGACACTGAGTATCTCCTCAGGTCCTTGAAGCCACTCATTCACGAGAAGAAAAAGAAGACAGATAAACCGTTTGATCCAACATGTAGGAGTTACGATCTGCAAAAACCCAGAACATTACCTCCCTTACCAAGCAAGCCTCAGGTACCAAAAACAATTAAGCAGATTAAACCAGACAAAATTGATGCCCCATAGTAGACTTGAATAAAGTTAAAGAAAACATGATAAATTTACTAAACAGCGATATTGAAGTAACAACTTAATGTGGTCTGAAAGACATATTTACTCCCCCTAGATTCCATTATGTAGGACAATTTACTTAATTTTCATTGTCTTTAAAACCTAGTCTTTTTCTCAAACTTTAGAGAAGGTAAAAAAAAAATGAAAATGTTGATTTTACAGCAAGCAAATGACAAAGTCTTACACCCAGTTACTTGTGGAAGTGTACTTATGTACTGTAAAAATTTTAGCTCGAAAACTATTGGAGGAATTGACTGGACATTTAGACCATGTAATACTCAAAATAATTTCTGTGAAATAGTGGAAGCAAATAAATTTGTTACAATATGCAGTATGTACAAACACCCTGCATAATTAAAAAACAAATTATTATTTTTTAAACTATAAGAGTTTATAATTACCTCTATGGGATGGATGGAGAAACGGTAAAGCAATTTGCAACTGCACTGCAGTCACGGGGGCTTAAAAATACTGGGTACCATATATTAAGATGTATTTTAGATTTACAAAGAATACTACATGTATGATACTACTAATCAATGTGGAACTAAAATTGTGAAATTATATATGAAAGGTAAATTATAATAATCAACTGATTGTGATTTCTAGAAATACGGTGAAAATACTAAAAATTTAGTGACAAAATTTAAATTGCTTTCAGGGTTTGTTTTGTTAAGTAATGTACTTGATAATAAGCTTGCTGTTTTCAGGGCCCATTCCGTGACCCCACAGATGTACAGCGTCAAAGATACAAAGCATTCCAGCCTTCACTCAGAGTGGCTACTTCGTTCACATCGCTGGAGGAGGCACGGCAGAAGATGAAAAGCGAGGAATGGGTCACTAGGCTCAATGATAACGTGTATGTAAGATTCAATGTAATTTTAAAATGCAGCATCATGTTTCTAAGACAGGAGTGATCGACAACTCAATAAACTGTCGGACAAGATCTGTAATCTGAAACGCTGTGCTCTTGAACTGAGACAGATATTAATAAATTACCTAATGACTTTATTTTGTTAGTCACATAGCTTTGGCTTTACAGTCTAACAGAACTGATTTACATATAGTAATAACATGCATACACACATATAATATAGAAATGAGATCTACACACACACACACACACCTCAAATTTCAACACCTCTTTTTACATGATACACATAACACTCCTCATAGGTTCATACCAGTGACAGCATTCATCATTAGATGTCAGATTCTAGAGGTTTTGCAAGGACATTAGTTGAGAATGCATAACTTTGCCATTAAGTTTAAATTTTGATATTCTTCTGTTACAGCTTTGAACCATTCAGTCGGCGGGATGTGAAGTATGATCCCTTGCTTCATACAAGATCTAGTTACGGCCATCTTCCTTATGGCTTCAGATATTTTCGCGAGGAGTTCCAAGATAGGCATATCACTTCACAGGTATTTATGCAACACTAAACTGACTTTGATAAGCTTGTCTTCCTCAATTGGTCTATCAGGGTCACTACATATAATCATTGGAGTCAAACATTTAAGTCACCCTAGATTAACATTCTATTTGCCGTCTATTCTATTCTTTGATTAATGATTTAGTGTCCGGCTCTTTATTGCTTTTTGTAAATTCTAGACATATTGTGAATTTTTTATTAGTTTACCTCTTAAATCCTGCATAAACGTTGTACATCATATGACTGTTAAATATCCGGTAAGGAATTAATCAGATATTGACATACCCCACACTTTACATTCAGAAAAGGAAAGATATGAGTAGATATAAATAATTATAAAGAGAGAAATGAAGTACCCCAAATGCTAGGAAGTAAGACTAGAAAATATTATTTTCATATTTTGCTAAGTACTATAGATAAAAAATAAAAGCAATTGACAGAAATTACAAGGGTATACCCAAATCTACAAAGATTGTGAAACGTTAAATGCTGTAAACACCGAATAACATATGCATAATACATGCAGTCAGAGAACGACTTTGCTGCTTTAGTCAACATGATATTATGGAGTGATAAATTCTATAATACTATACATAAGATGTGTTTACTTGAAGTGGTTCCAAACAAATGCAGGTAAAGGTGGTAGACATAACAGGTAGACCAATGGTTACAGCTCATCATCTGATCCAATCAAATTACAGAGATCATGATGCCAAGTTGTAACACAGGGATGTAATCTATTTGATTTCAAGTACATGCATTATGACAAGTTGAAATCAAAGTTGGAAATATAAAAAATCAAGCTTTGTTGTATCCAGTGCGCATGCAGCTCACCATTGCTAAGGACGTTAAACATGCTGATAGCTTTCAATCCTACTGTCCAATTTAACAATGCATGAAATTGTAAATGTGCAAATTAAGACCTGAAGTAAATTTGAAGTACATGTTCTCAGTCAATGATTACATCCCTGTAAATTTAACACCTTCATGTTTAATCATGTAGAAAGTTAATTATAATTATTTTTATAACAAAGACTTGAATTTGCAGGAGAGAGAAAGGATAATACAAACAAATTTAAGACTTGAACAGCGGGAGAAGGTACTAACCACATCAAATGATGTGAAGTGCAAACATTGGTGTAGGTTCTGATAGATTTGCAGTTAATGGTCAATATTGGTTTTGTAAATAGTGTGCAAAAGACAAATGAAGCTTAGAATAACAGCAAAAATAATAGCATCTGACTTTCTGTTTTGTTATACCTTAAAGTTTACCAATCAAATGTACAAGTTAATGAAAAGTAAAAAAAAAATTGTTTGCATCGCATTATAACTGCATTTTACCAAGCTGTTGGACTGATTAGTCCAATATCAAATATATTGGACTGAGATTATATCTTTAATTATAGTTTTGTTAATAATCACCCATTTCAGCAACAAGTTCATAAACAGAGCTGTCTAATTAGCATTTATTGATATCATCATTTGCAAAAAGAGTCACATGCATGAATGATTTGCAACTTGAGATTGTTTTTCTCATATATCAGAATGAAGGGTATGACAAAATATATTTATAGCAAATTTTCAGGACAACATGTTTTGTCTGATGCGCTGACCAAACAGTTGCCATTGGCATAATGGCTGATCAGGCAACCGTTTGTTCCTCTAGTCCTACAAAACACTTGTTGCCCTCCAAGAAAGTCAACAAATGTATTTAAAATTGGATGATTTGGTGGGTGCTTTTTATTTGGTGTGCTTGAATTTTAAAAGAGGTGACGGATGCTTAAGTTTATTCTTAAATTTTAAAGCTCATTGGAAAGATCAGTAGCTCTAAATGAAACTATGAAGCTGTGGATAATTATATATTTCTCTTAATAACACTGTTAGCTTTATAGGGAAAAGGCAACATTACCATGTGTTGCACAGTTGGTCTTGTTTGATCAAGCTTTTCTATGAAATTCTATCATAAATTCATCTGCCTTTCCAATGACTTTAAAATGTTATTTTGGTTAAAGATTCTGTACTTTGCAATGGTTCCTGTAGATGTTCTGTCTATTAAAGCAATTTTTAACTCTTCTGAAAGTTGTACATATGCATGCTAAAAATAAGGTTTTAACATGAAATATACCAACTAACATTGTCTGATCTGATAAACTAAACAATACAATCTTGTTTTGCAGTCTTTCAAAACATTGGTACCACCGATCCCAATATTTGAAAAGCTGAATGACACCTATTCCCAAGGTCAAGTGTTCTGATGACCCAGACTGCCATCTGCCAACAAATATACATGTGGCAATAATGTTAGATTATTTTGTTTTTCATTTAAAGAAAAAATCCCAAAGTGACATAAAGAATACAGTTGAAGTATGAATATTGTACATGTATTTAATAAGAAAATGACATTTCACCATTCCTATAATTGATTAACAGTTTTAAGAATGTGAAGAATGTCTTCTTGATTGTTTTGGGGGTTATTCTTTCAACATAATGGATTGATATGTTTACTGTGATTTATCTGAAAATGACATTTTTTTTCTGTTATTGTACATATATGGTATGTATTTTCTGCATTGTAAATAAATCATGTGTATGAAATGAATCTGCAAGTTCTTCTGTGGTGTTAATATTTTTCCTACCAATCCATTAACATTTTGACAGGCCTCAAATTAAAGCAGATGCACCATTGTACATGTATGTCAATAATTGGTATTCTCGGACAACATGCATACCCTTTTTACTTCAAGACATCCATTATAGGAAAACAAGTCCTTTTCAGAAATATGCTGCATATACTGTATCCACACTCACATGGTTAAAATAGTTCTGCCCTAATGCTTCCTTGCAGTGTAACCCCCAACCATGACCCCACCAAAAGTGGATGTACAGGTACTCTTATGCTAGTGCACCACATATATACATGTACATGAAAATAATTCAAACTGTAGTTTCATTCCTTAATATTGAATAAATCTCGTATTAAAGTTTTTAAAAATTTATTTCTATGGACGGATAGTGTTGGACAAGAAATGTTCTGTACAATGAAAACAACAATAAATACAGTATGATCATAGGAAACAGTTCTCTGAAACAGCTCGGATGAAACTGTTTAAAGCAGTTGATAAAAGTCAACATTGTCTATGTTCACATCTAAGCGAGTTGGTGAGAGACCACATGCTACAGAGTAAATTCTTCATAAACTCCTGCTTCTATGGTAGAACCTGATCTCCAAAATCATTTTCCTCTGTCTGTTCAGTTTGCGTGAACAGTTCTGATGTCACCTCCGTAAACAAGCGGTCCCAGTCCCATGGTCGGTCCTCCTGTCAGAGTGAAAATGTCAAAGTTCTATTAATGAATGAACACATAATAAAGGAACATGTCAGAGTTTTAATGAATGAACTCATCAAATTTCTAATGAATGATGGCGAATACATGAAAGTTCTAATGACAGAACAAATCAAAGATCTTACGAACATGCCAAGTACTAATGAACAAGTCAAAAGTTATGCGACAAGAATGAGTCCAAGTGCTATTGAAAGAGTGAGTCAAACTTCTAACGAATGGACAAGTCAAAGTTCGTTGAAAGAACAAGTTCTAATGAACTGAAAAGTTAAAAGAACAAGTTTTAATGAATTGAAAAATTAAAAGTTCTATTGAAAGAACATGTCAAAGTTCTAATGAGAGAACATGTCCAATGAGGCAATGTTCTACAATATTATGAGTATTTTTCTGCAGTTGCCCAATTTTTGCTGACTATGAATATAAACAACAAATCACAAAAATTCCAAATGCAGAAATACCCAGTATTATAGGGTTATTGAACTTATATTGGTGAATATTGGCACGAGTTGGCTGTGAAAATGCACAAGCTTGCGAGTGCATTTTGACAGCCAATGAGTGCCAATATACACCAATATAAGTTCAATAACCCTTTTATTATATAGCTAAAGTATTTAGTTGTTAAGTTATATCTCCTTTCACTTAAACTACTCCAAAATAGACGAGAATTCATCAATATTGGCAGTGTGCAATAACAGCATGCATTTCTTAACTGTTCAATATTTAACCCCTCATTAATGCATGAAGCTAACTGATTTTGTGAATGGGGACATCATAATTCATGTACAGTAAAACATTTTGCTTAAGTAAATATCAAATACTGGCTCTGTTAGATTTGGAGGACCGTCGTCTGCCATTTTGGCTTGTTTACGTCGTTACGGTTATTGAACGCTCATACTCGGAATGTTTCGGGTGCATACAATTTACGCAATGCAAAGTTAGCGTTCAATAAATTCTCAGGATATTGAACGTTAACACTCTCTAGATTTTACGCAGATTTTATATTAGACTATTTATTAGCTATATAATAATATAAGGTTATTAAACTTATATTGGTGAATATTGGCACGAGTTGGCTGTAAAAATGCACGAGCTTGCGAGTGCATTTTGACAGCCAACGAGTGCCAATATTCACCTATATAAGTTCAATAACCCTTTTATTATATAGCTAAAGTATTTAGTTGTTAAATTCTATCCCTTTTCACTCAAACTACTTCCAAAATAGACGAGAATTCATCAATATTGGCAGTGTGCAATAACGGCATGCATTTCTTAACTGTTCAATATTTAACCCGTCATTAATGCATGAAGCAAACTGATTTTGTAAATGGGGACATCATGATTTATGTACAGTAAAACATTTTGCTTAAGTAAATATCAAATACCGGCTCTGTCAGATTCGGAGGACCGTCGTCTGCCATTTTGGCTTGTTTATGTCGTTACGGTAACGTCAATATTGAACGCTCAAACTCGGAATGTTTCGGGCGCATACAATTTACGCAATGCAAAGTTAGCGTTCAATAAACTCTCAGGATATTGAACGCTAACATTCTCTAGATTTTACGCAGATTTTATATAAGACTATTTATTAGCTATATAATAATACCATTTATTATATAGCTAATAAATAGTCTATTATAAAATCTGCGTAAAATCTAGAGAATGTTAGCATTCAATATCCTGAGAATTTATTGAATGCTAACTTTGCACAGCATAAATTGTGTGCGCCCGAAACATTCTGAGTATAAGCGTTCAATGTTGACCTTGCCGTAACGACGTAAACAAGCCAATGCATGCTGAATATTGAACAGTTAAGAAATGCATGCTGATATTGCACACTTTTACCTTAGATGCCAATATTGATGAATTCTTGTTTATTTTGGAGTATTTTGAGTGAAAATGGATATAATTTAACAACTAAATACTTTAGCTATATAATAAAAGGGTTATTGAACTTATATTGGTGAATATTGGCACTCGTTGGCTGTCAAAATGCACTCGCAAGCTTGCGCATTTTGACAGCCAACGAGTGCCAATATTCACCAATATAAGTTCAATATCCCTATATTACAAGAATGAGTCAAAGGTCTATTACAAGAAAAAGGTAAAGGTCTGTTAAAAGGAGTCAGCGTTCTATAACAAGAATGAGTCAATGTCTTCTACAAGAAAGAGTTAATGTTCTTTTACAAGCATGAGCCAACATTCTGTTTCAAGAATCAGTCAAAGTTTTATTACAAGAATCAGTCAAAGTACTACTACAAAGGGGGCTGGGATGTGTTTCATTTCAGAATTACTTTGCAAAATATACTCTACACGAACAGATTTACAAATTATATTGTAAGGAAACAATCACTGTTATCATTCTCTCATCAACCCACCTCAAACAAATCTGCATCAGCTGACAAGGATTTGGTGAGTAACTTCAGGTCGATCTCATTGTCCTGTGGCAGGGAAAAAAACAAGCAAATACTCAGAATTATGAAGATTTGTAGTTAAATTTTTCAAATTCTTATTTAGATAACATTCATATTCTTATTTAGATAACATTATTCATATTCTTATTGAGATAACATTAATATTCTTATTTAGATAAGTTATACTTTATTTGAAAACATCACATGGACATCATATCAGTTCAACAAAACATCTGTTGTATAGAAAATAAAACTTATCCCTTTCAATATCACAACCCATATCAATCCAAGACTTATATATCAGCCTGATGGTTCACTCAGGGTAGACTTATATATCAGCCTGATGGTTCACTCAGGGTAGACTTATATATCAGCCTGATGGTTCACACAGGGTGTGATATGACGAAAAGTATGTCTTATCATGTTTATTACATACCAAATAATAGCATGCATAATATGTAAGAAATTAATTTGTTTTAAACATCAAAATTCTATCTTCAATGAAAACATGAGACTTGAAAATTTCAAACTTATGCTTAGATTAGTTTAAAGCAGAAATTCTGCGAGGGGTGCATTACGCATCCATCGTACAGGATTCTATTCATCCCTCAGCATATAACATGGTTATTGTGGCTCAACTTGTATCAAACAAGCAGAAAGTCTGACAGTGAATTTATTACTACATAATTATGTAATATATTAACAGAAAAAAAATCTTTAAAAGGAAAACACACTTCAAACCAGAACACTGACCAGTGTAAGGAAGGCTGCCTGCTTCTGAAGGTCATGGTCAAGTTCTCTGTATGTGGCTACTCGATTAACTGCCACACTGAAACAGCGCACAAAATAAATTACACTAAAAATGTTGTAAAGTGTGTACAAATCAAACATTTATGTTGCTGATTATGAAGACTGAATTGAAAGAGTTTCACAAATTGTTGATATTCAAGCAGAATTTCACCATTTCTCTCATCATCTATGTGCAAAGTGCATCTCAGAATCCAGAATAACTATCTGACCAGGAAGTGGGGAATATCTCTAGTGTAATAGTACATGTATTAACATACGGAAGCCAGTAGGTGCCAGGGTATAGAATCAATATCAATTTAACTGGCCACCACCACTTATCTTATTATGATGGTGGCTGCCACTTAATTTATATGGCAGCTGCCAGTTATTCAACTGCAGTCTCTCTCTCTCTCTCTCTCTCTCTCTCTCTCTCTCTCTCTCTCTCTCTCTCTTCCAAAGTGAAAAGGGTACAACATCTCTACTGTTAGAGCCTACTACTGTCTATGTCTATCAATATCTCTACTGTTATAGCCTACTATTGTCTATGCCTATCAATATCTCTACTGTTATAGCCTACTATTGTCTATGTCTATCACTATCTCTACTGTTATAGCCGACTATTGCCTATGCCTATCAATATCTCTACTGTTATAGTCTACTATTGTCTATGCCTATCAATATCTCTACTGTTATAGCCGACTATTGTCTATCACTATCTCTACTGTTATAGCCTACTATTGTCTATGCCTATCAATATCCCTACTGGCAGAGCCTACTATTGTCTATGCCTATCACTATCTCTACTGTTATAGCCTACTATTGTCTATGCCTATCAATATCTCTACTGTTATAGCCTACTATTGTATATGCCTATCAATATCTCTACTGGTAAAGCCTACTATTGTCTATGCCTATCAATATCTCTACTGTTATAGCCTACTATTGTCTATGCCTATCAATATCTCTACTGTTATAGCCTACTATTGTTTGTGCCTATCAATATCTCTACTGTTAGAGCCTACTATTGTCTATGCCTATCAATATCTCTACTGTTGTAGCCAACTATTGTCTATGTCTATCAATATCTCTACTGTTATAGCCTACTATTGTCTATGCCTATCAATATCTCTACTGTTGTAGCCAACTATTGTCTATGTCTATCAATATCTCTACTGTTATAGCCTACTATTGTCTATGCCTATCAATATCTCTACTGTTATAGCCTACTATTGTCTATGCCTATCAATATCTCTACTGTTATAGCCTACTATTGTCTATGCCTATCAATATCTCTACTGTTATAGCCTACCATTGTCTATGCCTATCAATATCTCTACTGTTATAGCCTACTATTGTCTATGCCTATCAATATCTCTACTGTTATAGCCTACTATTGTCTATGCCTATCAATATCTCTACTGTTATAGCCTACCATTGTCTATGCCTATCAATATCTCTACTGTTATAGCCTACTATTGTCTATGCCTATCAATATCTCTACTGTTATAGCCTACTATTGTTTGTGCCTATCAATATCTCTACTGTTAGAGCTACTATTGTCTATGCCTATCACTATCTCTACTGTTATAGCCTACTATTGTCTATGCCTATCACTATCTCTACTGTTATAGCCTACTATTGTTTGTGCCTATCAATATCTCTACTGTTATAGCCTACTATTGTCTATGTCTATCACTATCTCTACTGTTATAGCCTACTATTGTCTATGCCTATCACTATCTCTACTGTTATAGCCTACTATTGTATATGCCTATCAATATCTCTACTGGTAAAGCCTACTATTGTCTATGCCTATCAATATCTCTACTGTTATAGCCTACTATTGCTTATGCCTATCACTATCTCTACTGTTATAGCCTACTATTGTCTATGCCTATCACTATATCTACTGTTATAGCCTACTATTGTCTATGCCTATCACTATCTCTACTGTTATAGCCTACTATTGCCTATGCCTATCAATATCTGTACTGTTATAGCCTACTATTGTCTATGCCTATCAATATCTCTACTGTTATAGCCTACTATTGCCTATGCCTATCAATATCTCTACTGTTATAGCCTACTATTGTCTATGCCTATCAATATCTCTACTGTTATAGCCTACTATTGCTTATGCCTATCAATATCTCTACTGTTATAGCCTACTATTGTCTATGCCTATCACTATCTCTACTGTTATAGCCTACTATTGTCTATGCCTATCAATATCTCTACTGTTATAGCCTACTATTGTCTATGCCTATCAATATCTCTGCTAGTACTGTTTGGTCCCACTATTGTTGATATGCCACCTATCAGTAGGAGTCTATATCATCTATGTCTATCAGTAGGAGTCTATATTATCTATGTCTATCAGTAGGAGTCTATATCATCTATGTCTATCAGTAGGAGTCTATATTATCTATGTCTATCAGTAGGAGTCTATATTATCTATGTCTATCAGTAGGAGTATATATTATCTATGTCTATCAGTAGGAGTCTATATTATCTATGTCTATCAGTAGGAGTCTATATTATCTATGTCTATCAGTAGGAGTCTATATCATCTATGTCTATCAGTAGGAGTCTATATTATCTATGTCTATCAGTAGGAGTATATATTATCTATGTCTATCAGTAGGAGTCTATATTATCTATGTCTATCAGTAGGAGTATATATTATCTATGTCTATCAGTAGGAGTCTATATCATCTATGTCTATCAGTCTATATCATCTATGTCTATCAATATACATGCACATGTGAAGCAGCTGGCATACTGTAAATCACATTTTTGCAAGAACTTTATTTAGGCATAATTTCGTGAGACTTGTCTTTTGCGATTATTTAGTTTTCATGAGTAAACTTTTAAATATACAAGACTCAGGTGGAGTGACATCTGCAGAGACTGTGGTCTGGAGGGACCCCAGAGAGGTGTTTCAATAGCAATAACAGTCAATTAGGACATGCATTCTTTAGATCTTGAGGAAGCCCAGTATACCAGAGTTTTGATAGCATGGACCTGTCCACAACTGCTATTTTCTCACAATTATTAACAATGCAATTTTAATATAATTAAATTATTTTCTCCTCTATATTACTATTATAAATTACATGATCAGAAATCAAACAATACTTTGCACATTAATTTCTAAAACTTGTAACTTACTGAAATAATTTATATTATCAATTTATGATAGCTCTATATTTATAAAACAAATTATTCATTCAGCCAATGAATGAGAGTAAGAGAGAGAGAGGGGAGAAAAAAGGGGGTGGGTGTAGACTGTGTGTCAGCTACCCTTAGAGATACAACCATTATACAAACACTATCACCACTGAAACTCTGCAGACGCCCCTGAGACATGCCCTGTGTATATCAAAAGTATACATAACACCCTGATCTTTTGGCCAGGTAAATAACAATAACAATGAGCTCCGCCCACATCCAATGATCCATGAAGAAACCATATGGTATTATTTTTGGGTCTTAAGCAATAAGTAATGAAAGTTATGTCTCATGAAGAAAATACATCACTGTATCCTCACAAAAATATGTGACCTACAGTACTCAACAGAACCTACTTTGGTGCTATGGCTATTTTGGTATTCATGTCCTCATCCTGCTGATCTTCAAGGTCAGGGATCACTGGGATGTCTACAAAGATCGAATATCCATTATCAGTCCATAAAAGAGGTCCTCAATACTTCATATGATGTCAATTGAAGATTTTGATTGCAAGTGGTGTTCTTTACATCATTATGTTATTGGCCTAACTACTGTTACATTAAACTGTTGCTATGGTTACTCTGTAGCCTGAAATTTGACATATTTAAAGGAGATCTGAGTAAAAATAATTCCTCAATAACATATACCAAATTAAGAAACAAAGGAAGAGATAAGTCTTTGATACGTGTTGATTTTACTTGTACAATTTTGATCGCCTCTTTTCTGTGTCTACGTGTACACTAATTTTCTCATTACCTGCATCAGAATCTTCGTCCTTATCAGGGGAGTGTGGTCTTAATCGTTCACTACAAGACATTAGTATTATTGATAGTAGAATGTATCACAGTAAATAAAACAATTATCTCATCATTCAAAAATAAAAACATTTCCACTGTTTCCAAGCATAATTTTTTTTCCCATACTCATTGACATTCATTACATGTACTTTGAGAATTAAAACAAACAATTTTGAGAAAAAGTTGATAAAAACCAGAGTGATCACTCAAGAGAATTGCAAAGTTGCAGAAATGTGAACTTTTCCTTCAATATGAACTTATGTGGATACTGTTTAAGCATTCCTGGTGATTGAAATTGTAATGGAGTTCTAAGTGAATAGGTATGCTCCATTGAAGAAATTGCAATGTTGTGTAGTTTAAGGAATACTGAATAATAAATCTAAGAACTGACAGTAATTTCTACTCATTTTATTCAGTATAAACTAAGCTGGGACAATTTATGCAGTGCAAATAACAAAGCAGTATATAAAAATTTGTCTCATATAAAATGAGTAGAAATTACTCTTGTTCCATATGATTCACTTTTGTAAAATGCATTTCATGTAATTTGACAAATGATTATTAATTTTTTTTTTTTGGAATTTCAAGATGTAGAGTTGCAGCAACAAAATGAAAACAGATGATCCAAATGTAATATCCAACACATCATATGGCATATTCTGCTTAACTACATGTACCATCAGCTAGGTTTATATGTTATAAAAAAAATCTTATACCAAATTCTTCCTATAATTGAGCATAATGGGACACACTTTAACAATTGGAATGATTTCTGTAGTACTACACTACATTGTGTTGAAATATTTCCAGTGAAATTTTTACTTTCAGAAATTTTCAATAAATATCAAATTCTACATGAGTTATTGTTACACTTCTTTCCTTTACACTAATATATAATCCACTCAGGTCTTGATTTATTATTTCAAATTGTCAAAACAACTTTGTATATTATACACACAGATATAGTAACTATTTTCTTGTATGAGGTAATCAAGGCATAATGTATTCATAAGGGGGGGGGGTCTTAATTTTTTTAAGATGAAAGTCGACATTAGTCCCTGAGGTTGCTTATAGGGGCTCAACAGGATGAATACAATAAAGTCAAATGCACCAATCAAATTGCAGTTTACATCTACAATTACTTTATTGTGATATAAAACCCATATCTACAGGTCTGTTGTACAATGTATTTATGTTGATTTCTGTTTAAAAAATTTCAACTAATCACAAAGACAAGTTGCATCAACATGCATATAGTTATGCAAATATCTTAATATAATATTGTGTTAGAAATTTTTTCTTCTAGATATTTTTCTTTGATGTTACATTGATTTTCTTTCATGCATAAAAGCTGCTTAAGACAATTTTTAATCATAAAAAGACCTTGCAATTTACTCGTGTATATCTGATTGAAGTCTAAACAGCAACCATTTGATTGAAAACCTATTTGCTGAAGAAAAATATACAATCTGATTAAAATCAGATCCTCGATCCGCTCCTTTTTCTTCATCTTTTTTTTTCTTGTCGCTAAGTGTAGCGACATGATGAAGGAAGAGGAGCGGATCGAGGATCTGATTTTAATCAGATTGAAAAATAAATATCAATTAAAGAATTAATAGCTTTGATATTTACACTATGTACAATTACAATTTTTTTTAATAAGTGTCTGTGAATATAAGCAATCAAACGGAGTGCCACTAGATATGGGATACATTAATGCATAATGATTACAGTGGTGCATCACGTTTTCGCAAATTGATATTACGTTTCTGCAAAAAAAGTTAATCCTTATTTTAGGTTACTAAAATACAATTAGGTATGCCTGAATTTATTACATGTGCAACAAATGCATGTACATAATTGATTTGTTATCATTTCACACTGTGAACAAAAATAATTTGTACATCAGGACCCAATAAATGAAGTAATTAAGCAAATTACCCCTATACCGATTGGTGGTGTCTCTTATGTAATCTTTCTGATGAAATTTGTTTTTCCAATATTTGTGTAAATGATAATAAATTAACTTGCATATATACAATGCACAGCTTGACTTATATTGCAATTACTCATATGTACACAAAAATAATCAAAAAGTACTTTTCATAAAATAATAGAAAATAAACCTTGTTTTTATAATATTAAAACACATACATGTATAATACAACCTGTTAAACTCAGCATAATAAAGAATTGGGTACTGTAAGCTTTACTATACCCTGTTTGTTAGGCCAGTTTTTTAATTTCTTGGTTTATGGATCCGCCGACCCTAATTTCTGAGGAATAAAAAAAAAATCAAATTTCTATTTTTTTTTTAATTCCGCAGATTCTATCCAACATGCCAAAAAAAATTTTTTTTTTAAAATGCATTTTAAATTTTATGAATGGAAAACCTTAATATGCAAACCTTTTGATTTGTATTTGGTAATTATAAAATTCATTTTGTGAAATATCGTTATACCGTGGTTTTTTAAAAAAAACAAATACACAGATATGGAAACTGATGACAGTAACAGATGAGACAGATGGCATTTCATCACGGAAAAAGAATTGATAAAAATAGATACCGGGTATTTCTCATACAATTGACAATATTCTTGCTGCTAACGTAGATGAGAAATGCAGTGCTATTTAAAAAGAATATACATATGTACATACTGCATTAATAGTTGTATATTTGATAGTGGTAATGTTTCAACCTTCATTAGTTTGGGATAAACAGGAAAACATCGCCATAAACCTGAAGAAAAAAAATTTCAAGATAAACCATGCCTTTCAATCAAATTCGCTTTAATCACGAAATGATGTTAATGTATCATTAAAAATAAAACAACTTACAATAAATATTAAAAATCTGTATTTCACTTTTATTTTTTTCTCTCCCGACCGACCCTAATTTTAGAGAGAGAAAATCCATAACCAAGAAATTAAAAAACTGTGGCCTTAATACTATTTAAGCATGCCCCAAACTTCCAGTATAAGGGGAGTAACTGCAAAAATGTAGGCCATACATGTAGGTTTTTTTTTCTAAATCAGTTGATTGGAAGAATGTCATTTAGTGCCTTATTTATTCTTGCTTGACTCTGTGCATTGAGAATTAACCATGTGATGATAGTGATGGATATTATGTTATGGGGGTCCACAGCACAGTACAGGGATCACTCATGATTTACCCAAACAGACGGCTGTCAATCCCGTCAAGCAAATCGCTGAAAACAAACTCTACAGGATAAAGTTTCAATACAATCCCATCATGCAAATCGCTGTTCAAAAACAAACTCTTAAACTACAGGATAAAGTTTCAATACATATCACACAGCAGTGCATTTCATTTTCAATACACTGTTTCATTTTGCATTATTTCTAGCTATATCATGCAATGGGAAGCTATAAAATATCACAAGCTTTGACCACTGTCAAACAAAAACTTAAAGACCGGGGTATGAATCATTGAACAGTTTCCATGCAACTCTAAAACTCATAAATCTGGCAAAATTATAAACAAAAATAAACATTTGCATCAATAGAGAATGAGTTTTAATTTTGTTGAAATAAAATTAACCATAGTGAGATATTTTTTGGTACTGAAATTAGAAGAAACTGAGAGTGTCAGTTGGCAATACAAATGTTGAGATCAAATTGAATCTACATCATACAGGTCATCAGTATTTACTATCTTTGTTAATCTATCATTGTATATAATATATATATTAAATTGATTATCAGTAAAGCCCTTTGCCATGAAAAAATCAGTCCATATCCAGAGTAAAAATTGTCATGAAAAAATCATCAAGAGTAAAAATTGTCATGGGACTACAGAGGACAGAATATCAACATCAGAAAAAGATAGGCTACCCAGAGATAAAAAAACAACATTGTTGATGTTCACTGTTGATTCCATCAATGAAGATAGAACCCAGGTGTCAGTAAGGAATAGCTTTGACACCTCATCCATGTTTTCTCTGATGTGCTTTGAAATGAAATTTTCACGACCTCTGTCCTCAGTTAATAAATAAATAGTTGGCAGGTGACAAGATTAATCAACGTACCAAACAAACCAACACCTAGACCCTAATATGGTACATTTTCGTATTGCAGGGTAAATTCCTCCACCATCTCCATCCCTTCAGTTCTACCCTCTCATCACCAACCCTTCATCTCCATCCCTTCAGTTCCACCCTCTCATCACCACCCCTTCATCTCCATCCCTTCAGTTCTACCCTCTCATCACCAACCCTTCATCTCCATCCCTTCAGTTCTACCCTCTCATCACCAACCCTTCATCTCCATCCCTTCAGTTCCACCCTCTCATCACCACCCCTTCATCTCCATCCCTTCAGTTCTACCCTCTCATCACCAACCCTTCATCTCCACCCCTTCATCTCCACCCCCTCAGTTCCTCCCTTCATCTCCACCCACTCAGTTCCACCCTCTCATCACCACCCCTTCATCTCCACCCCCTCAGTTCCTCCCTTCATCTCCACCCCCTCAGTTCCACCCTCTCATCACCACCCCTTCATCTCCATCCCTTCATCTCCACCCCCTCAGTTCCTCCCTTCATCCCCACCCCCTCAGTTCCACCCTCTCATCACCACCCCTTCATCTCCACGCCCTCAGTTCCTCCCTTCATCTCCACCCCCTCAGTTCCACCCTCTCATCACCACCCCTTCATCTCCATCCCTTCAGTTCCACCCCTTCATCTCCACCCCCTCAGTTCCTCCCTTCATCTCCACCCCCTCAGTTCCACCCTCTCATCACCAACCCTTCATCTCCATCCCTTCAGTTCCACCCCTTCATCTCCACCCCCTCAGTTCCTCCCTTCATCTCCACCCCCTCAGTTCCTCCCTTCATCTCCACCCCCTCATCACCACCCCTTCATCTCTCTCCATTCCCTCATCTTTACCCTCTCATTCCCATCCACTTATCTCCATCACTTTATTTCCTACATCCCCCTTCACCCTCTCATCCTTATCCCCTCAAGAGCTTACAATAGATCTTCAGACCCTAATTCACAACACTATTTATTTTGGAGTTAGATCTCTTATGTACAAGACCAGAACAGTGGTTGTTTTTTTTTTTTTAAATATAATATCTGAGAATAAAATCCCCAGTACAAAATTGAATAGTTGAAATGTGTCTAGATTCATCCTTCTAGGAAAGTCCACACCTTAAAAGTAAAAGTGTACAGTTTACAGTACCTTAAATTCTTCAAACATTTACAATGTAAACTAAACACCAAAAACATTGTAGGGTCAAGGTTACATAACCTGCTGGACTTGCCCTTTCCTGTCTACAGTCTGATCTAGCCAACACAGTGAGCTGATAGCTGATTGATGGTGTGCAAACTCCAAATACTATAATTTTAAGCTGATAATTGATTGATGGGATGCTGCCCTCACATATAGTAAGCTGATAATTGATTGGTGGAATGCTGCCCCCACATATAGTAAGCTGATAATTGATTGGTGGGATGCTGCCCTCACATATAGTAAGCTGATAACTGATTGGTGGGATGCTGCCCTCACATATAGTAAGCTGATAATTGATTGGTGGAATGCTGCCCTCACATATAGTAAGCTGATAATTGATTGGTGGAATGCTGCCCTCACATATAGTAAGCTGATAACTGATTGGTGGGATGCTGCCCTCACATATAGTAAGCTGATAATTGATTGGTGGGATGCTGCCCTCACATATAGTAAGTTGATATCTGATTGGTGGGATGCTGCCTTCCCATATAGTAAGCTGATAATTGAGTGGTGGGATGCTGCCCCAAAACATAGTCAGTTATCAGCTTACTAAGACTGAAAATCCCCTACACATAGTAAGCTGATTGGTGGGATGTTGCCCCATCACAAAGTAAGCTAATAGCTGATTGGTGAGAGATGTTGTGGATAAAGCCTCCATGTAAAGAGGAGTTGTGCAAGAAAAAAGAAACAGAGAAATAATGTTTATAATACACAATAACATGCAGTCTTACTTATTGGCACTGTAAGGGAAAAGGAGAAGAAAAAATGTCAGACTTGTTTTTCACAAAATCAATTTGCAGCCTTGATTTTAATGGAACACTTAAAGCAACATGACTGGTGTTTTAAATTCCTTTGTTTGTCATAAAACCTTCAAAATCAACACAATACACTTTAATGACATTTTAAGCAAAATTCCAAATGTACTCCAGATTAGCAATCAGTAGAATTTCAAAGATCACACACAGCAGCACTCTGCATCATTTAGCACTGTTCAATGTCTAAAAAAACCACAGACATATTAAGCCACATGCTTCAAACTTTAACAGGCTGAAAATCAGATAAAATGAGGCATGAATTTTGAGCAATTTTGCCTTAACTTGGTATTTCATTGTCTTCTGTTTTCCTCGTAGTTTATAGAGATGTAATAACCAAGAATATTAAACTTTTGATAAGAAGCAAAGATAACTGACTTTGTGCATGTCACCAGTCATGTTGCTTTGAAAATAGTTATTACAGTAGCTGGCATTTATAATGAATTCAAAAATAGATTGACCTGTGCCTCAGGTCAACAAAACATGTATAATTTGTAGTAAGTAGTGCACACTCCCACAATATGGCAGATCTATGATTTATGCTCTACTTATAAATTAATAGATTACAAATGCATGTGTTCTATTGCAGGTTATAGTAAAAATTAATGTTGATTTCATTCAAGCACTGTTCAAACAGCTACGATTCAATCATTAACATAAACTGTTCACACTACAGTCCTATACCAGTAACACCTTGTCATTACCACTGGTACAGAAAGTCAGTAGAGTACTTACTCATCAAAATCAAATCCTTCTCCAAGTTTTCGACTGAAATTACAAAATCATGAAATAAAGAACAAAACAAACAAAACATATTGCTCCAAAAAAAGAAACGCATAGTTGTTATTTTTCACTGAATAATTTTTTCATATATATTTTCGGGGTCAGAATGAATCACTTGATTACGCCTTCTTACATCTAACACTATTGTTCACTGGATAGGTATTGTATAGTAGAATTTGAGGACAATATAACATGTTTTCATAAAATCCAAAAGTCGGTCTCTATAACTCAAGATTGTTGAAAGTTTCTAATGCACGCGATTAAGACACCAGTAGTCTATCTAATGCACGCGATTAAGACACCAGTAGTCTATCAAATGCACAGGTTCTCAATATTTGATTGTGTTGTCTTTAAGTGTAACCGCTTTTTGAGAAGTGTCATGTCTGAATGATGCTCAACACAACAACACAATCAGTGATCAAAACTGGTTTAAAGGGACTGATTCACGATTTTACCCAAAATTTTGTTTTTCATTTTAATGATCAAAATCTACTGTGTAATGTGTTTGAAAGATTTCACATGAAAATTAAGGCGATACATCATCACAGAAGCTCATTTTAGAGAGTTTATTATTTGTTTTGTAAATAAAGATTGCGGTATGCTATTGTTTACAAAATTTTCAAAAGAAATGGATATCTATCTAAGTATTATTATATCTTTCACATTTCAAGCATTTTTGGGGTGAAATGTGTCATCTAGAAGTTAAAATTTGTGACTATGCAAAATTAAGATGCATTATATTACAAAGTCAATATTTCACTTTGTTTACATGAAAAGACTCGAGTCTTTGTTTACATAACACATATTTAAGGCTAAAATATTACTTTTATTCTTGCATTCAGAAGGTCACAATTTTGGCTGTCAACATTAAATGAGCTATATTTCTAATGTTTAACATCAAAAATGAAAAATATTTTTATCAAAAATCGTGAACCAGTCCCTTTAAAGCTTGGTATAGACCACGGGTCTATGCCAAAACAAGATGACATAGATCTCATCGAATTGGCATAGACTGCAACATTGAAAAAAAATATCACCAAAAAAAAAACATTTTTCTTTTACTTCTAATGTACTTAGAAAGCATATTTTCTTTCCAATTCCATAACAATATCTTCCTTTCCTCATAACATTTATCAGATGTCGACTGACCATGTAAGGTCCTTTGGGATAACTTTATTGCTTTAAATCTAGAAAATCGGCATAGACAATTTGGTCTATCTCCATTACAATTGGTATAGGCCAGTGTCATTTGACATAGACTTGGTCTCTTGGTCTATGGTTAATTTCGAACACTGTGTAATAACGTAATTGGACAACTGGAAGCAGGTGTTTCACAATTTGTACAATGTAGTTGCAAGAGCAAAGCACCATATCTCGTCTTTGGGGCAGATATCTACAGCATGGTTCAACAAATGATCGTTATAGAGCAAGTAGACCACGCATGACGTCAGCAGCACAGGATCACTTCATCCGATTGTGTCATCTTCGTCAACAATTCACAACAGCATTATATACAGCATCTGCCATTCCTGGGATTCACAGAATATCAGATCAGACTGTTCACAATCAACTATGGAATAGAGCATGCAGACCTGTTTGTGGCATTGTTCTGACTCAGCAACATCACCGAAACCATCTTCAATAATCCCAGACTCATAGAATATGGATGCAGCAACACTGGCGAAGAGTTTGGCTCAGAGATGAATCTCGATTTTTACTGCAGAGGCCTGATGGTAGACTCAGAGTGTATAGGCCAAAATGACAGTTTAGCGCAAAATTGCATCCAGGAGGCTGGTCGCTTTGGAGGAGGTTGTGTTAAGATGTGGTCAGCAATATTCTATACAGACAGGACACCATCGGTTCACATACAGGGTACTTTGACAGCTCAATGGTATATTGATGAAGTTATACAGCCACATGACTATGGTTCTAATTATGCAGCATCCCGGAGCAGTATTCCAACATGACAACACCAGACCACATACTACTCGTTTCACATGTGATGTTTGGCAAAGGCACAATATCCAGGTTCTTCCTTGGCCATCCAATAACCAGATTTGAACCCTATCGAACATGCATGGGACGAACTGGATAAGTGCATCTACAAAAGGCAGCCTCAGACTCTGCAACAACTGGCCCAAGCTCTGCAGTTAGAGTGGATCAATATCCCTAGACAGATTTTAGAGACTTCATTGCATCCATAGGATGGCATTGTCCGGCAGTCATTGGTGTTCGGGTGAACATACCAGATACTGAACTTGGGTGACATTGAACTTTTGATGACTGTAATTATCATTGGTGGTTGTGATACTTTGATTATTAACCCAGTGTTTACATCATTTTTGTGTTATCAATAAATCAATTATTAAGAATTTCTCATGACTTAAAATGAATATGAAATTGTACTATGCATTTCTTTTTTTTGATCAGTATACATGCATTAACAGAAATAAACTGAATGTACATTTCTTATCAAAGCTATTATCAAGATCATAAGGATGATTTCAATCTATATTTCTGAAGCAAGGAATCAGTTTTACAGACCCTGAAGCAGTATACTACACCACTTGCAGTGGTACATTTTCATACAAAATGCTGCATGGTTTGGAGTGGTACAAAATGCTTTTGAGGTGTAGAATGCTTCAGGGTGTGTATCAGAGACACAAACCTTTTCCTGGGGTTCTCTTCTCCCCATCCAGACACCCTATTTGGCTTAGGAGGAGGCCCACCCTAAAATTCCCAAACAAAAATGTCTGTAGATATACGGAAACAGAGGACAGTATTCGAAAATAGTTTGAAAATGAGATTGATGATGATGACCATAATGGTGGTGGTGATGATGGTAGTCACTGATGATGATTATGTTTTGATTCACATGAAAAACAGGTAATAACTTTTGTCTCCACTGGCAACATATTTCAAAATGAATTTCTTTTCTGAAAGTACATGTGGGCATGAACTGCGATGCTCCACACCAGCATACTCAATGAAGTGTGTTAGTACCTCATGAAAAGTGTGAAGCACCACAGTTCAATGGTCCTGCTGAGAAGATTTTTAAATTCCTTTTGATCCCATTTTGCCCCCCCCCCCCCCCCTGTAGATTTGAATAAACTTGAATCTGCACTACCTGTGGATGCTGGTATGACTAATTATAGCCCTGCTATTATTGAAAAGAAGATTTTTAAAGATGTTTCCCTATATATTCTTATGTAAAACTTTGACACCTTATTGTAGCCCCACCCTACCTCAAGGGGCCACTTAAATCTGAACTACCTGGGTGATGCTTGCATATTAACATAAGTAATCATAGTCCATTCATTAAGGTCACTAGTTATATTCAAATGCATCATACAAAATTGGTAACAACCTCATCCGGATCTCTAGCTGGCTGGGATCGAGAGGGCTGTGGAGAATCTGCTGGGCTCTCAAAGGCAGGGGCATCAGGAGGGTTCATCGCCTTGGAAACTCCTGCACGACGTCCTCGTTTTACATCCTGAAATATAACACATGTTCAAAAATGTGAAATCATATAACCATACACTTCTGACAATACCTGATGGTTTGCTGTATATACAAGATGGTTAATAGTAAATTTTATGAGAGTGTTCTCGTACAGGTATTAACAAATACTGTGTAGATCTGAATTCATACCAAACAAATTTATAAAGTCAACAAGTGCTCACATGGGTAACCAGTGTGATACAATATAACTACGATAAATGATGGTGTCTGTTCCTAGCTGCAGTCATCCTAACGATAGCACTATCAACATAACATTATCTATGTAATAGCTGTCTCCCATTTCTAACACTAACATATCAATACATAGAATCACCCAAATTACCGTTAATCACCAAAATAACCAAAGGAATTACTGTATTATAACGAAATTACCAATATAGGTGCTGAAATCACCACAGTACTGTGGAATCATCATTGTTCGTGGGGGATTGATGTTTGCGGATTTTGTGGGTCACTCTTACCCACGCATTTACGGGTCCTTGAACATTTTTGTAATAAATTTTTAATCATCAAAAACATAATTCCAATAAAGTTGTATCAATATGATCGTTACATCAGTAAAGACAGTAATCCCATTATTTTTTATACGATCAAGCTGTTAGATGTAAAAACAAAAACAACGGAATCATTTATTTTGAACTTTTTAATCATTTGACACCGACAACGTATTCAAAAGTTAATAATTGCATTCATTGTTTTCAAAATCCAATGTGCTTGAAAGCCCCTTTGATTAACTTTGTTTTCTGTGATATCTTGTTGTGGGTATCTATGACCCAGTGTGCATGAAATCATTGAATTGGCTTCAGGGCTGAAGTCTTTAGATCAATTTGATTGTTTGGGTTGTCATTTTCATCTAAGGCCCTGAAAACCTGCGTAGCGTACCACTCATGACAACATGATTTCCAGTGTTCCTCATAGTCATAGTTTACTAATGCGACGTTCAGTCGCTGCAGCTTGTCGGTGCAAGCGACCGGTACATACACCGGTTGATTGTTGTTTTCTTTCAATTTTCTTATAATAAAGAATCGGTCTTATGTGCTGCAAAGATGTCAAAAATAGCTATTACTTTCTGATTAATGCGACCTAGTAGCAGGTTTTCCCTAATGTCATTTACATAAGGAACAATAATTTTGTCCATGTAATGGATCATTGAGTCTTCTGTGCTCCAGTGCGAGTTGGTAAAGGTCATGTCCCAGTCATCTGGGAACTCGACAAGTAAGTAGTGAGTAAACACCTGTCAGATTTACCTGCATATATCAATTGGGGTGGTACATGTAGAAGGGTGCCAGATTTCGTAACACAAGAACAGTGATTTGCCGCTTGTAGTCAGTACCAGCTACAGTGACCTGATTCATGCCTTTAGTTTCCATAGTCCAGTCTCCACCAGGAACAATTAAGCTGACACCCTGTTTGATCCCAGTTGAAGATCAATGAATCGGAGACAGAATAATCATCTTCAATTTTTTCGACTCTAATGATAATTTCATCAAAACTTCTCTTGCAGAGTTGGGCGGTTAAAACCACCCCTGGTTTTAACCAGCGGTTTTAACCGTCCCAGTCAATACTCCCTAAGTGGTCAATACTGGTCAATTGAGATTTAAACTGTCCATTTTCCTATTTTTGTATATTTTTTGCAAAGATAAATTAAGTCTTTTCATTATAATATATGGATCAATTGGTTATCAATAATTTTCATTATATAATTAGATGTAATTTCATAAGTTTAATATATTTGGTTTGCTGAAACTGTGACCATAATATCTTCAGAACTATAAAAGAGGGTCACATATAGCATAACTAGACAATAGGATCTTCTTATACATGTACCTGGACAGATTAAGAATAACAGGACATTAAAT
Source organism: Ostrea edulis (assembly GCF_947568905.1). NCBI lineage: Eukaryota > Metazoa > Mollusca > Bivalvia > Ostreida > Ostreidae > Ostrea > Ostrea edulis. The sequence continues at coordinate 57,499,454 of NC_079168.1, read as the reverse complement.
AAACACAGTGATTTAATATGAATTGGGTGACTGATGCTGTAGATAAACAATGTGTTGCAATGTACAGAGCAGGAGATGTACCTGAGCACAGGAAACAGAGTTGACAGTTGTTAATTAGCATACTCTGGGACCAGAGAGGACCAGTGTACATGTTATTGTTTATGAAAACATCACCATGCTGGTCCCTAAAATGTTTATTTAACAGTTAAATGAAGATTTGAAACAATAGGTAGTTCTTGATAAACTAAAGAATTTGATCAGAAATAGAAAACACTTCCCCCATCATACTATCTATGGCTTCAACAAAAGATTTTGGAATTTCTATGATATTGTTGAGGACAACAACAAGACCACAGCAAGATGTAAAGACTGCAATGCTGTTGTCAGTGCCAAAGTAATACGGCCACGAAACAGTTTTTAATTTTTACAATAAACTTTTACATCTTCCCCTATTTAATTGAGTCATTTACATTATTTATTTAATATTATGACTTGCAAGTATATTATAAACTGATAGTGCATGTTATGAATTACAGTATTTACCATAATGGCCACTGAAACATTTAAAATAACCAACAACACAGACTATAATGACCAAACAATTTTCAATCAACCAGTATTGACCACTATTGACCGGTTTTAACCAGTATTGACCACCGGCCCGGTCAATACTCATATTGACCACTTTTTTGCCAACCCTGTTCTCTTGGCAGATTTTTAATAGCTATTGTTCCTTTCCTTTTCATAACAATAGTCTCAGATAATGTTTTGTAAAAGTTATCATTCCTATTGACATCATCTTGCTTACCCACGAAATTAAGTCCTCACGAACCACGAACATTGCCCCCCACGAATTAAAATGATTCCACAGTATATGTTCATCTGTCTATCATCTAGTCACACATCAAATTTCATGAAGATTGGAAAATGGTAACAATTTAAAGGAGTTGTGGCAATATTGTGCAATTGTGAAGCGTAAATACTGTGTAACCATTGTGAAATAATCATTAAATCCACAAATTGAAATATTACGACAACAATTATTCAAACAGAATTCAACTAACCAGGCCAAAATAAAAATATTTTTTGCTTCCCCTCACCCGAACGAGTCTGGGAAAGTCACATCGACCCATAAGATTTTCTCGTCATTCTGGCTAAGTTTTTTTTTTTATTTCTGCAAAAATTTCAGTGTCATTTCAGGTACAGATAAGTATTTTATAATACCAGAATTTTCTATATCTTCGTCGGTTTAAATCTACATCAAAATAAAAAAAGATAATACGAATAGAGGTGATATGCTGCAGATAGATAGAGATTGAAAAATGTTGTCTACATGAGGAGCGAGGAGACAAGAATGTCAAAAGACTTTGGGGTGTCCAGGTGTGCAAGTTGTGTTCTTTAGTAGGGGAAAGTGTTGATATTTCAGACAGGTGTGATATTTACGACAGTCAATAAGAAACATTACATCTACGTGTTCTCAATTTAAACTTATTCCCAAACTTGATATACTTACAAACTGGCAAACACCTAATTATATGTGCATGTGTAACTCAGCTCTGATTGGTTGATTTAAATACATGACCTTGTAAAAGATGTTAGCATCAGTTTTGTTTGATTGGCAAAATCAAGTCCCGTTTAAACGTTTTCTGGTAAAAGTTAGATCTACTGATATGATAAAAAAAACAGGGTTGGCAAAAAAGTGGTCAATATGAGTATTGACCGGGCCGGTGGTCAATACTGGTCAATACTGGTTAATACTGGTCGATTGAAAATTATTTGGTCATTATAGTCTGTGTTATTTATTTTAAATGTTTAAGTGACCATTATCATGGTAAATACTGTAATTCATAACATGCACTATCAGTTTATAATAACTTATAAGTCATAATATTAGATAAATAATGTACAACTGACTCTGTTGAATTGGGGAAGATGTAAAAGTTTCTGTTAAAATTCCTTAGTTTAACAAGAACTACCTATATTTTAGATAAGTACTGTTTCATCAATCTTCATTTTAAGTGTCGAATAAACATTTGAGGGGGTGGGTTGGTGATGTTTTCATAACAATAACACACACACTGGTCATCTCTGGTCCCTGCCTATGCTTTTCAACACCTGTCAACTCTGTTTCCTGTGATCAGGTAATGTCCAGCTACCTTTTATTCTTAATCTGTCCAGGTACATGTATTAACAGGTCTGTCTCCAATTGTCAAGCTATGCTATAGAACTGTGACCCTCTGGTAGGTACTGAAGATATTTTGGTGAGTTTCAGCAAACCAAATATATTAAACTTATGAAATTACATTTGATTATCTAATGAAAAATATTAATCAACAATTGATCCATATAATGAAAAGACTTAATTTATCTTTATCTTTGCAAGAAATGTACAAAAATAGGAAATTGGACAGTTTAAATCTCAATTGACCAGTATTGACCACTTCGGGAGTATTGACCGGGACGGTTAAAACCACTGGTTAAAACCGGGGGTGGTTTTAACCGTCCAACCCTGAAAAAAAAACTTACAATAAAATCAAAATCACTACCGCATATGAATTAACATAATGTGCAAAAACAAAAGCATGAAATACCAGTGAACCACAAAATAAAAGGCAGCAACCTAATATTTACTATAAACTGTCCAAAGTTATAACACCATGTGTCCAAAATAACAACACCATTGTCCGTAGTTGCAACATTCTACCTGACTTATTTAAGTGTTAATATGTATACGTGGCATAAATAGCAGAAAAAAATCTGATGAAACCTGAGTGTTTGTCGAACCAACCGTTATAATATGTCGATGTTCAGTGGTTAGATAATAAGCATTTCTAAAATACATGAAGTAGGGCCTACTATCCGAAATACCAACACCTTCTCCCTTATTGCTAAACATGGCAATCAAAGCAGAACTTTATGCAAGAACCGACTTTACGAGTTTGATGAGGAAGCGTGGAATGATGTGCTTCATGACGTTTTGGTATCAGACTTTGTTAATGGTCATGGAAATTTTATACTAGGTCTAAATAAAATTCTGTTGGCTAAAAAAAACTTTTTACCTACCTACCGACCCTCCTCTGAAATTTAGTGTCGGGAGAGAGGGAAACAAACATATTTTTAAATATGGCCTCATCTACAGATAACTCAGGTTTATACTTCACAATAATTGGTTTTATGGCTACAACTACCTTAAATCGATAATATGTTTTACGGCATGACCGTGTTTGAGGGCGAAGCAAAAAAGTTTTGGCATTAGTATCTATATCCAAAACAGGACAAAAACAACCCGAAGTTAGCACGCGGACGGAGCTGTATCAAAGCATCCTAATTTTGGACATTTGATCCGCCTATATATTGAACGTGGGAAATATAACGCAATTGATGTAAACAGTACATTGTGACGTCATATTCAGCGTCGTTATTTAGCAAATTTACAAACATAGCGTTTGAACCACAACAAAAAACATGGCGTTAATCTTGGAGTGATTATATATGATTAAGAAAATAAGATTTACATGCTTTTACGGATTTTATGTAACATCTCAGAACGATATGAACTAGGGTAGATGAGATTCAAAATAGAGGAATACATGTCCACGCGCTAATATTCGAATCGACGCCATTGGTACCAAACTTTTCAAGTTCCATAGGTATGGTTTAATTTTTCATTATTTTCCTATATTTTCCTTTTAAACATGTATATACGTGTTACCTATAGGGAGAGCTCCGCTCTGGCGGCCCTTCGGGCTCTACTAATTTTCATAATCTTCATACAATTTGATGTGTTTAACTGTTACTAGATGAGATATAGACCAACATATACTGAGTTAATTTCGGTCATTTCTTTGGTAATTTCGGTGATTCTATACACCCCTACGACCTGTATCTAGACTCCTTCTCCTTTTTTTTCCAAAATATATAATTACCCTTGATGGTTTGGCAGCAGAATCGAAATCCATATCATCATCCATGTTAATAAATCACTGTTACCACAAGTCCCAAAGCCGTTTCGAGTTGTTGCTAAAGAATGTTGATCGGAAATATATTGAAGTTGTATAATAAAAGAACCACAGTTATTGGACGTTAATTCCGAAATGGTCGAAATTAGTGATAGGCACATATTGTTAATTTCCTCTTAGGAAAGGGTTTCTTCCTTGAAAATTAGAAGGTGGGTGGGTGGGTGTAAGCAATTGAGATATATGAAAACTTTTTAAAAATATTTGCAAAACGAAAAAATAAAACTGAGAAAGAAAAAAAAAAAGAACATAAATCCATTATGAATGAAAATTTCCTTGGACGAATTTGGCTCCACTTTTTTTGGCACGCTGTTTTTGGCTATATTTAGCTCTAAAACTTCATAGTTATTTCGGATTTCAAACATTTCGGTTGAGCATCACTGAAGAGACATTATTTGTCGAAATGCGCATCTGGTGCATCAAAAATTGGTACCGTATAAGTTTTACATCTATACTTTTGATAATTTGCATGAAGTTGAAAATTTTCTGCTGATCTGGATATATTGGTGTGTTGCCCGACCCAGAGATTTTTTTTAGGCGGGACTGCCGTAGTACTTATACATTAGGGACCGGTCAATCTTTATTTGGGGGTTGGGACCGGTGCATTCCATATTTCCATTTTTTAAAAAAAACCTATGTCCTACCGTCTAAGAATACAAAAAAGTTGCTGTCCTATATCAGATGTGTAATTAAAAAAGTGTTTGTCCTATATCTAATAAATAAATATTTATGTATGATTAAACAACATTTTTACTTCACTTTAAAAATCTCTGAAGTTCTTCATAATTATCACTTGAAATGTTATATCCGCTGAGGGATATCATTCAGTTTCCTCTGTTTGTTCGGTAATTTGTCTAATGAAGTTACAAATCTCATTATTTTCATCTTACTTTTTTCGTTTTGTTAAATTGTTGTTTAAAGTGCTACATTTTGCATATTTTTAAATATTTTTACTGAATTGTTGTCTCAGGCACTTACAAGTATTTTTCACATCTCGGTATAGGCCTTTCCGAAAACGTGAGTTATCTCTCTTTGTATTCTTACATTTAGTGTGAATATGACAACTTCCGGGTAGTAACACAGTCAGACTCAATCTCTCACCAGAGGGCTCCACAACACCTCTGTTATCGTCTAATTTACAAGAATTTTGTAAAACAGAGCGTCTTTGAAAATAAAATAAATCTGCATCATTTTCATAAAAAAACCCATATATTTATGAGTTAAAAACACATTGGTAGGTATCGAAACGCTGTATTACGTTAGTGCAACCTTCATATCTATGGAACTATTTTGTCTTGTCAAATGTATTATTTCACTTTCACTTCATAACTATGGACTTTACATTAAAAAAAACTAACGAGATTATAATGATGAAAATCTGACATTGCACAAAGAACAGAAACGTGCCTTTCTGTTGGAGTCAAAGACGTCATTTTGTCCGTGCGAGATGATGTGGTTAGCCGAACTATTTATCAGACGATAACAGAGGTGAAAGTGAAGCTTGCGTAGCGCGCCCTCTGGTGAGAGAATGAGTCAGACTGCGCATCATTCTCTACCCAGAGTTCCGTGCGCTCCTCGCACTATGTGGGAAAAAAGTACCAATTCATTTCCCATGGACCTCAATGTTAACCTTTGGCCCTCTCACTAATTAACTATATCGATTTTAAACAAATGACCGCAAACATTTCAAAGTTCATTCCAAGTGTTGATAAAAAATGACAAAAAATATATAGGGTCCCGTGCCTTTTATAGGCCATATTTGTACTTTTTTACAACACATAGCAATCTGCAGTAAATTACACACTTCATTTTAAGCACACCCCTACCATGGTAATTTCCTCAGTCATTTCTCGATTTTGTGCGACAATTTTTCATCCTGACAATTAATTTGAACCTCTATAATATTTCTTTCAATTCCAAATAATTTCACTCTTGATATTAGCCAATCACGCAACACCTAGACATTTATACCTCCGCTCAATCTTGGGGTAAACTCCGTCCGGGTTACGCATACGGGGGTTTGGTATTCTCATTCCATGTGAAGCTTGCGTAACACGCCCTCTGGTGAGAGAATGACTGCGCATATATATTATATATATATATATATATATATATATATATATATATATATAGTTATATTAGTATGAGCGCTGTTCAAAATCGAGAACAGTTGAAATCATTTGTACGAGAGAGTATGAAAATGTTAATGGAAACAAAAAAAGAATTTCTTGATCGAGTCGGGTGTGATTTTCGGGGGGGGGGGGGATTTTAAAAATTAAATTGGAAATCACCCAGACATTCATTTGTTTACATATGTCTCCAATAACGACTGACATAATTATTTTGTAGGCAATTTTTTTTTTTATGAAAGGTGAAGGTAACGAACAGCGATCAATCTCATAACTCCTATACGCAATACAAAATAGATAGTTGGGCGAACACGGACCCCTGGACACACCAGATGTGGGATCAGCAGGTGCCTAGGAGGAGTAAGCATTCCCTGTCGACCGGTCACACCCGCCGTGAGCCCTATATCTTGATCAGGTAAACGGAGTTATCCGTAGTCAAAATCAGTGTGCCAAGAACAGCCAAACAATCGGTATGAAACACGTCAGACAGCATTTGACCCAATGATAGGTTGTATTGGCAAACGAGAATGTTGGAACCCCTGCACTATCAACTTGTTTCTCAGTAGCTTGCTTCGATTTAAAAACTGACCATACACAGAACAAGCTCTTGCGTATCGAATCAATAGAGAGATATAAACACCATATGTATACATGTGATAATAGAATATTGCTACATAACAATGGGAAGTTGACGATGGAGAAGTTGAATCATCCCGTTTGTCATAAAGTTGAGTTGTTAGTTTGCCGTTAATATCTACTTTCAATAAAATATCTAAGTATGATGCAGAAGTCGACGAATCTGTGATGTCTTTTATTTCGAGTTCACTGGGATATACTGAATCGACATATGAATGAAAATTATTATTGTTAATAGATAATACATCGTCGATATATCTAAATGTCGAATTGAAGGCCACAGCAAGAGATTTTTTCTTCTCACGTAGAAGTTATTTAATAAATTCTGCTTCATAGGAATATAAAAACAAGTCAGCTAACAAAGGAGCACAATTCGTGCCCATTGGAGATTCCAACAGAATGTTGGAAGACCTGATCACCAACGACCACGAATATATTGTCAATGAGGAACTCCAGTATTTTATTTCAACTTCAGAATACTTGTGCGTGGAATCAGAGTGGCGTTTAACAAAGTAATTGTTTGGATGGCTGATCACTAGATAGGAATATTTGCGTTTTCAATTTTTGTTGAAGAAGCAACTGTCTATGATGTAAATAAGTCTAGTCTTTAATTTATCGTGAGGAATGGTCATGTAAAGAGTTAAAAAGTCATAAGTTTTGATGTTGTTGATTTGAAAAAAGTTTTGTGATTTCAAGTTTACTAAGTTCTTTAGAATATTTTAGAATCCACATTTGATTTACACTACTTCTGGCATATGTAGTCGCACAGTATGTTTGAAGTTTTTCCTTCACAGCTGTTAATATTTTCGTGAGGAGCAAAGACAGGAGAATATCTACTGGATCCAGCAATGTATCTTTGTTTGTAAGGGGTTTTATGAAGTTTAGGAATCCAGTATAGGTACGGTAACTCATATTCATCCGACCCATTGACTGGGATATTAAATGTGTCTAAAACTGAAGCATGGTTTTGAAGAATTTCGTCTTTTGAAAGGGCAGTTGGAGTATAGGTACGATTACCAAAAGAGGAAGTAATGTCAAGTTCGTTTAAAATACAGTTGTAATAATGAGCCTTACAAACAAAGACAATGTTGTTACAAACTTTGTCATCTGGAACCAAAACATATTCCTCATGTAACCTATCTAATTCTGTTATCACTTCTAGTGTACTAAACACAGGAGGATAGATGGTATGTATGCTTTTAATCCACTCTAACAATGTATCAAGTTCTTTTTCATATTTAGCCCATCGTCTGGCAGAATCCTCGACAGAATTCATAATAGAAATGGAAGTTCTGTCGCCAATCGAAGACCGAGGTTCTCTGTATTGAGGGCCTTTTATTATAAGTGATTTGAGGTCCTCATTTTCAACTATATCAACATCACCAGTAATGACATGTCTAGCTGGACTATAGGTGAAAGAAGATGAAGAACAAGAACACGTAGGTGGATTCAGTATAAGATGGTCTATATCTAGGTACTGCAAAGTTTGTTTATAATTGAAAAGTTTGAATGCAATAGTAGAAGTATATTTGTAGGAAATACTGGGTGTAGATTTGAACTTGAAATAAGTTGTAATACATGACTGAACTTTTTTTATGACGAATAATGTTGCTTTTGTTGACAGTATCAATCCCTTTGTTTGCAAATTTGAGCTTAAGGAACTGGCGGCACGATTTGGAAGGAATATCATCCATGACTCGTGGTGGTTTAAAGAGTCTGTGATTAGCAATATCCATAATCAAAGAGTTCAGTCTATATTCAGGTGTTGAAAAATCCAAGTATAGACTAGCTGTGGCTTCTTGAAATAACGTATGTAAAACTCTCAATTGAACAGAGTAGAGTTTTGTGCGAATGTGATGTGGACCTAATTATCTGTCGACGTAAGGGAAAAGGAATCAAACGTGACATCATTTATACTTGGTCTTTTATATGAACGATGTCCATGACTGCGTTTCCGTCTTTGAGTATTGGGAAAGAGTCCCATCACAGTCGCGTTATTTCCTTGTGGACAAGTCACCCACATCATATACATTATCATTGCATCCGTATAGAAATGCAGTATCTAGGGTCCCGATCCAGTGATCTTCGTGTTGTCTACGAAAAGGGGTATTTAATGTTGGACTATTTCTGTGATGGTAATTTTTTTCCAAACTCCTTACCTTCATTGACAGTATGGAGTAGTCTGGTGACTTGAAAGGTGAGTACCTGTATTTCATTTCGTATGCTATCTCAAAGTCACAGGCACTCGACGAATATTATGTTTACAGAAAGACAATTCTTTTATTATAGATAAAACGTCGAGTGCCTGTGCTCAAAGTAAGGCATATACAGTTAACTTTTCCAAGTGCCGAGGTGAAAGTCATGGGTCTTTCTGATATTACTTTAAAAACAGTACAATCTAATTAAAATTAGATCTTTGATCCGCTCATGCAATCGCTACACAAAGCGATTGCATGAGCGGATCAAAGATCTAATTTTAATTAGATTGAAAACAGTAGTCCCGTGTCGCGACAGGCGTTGGTCTTGAGTGCTAAGCATAAGCCTTTAGTGGCACTTCACCTGGTGACGTCTCAATATAAGTGAAAATTTCTTGAAGGGACGTCAAACAAACAATACCAAAAAAACCTTCAGTTGATGACGTCTCTACGTGAGTGATAAAAAAACCTTCAGTTGATGACGTCTCTACGTGAGTGATAAAAAAAAACTTCAGTTGATGACGTCTCTACGTGAGTGATAAAAAAAAACTTCAGTTGATGACGTCTCTACGTGAGTGATAAAAAAAAACTTCAGTTGATGACGTCTCTACGTGAGTGATAAAAAAAAACCTTCAGTTGATGACGTCTCTACGTGAGTGATAAAAAAAAACCTTCAGTTGATGACGTCTCTACGTGAGTGATAAAAAAAACCTTCAGTTGATGACGTATCTACGTGAGTGATAAAAAAAAACCCTTCAGTTGATCCCCAAATGAGACGTTAAACAACATACGAACAAATCAATATTGAATAGCAAAGTACATTGAAATGGATTCAAAGTAACCAGACCCGGGGCTGTGGCATAGAATCCCCATTGCAGTATTCCCCGGAAAGACGGGCCCAGGTCGAATCCCCTTGTAGTATTCCCCAAAGACGGGCTCTGGTCAAATCCCCCTTTTGAAAAATTAAACTATGTAGAAATCCCCCTTGGTAGACAGGCCCAGTGAAGACACACCCCCCCCCCCTAAATGACTACTACCACTCCCAACCCCCTATATGTAGCCATTACCGGGATTTGGTTGTGTCTACCACATGTAGATCAACTCATGCATGTCAGTTCTTTGCGACTACTTACTCTTCGCATAATTAGAAAGTATGCTTCATTATCAAAAGTTTGTTACTCTCAAAGAATCCATATACAACAAAATAGCGTGAATCTTAATAAAGGAGCACAGATCAAGATCCCAAGATATCAAAAGAGTTTGAAATTTTGTCAATAAAATTCACTCAATGGACTAAACCATGAGCTATGCGGTAGCATAGCGAAATACAGGACATGTTGGTTTGCAATATTTGCTACACAAGGCAACAAGTAAAAATCAGAGTAGCGTTGAAAGGGAGAATAGCTTTTGTCCAAAAAACGGTATTTTACCTTGAAAGGTACCAAACTTTGCACTTTAATCATTCTTTAATGGGGTTTTGTGAAGATCATTTGCAGCTCATATTGTGATGTTGACAATGAGTTGACAATGAGATATTTGTTACTTCCAACGCCTGTCTGTTTGAGTAGATGCCTCCGAGATCATTTTTATCCTTGATTATATCATTGATTTTATTAGATGATGCTATCCATAGATGAGATCAGTAACACAAGCTTAATCTAAAGAAAACCCAGAAACGCAACGGTTTTTAAGCCATGGGAAAATTTACATGACAGAAATTCTATTTCAAGACAAAGGGGAGGAGCGGGAAAGGTCTGAACTAGCACTGGGTCCGTTTTTCCTAGGAGGGGATTCTATGATAAAAGGTTATGTGCAGTGGCGGATTTAAGGGTGGTGCAGCCGGTGCCCCCCCCCCCCTTTAAAATTTTCCAATCGTGGTCTCTAGTTTAGAAAAATGTAAACGATAAAATAAGCAATAATTTCTTCCACTCTCGGAGGAATAAATGACAACATCTTTCGATTTACTGAATTACTATTTTGGGGGGAAATTGCATTTTTCCCCCAAAAAATCCTTAGAATTTACGTCATTTTATTAATTAATTTCACCTTATTAAAAATGACAAAGAATAGTAAAAATGACTACATATGAGACATATTTCAAGCCTTATAAAATCTGTGAAATCCACAGTCCCCCCCCCCCACCCCCCCCCCACCCCCACCCCACCGCAATTCCTGGATCCGCCCCTGTTATGTGTGGGCAGGTAGGGTGATAAATTGTAAAAACAGCTGAAAAAACTTGATGTCGTTATAAAGCTTCTTTGTCAGAATTTTAAAAGACTTCTTTTTCTGCCTTTATCTTAGACCAAAAACTGCGATATCGGTACGATAAACAAACTTATTTGAATGCACGATAAACAAACTTATTTAAATGCAGTAAATCGACTAAATGGAAACTCTGACTGGTGTCAAAATATTTGACCTCAGTATCAACTTCCTTACAAAATGTATCACATGCCGGGCATTGAAATGCATGTCGCGATAGACTAATATAAATGTTTTAAACTACTTTTTTATTGTTCCGAATTTCATGAATTAACGGTGATAAACCATCAATAAAGTTGCATACAATATTTGTTTTATTTAAAAAAAAATCATCCCCATTAGTTTAGATCATATTAGAAAGGTATTGATGGCAGATTAAGGTGTTTAATTACCCGCTCGTCAGATTAGGGGGTCGTTGTTATAACGACCCAAGACAATAACGCGGGGTCACAGTAAAGAGCTGTACAACTTCCACATCGTCCATTGTTTTTATCTTATGGATTCTTATTACAATTTATGAACCAATATGTAATTTCACTAAAACGGAAACATTTATTTCTTCTGTTGTAAAATTGTGAGTGTCATTTTTCTGTGTGCTTCTTTTCTTGGATAATCTCACAGCTCCAGGAAAAATAATGGAATCTCAGGAGGAAAGAAAGCGAAGGTTGTATGGACCCTCCCGGAATCTCAAAGTACAGGAAATCCGGGAAAAGCTGTCAAAGAGCTGTGTCCTTAAAGATGGCGAGTACAATCTCACTGCGAACAATCTGAAAGAGGGAATATTTGACACGAGTTACACTCGCGATTATCCTGTGAGTAGTTCTTAAAATTGATAAAACTGCTTCAATGTCGATTCACATTTGATTACAAGACATATGTTTTAATTTGTCTGCATACCTAGTGCATTTGATATTCTCAAGAATCAAAATACGTTATAACGTTATATAATGTTATAAAATTTCCTAACACTATCATTCAACTGAACCAGGGTTGTACATATACATTGTAGTGGTTGTGGAATTTTGGGATATTTTACATTTATTTTGAATAGTGTCATTAAACAGTCCTCGTGTGCATTTGTGCTCCCTTGTATTTGTGAAGTTTTGTATGAAAAATAATCCTCCTATAAGGAATAATCCAACAAGTAATAAAACGATAAACGAGTTCTTTAATCAGTTTAAAATACATTCATTCAGTCGGACTGACTGAAAAATGGATATAGATTAAATTATGTAAAGCGTGAAATACAATCTTATCAAAGGAAACGGTGCAGTCAGTTTGTGGCAGGAATAACATAGAAACAATGGGCGTTTTTCCGGAACATTGGACATCGTCCTTTTATCTGGAATCGTCGACATACGAATGACGGGTTGATTTGCAGACTATTTAAAGTTGTTTAGCTAAGTTTCACAAGAATCTGAAACGAAGTAAACCCGCGTACGAACCTAATTTAAGGTGTCCCACTAAATTTTGAAATAGCTAGAACATGTATATACTCCCATACAACACTTTACGTGGCTCTTCACACTAATCATTTCTGCACGATCGGAAAGTATAAGTAATTTTCAAAAGAATATGAACAGGATCTGCATATACCGTGCATGCTGGCGTAAAAACTATGTTGAATTACACAAAATAAGTTTATGAAGTCGTATAAACACAACTATGTACGTGTATGTTGACCTGTCTTGACTAATTGTAAATTTCATTCATGTGATTAATTTCATTAAAAGACAAAAGAAACACGACAAAAAATATTTCGAATCATTATTATTTATTTATATATTTTTTGAATGTATATATACAAAATTTTGTATTATGGAGGAAAATCTTATATTTCACAAAAAGCCTTAAAAAAATCCATTCGTATAAAAATACTGAAGTAACCATTTTTGTGCCCTTGACCTCCTCTAATATTTTGTCATTATCTCTTTTTAAATGAGCACCTTAAAGAAGTAAGCTCTTCAAAAGAACATAACAGGTATATTTGATCTAGAAAAATATTTGAATGCAGGAATATATCAATTTAAACATCTTGGGACCGCCACTGTAGGAATAATTCATTAAAAGTGTTAAAAGAACGGAATGTCTACACTAGATTGTCTCTTTGTATGCATACATCAAGTTTTCGGGAAATGACGTGAATAAAAGAATCCTCCATACATTTGCATATACATGTACATTGTGCTCTCGTTCTGCAGTGGGGGGGGGGGGGGGGGGGGGGGGTCTAGACCCATTCACTACACAGTTAGATGGGAACTAAGATACCATATATCTTAATGTTATACGAGATAGCGGCATCGAACAGTATATTAATTTTAAGCAGAAATAAGTACAAAGACAGCGTTCATTATATCAAAAGTAACAAAGAAATTCGTTTTCCAGACTAAGAAGCCAAATGCGGTATAGTTAGACTGCACTGTAGAACTTATTCACACAATAATACGGGCACGTAGAACTGGGGGATTGGGGCCACTTTTTGACAAAGTTCATTTTCCGATATTTTAACATGCAAAATTAGTTATTTTCACGGGCAAAATAAGAATACATTGGCTGATTGTCCCCATATTGTTATAGTAGGATTGAAAGCAAGAACTAATGAATTGAGTATTTTGTTTATTAGTTTCTAGGATTTTACGTTTGAGCAAAAGAACGTCATTTAGTTTTTTTTTTTAAATTACTTTGCTTGCCAAGAATTTAGACAATTGTGAAGTAAATTTTCCTCCTCCTGACCCCCCCCCCCCCCCCCCCCCCCCCCCCCCCGATGCTACGTGCCTGTAATAAATATGTATGAATCGCTTAAATTTCAAGCCAAGCATGCAGTTTGATAAGGGTTTCCGGATGCACTCCTGTACATTGAATGAGACGGTACAGGTCGCAACATTCGTAGCGCATGTGTTTGTGCCCGTGTATTTTTGGGTGTGTGTGTGTATTTCTGGGTTAATGTTATTTGTATTGGTACAAAATTGAAAATTCACTAATACTGGTATATGTATAAGAATTTTAAAAAGTCAAAACAAGGTCGTCAAGAATACGCTAGAATAAATTAACGTTATTTGACGTAGTGATTTTCATTAAGCATGGTAAAAAAGAATAAACGGATACAACAAATTATAACGGGACACACCAGGCGTTCTTGGTGAGACGCTATAACCGTGATTCCTGTAAAATGATAAAGCTGTACTGACCTGACTGAGAATATTTTTGTTACAGGGTGCCTCGCTAGACCCATCGTTCCTACCAGAACAACACGGACAGGTGAGCTTGTCTAGATGTATCATACAATTAGCTTTAAACACTGTTTTTCGGTGTGTGTTTTAAATGCTTTTTGTAACTTTTTTGTAAATATTTTTTAAATACATGTATACCCTTTCTTTATTTTTGACTTTTTTGTATGAGAGAAACGAAAACACCACCACAATAGACATTTTAGAAGTATCCGTCTGTTTTTATTTTGATATTTTGAATCTATTGCGGAGGGGATATTGGAGGCAATATAATGTGCTAAATAGTAGAATTTCTTTTATTTTTTATCATGAAGTTGTTAAAACAAGTGGCAAGATCCGTATAGTACTATTGGGAGATAAGTTCATAGATAAACTTTCCTTTGTCGTTGACTAATTCCTTTCCGGTATAATACCATGAGTGTCTTAAGCTTATATGTTGACGTACTGCTTGCAACCTTGAGTGGCCTCAACATGTAATTTAATAATTTTGAAATATTGCATAATGTAGTTGGATCATCATTTTTATCTCGGAAATGATAGTGGAGAAATGGTTCCGGCAGAAACCTACCAACAGAGTACAACCAAATCCGACTTCACAGAGCAGTCCTATAGCAAGGTAAACACAAACAAACATACACACAACGTCAATAAAAACAAACACACACAGTCAAACACAAACAAACATACACACACAGTCAATACAAACATACATACACACACAGTCAAACACAAACAAACATACACACACAGTCAATACAAACAAACATACACACAAAGTCAAACACAAACAAACATACACACACAGTCAAACACAAACAACCATACACACAAAGTCAAACACAAACAAACATACACACACAGTCAAACACAAACAACCATACACACAAAGTCAATACAAACATACATACACACACAGTCAAACACAAACAAACATACACACACAGTCAAACACAAATATACACACAGAGTCAATACAAACAACCATACACACAAAGTATCACATAATCCGACTTCACAAATCAGTCCTGTAGCAATGTAAATACATACAGCGGATCAGTCCTGTAGCAATGTAAATACATACATCGGATTAGTCCTGTAGCAATGTAAATACATACAGCGGATCAGTTCTATAGCAATATAAATACATTATAAATACATACAGCAGATCAGTCCTATAGCAATGTAAATACATACAGCGGATCAGTTCTGTAGCAATATAAATACATACAGCGGATCAGTCCTATAGCAATGTAAATACATACAGCGGATCAGTTCTATAGCAATATAAATACATTATAAATACATACAGCAAATCAGTCCTATAGCAATGTAAATACATACAGCGGATCAGTTCTATAGCAATATAAATACATTATAAATACATACAGCAAATCAGTCCTATAGCAATGTAAATACATACAGCGGATCAGTCCTGTAGCAATATAAATACATACAGCGGATCAGTCCTATAGCAATGTAAATACATACAGCGGAGCAGTACTATAGCAATGTAAATACATACAGCGGATCAGTCTTATAGCAATGTAAATACATACAGCGGACCAGTTCTATAGTAATGTAAATACATACAGCGGACCAGTTCTATAGTAATGTAAATACATACAGCGGACCGGTACTGTAGCAATGTAAACATATACAGCGGATCAGTCCTATAGTAATGTAAACATTTACAGCGGATCAGTCCTATAGCAATATAAATACATACAGCGGACCGGTACTGTAGCAATGTAAACACATACAGCGGACCGGTACTGTAGCAATGTAAACATATACAGCGGATCAGTCCTATAGTAATGTAAACATTTACAGCGGATCAGTCCTATAGCAATATAAATACATACAGCGGATCGGTACTGTAGCAATGTAAATACATACAGTGGACCGGTACTGTAGCAATGTAAACATATACAGCGGATCAGTCCTATAGTAATGTAAACATTTACAGCGGATTAGTACTATAGCAATGTAAATGCATACAGCGGATCAGTCCTATAGCATTGTAAATACATACAGCGGAGCAGTACTATAGCATTGTAAATACATACAGCGGAGCAGTACTATAGCAATGTAAATACATACAGCGAAGCAGTACTATAGCAATGTAAATACAGACAGCGGATCAGTCCTATAGTAATGTAAATACATACAGCGGAGCAGTACTATAGCCATGTAAACATATACAGCGGGCCATCCTGTAGCATTTAGCGGATCAATCCTGTAGCAATGTAAAAACTGTATATGTACATATGTATCAATAAATCACAATGTAAATATTAGTTTCAGAAAATTTTACTACAGAGAATATAATAGAGTGATAATGAAACACATTCAACTAGACAGAGTGATCTCAAGATCATAACGATATACTTTAACTTAGCGAAGTATACTAAAGTCCACTTTCTTGTGTAGCCCACAAGTATACTAAAGTCCACTTTCTTGTGTAGCCCACAAGTAAAGCGCGGATGTACATTAATCAAAATAAATGCATGACATCAAAAGGTTTATATCATCACGGAATTATCACGACAAAATCATAAAATGCAATTATCTCTAAAAAATCTCTGGAAAAAATACACGCTAGGCTATTACGGTCCAATTTATACGAATTTTGCACGAGTTTGTCATTTTCAAAAGAACAATTTGCGGAATTTTTTTTAATAACCAACAAAAATTGCATGGGCAGTTAGAATATTTTATGCAATGACAACAGTTGATGATCTCTGAACACTGCATTTTACTCTCAAACGCTTAATTTCTCAATTTCAGTAGCTTTTGTTGAGCCCTGTTTCTTTTAATACGTCGGATGCGTAATACTACAATGTTTTATGAGATCATACGTTCAGACTTTTCTCCCAAGAGTAGCGTTAAAACAATGCTTATTTGTTCCTGACATTTATGATCTCATTAGCGACAATTACATTTCCATGATTTACCAGTTTATTATTATATATTATGGTTTATTTACAGCCCAAGACTCTTCAAGACCCAGGAATAATTAACTGGCCGGCAAGTACAAAAAAGTCGCAGTTTTTTTTTTTTAAACATACAAATTTTAGATATGAAGTCTTGTATGCATTAGTATAAATGGAAGAGGATTTTGTTTGTGCGACGGAAAAGAAATCATACATAACTTAATTTCCTATAACTACAATAGTTTCATTTAAGATTTACACAAAGCTTGTGAATGCTATTTGTCAGTTGTATATGGTAAAGGAGTTCACAGAATAACAAGACTTGTTCAATTCCAGGATATGGCCCCTCGCTACATGGTCAGTAGAAAAATGGCGGATTCCGAATATAAATCCTCCTATATACCAGATGTAAGTATTTTCAAGTTTATACCAACCTTCACACCTTCCATGTGATGGAATTTTACATGCGAGTTTAATTAAAAAAATAACGGAGACGGACCCCGCAAATCTTTGTAGAAAAATTGAAATACTACGAGATAATCTATTACTATATGAATTGGTTTTCACTAAGAATTACCTGGTAGCTACTACTAGGATCTGGTTATCACTAAGAATTACCTGATCAGGAATGTGACTGAATTCCTCAGAAATCAGAGGAAAACTGGTCAAAAAATGGAGAAAAACACCTCACCTTACCTGGAAAAATATAATTTTCTGCCACTTTAGATCAAATCCAGAGTGTTTCATTTTTTGGAAAATTGAGCAAATCAGAGAATTTCCTCTGAAAAGAGGAAAAATCACACCCCTGCTGATAGCTACCACTAGGATCTGGTTATCACTAAGAATTACCTGGTAGCTATCACTAGGATCTGGTTATCACTAAGAATTACCTGGTAGCTACCACTAGGATCTGGTTATCACTAAGAATTAGTTAGTAGCTATCACTAGGGTCTGGTTATCACTAAGAATTACCTGGTAGCTACCAACAGGATCTGGTTATCACTAAGAATTACTTAGTAGCTATCACTAAGATTTGGTTATCACTAAGAATTACCTGGTAGCTATCACTAGGATCTGGTTATCACAAACAATTACCTGATAGCTACCAATAGGATCTGGTTATCACTAAGAATTACTTAGTAGCTATCACTAAGATCTGGTTATCACAAAGAATTACCTGATAGCTACCAATAGGATCTGGTTATCACTAAGAATTACTTAGTAGCTATCACTAGGATCTGGTTATCACTAATAATGACCTGATAGCTACCACTAAGATCTGGTTATCACTAAAAATTACTTAGTAGCTATCACTAAGATCTGGTTATCAAAAAATTACTTAATAGCTATCACTAGGATCTGGTTATCACAAAGAATTACTTAGTAGCTATCACTATATGAATTGGTTATCATTATGAATTACCCGGTCGCTACATGTATCACTAGGATCTGGTTATCACTAAGAATTACCCGTTAGCTATCACTAGGATCTGGTTTTCACTAAGAGCAGCATGGAGTTATCACTCTGAATTGGTTAACATATAGAAATTCATCAAACTGAATTGGTTATCACAACAGAATTAGTTACTTCTAAGAATGCGTTTTTATACTAATCGGTATTGCTAGATTTTTATATTCGTTTTGGCTGGACACCACCTAGTCCACCAAAATTGAATCATTACGATACTCGGTGAACAATATAGTGATTTCACAATGTTCAGTTACTATACTAACGCTATTGTTCTGGTCGTTACAGATACGAGATGGACCAGTCCCGCCATTGTATCCCCGGGTCAATACATCTAAACTTAAACTTCCTTTAGACCCTGAAAAGTTCTGGAGGCAGAGAGGCACCAACATAAAGCTAGGCAGCGACGTCCCACAGTAAGACGGGATAGGGGATCATGGTCCTCATGTAGATCTATTGTTGCGCGATTTGAATACGAACTCGCCAAAATTCTGTTCTATTTTCTTTCTGTTGCAGTACAGTACGATATCAATCGAGGGAGGAATTAAACAATCTTGAGAAATTTATTGTCTCGATAGCGTTGATATTAACTTTTTCATTTCATGTCATGACAGAATATGGTGAAATACGAACCACCTTCAAGATTTCTTTTTCTCAAGATTAGTAACATGTAAGGTACAGTCTACGCTCAAGTTTACCTACCAATCTCGTGTTATTTGACAGGCTGTTCAGCGAGCACCAACGTGTGTACGGCGTCGGGCGGGAGGGGCCACCTGACGGGTTTATAAGGGAAAAGGGACACATGGGAAAGGAAGTGAGCAGGAAAATGAAGGACATGGCGAAGCATTCCCACGTGTTCAGGATGGGCGATTACAATGGAATCGGTAATATACATGTACCTAAATTTCTTTTCTGCAAATATGCTATTAATGTATGATGAAAAGAAACGCGTCACGTTTTACTACGTATATGTATCTTTTGAAAAACATTATGGTTTAAGAATTTTATTGAAAGTAGACATTAACGGCACATTGACAACTCAACTGTATGACAAACGGGATGATTTCAACTTCTCCATCGTCAACTTCCCATATTTATGTAGCAATATTCCATTATCACCTGCATATGGTGTTTATATCTCTCAACTGATTCGATAAGCAAGAGCTTGATCTGCGTATAGTCAGTTTTTAAATCGAGGCAAGCTACTGACAAACAAGTTGATGGTACAGGGGTTTCAACAGTCTCGATTGAAGTCAGCATTTCGCAAATTCTATGGTCTTTATGACGATCTAGTTCGTCAATACAACCTATCATTGGGTCAAATGGTGTCTGACGTGTTTCATGCTGATTGTTAGGCCGTTCTTGACACACTGATTTTGACTACGGATAACTCCGTTTACCTGATCAGGATATAGGGCTCACGGCGGGTGTGACCGGTCGACGGGGGATGCTTATTCCACCTAGGCACCTGATCCCACCTCTGGTGTATTCAGGGGTCCGTGTGTGCCCAACTATTTATTTTGTATTTATTTTAGGAGTTGTGAGATTGATCACTGTTCGTTATCTTTACCTTTCATGAGTTCATAAGCTAGTAGTTATAACTTCAATGATCGATGACGGGAAGGGTTGCCTTCATTTTCTCTGAAAATGTCCAGAAACAGCGTGCCAAGTCAAGGGCAGCTATTTTTATTTAGATGAAAGAAGAAATACATTTTAACTTAGGATAGCCCATAGGCTGTCGTTAAGTTACGATGATTCACGGTAGCGAATCACGTGACTTTGGCTTGGCCTATTGCCTGGAAAAATAACAACCAAAGTCAACACAAGGAAAAATTCAAACGAACAAGTAAAACCTTTATCAATAACGAATTGTCACATAATTTATATCAACATTTGAAAGATTTTCTCAGCAACAAATATATACTAAAATGATAGTTCTACGTGCGATAGAAGCAGCGAACATTGGCACAGTTTTATGGCAGTCGGAAAGTTTTTGACTGGAAAACAAACACCGGAAGTTACGATAGATGAAGCAAACTTTTTAAATTTTCTTTGTTCTTCATATTATCTATATATGTGCTATGGAGTGTGTACATGTAGAATATACAAAATTCAAGTTTAAAATTGATTTATACGTGTTTGTTTGCGTGCGCATGCGTGGGCGATGGCTACTTAAAATTATGTGTTTCACTCCTCTTGAACCTCAAATAGTTTCTGAGAAATATCTCCGAAACTATTTGAGATTCAATTCTGAAACTTGTATGGATGATAGACTGTAATCTCTAGACTTCTGAAATAGGTCTGTCATTTTCGTCCGTCACTTCCGGTCGTCACAGGAAGTAATGGAAGATAATTTCTAATAAGAAGATTTCTGATCTATGAAACATTTAATCAAAATGACATTTTTAGACATGATAAACACTATTTGGCTTTTAATATATGAGTGATATGACGAAAAGTTCACTTCTAGTCGGCAGGTCCGCACCACTCTTTTTGTCCACCCGTTTTTTGTGTGTAGAATATATTTAGATAGAAACATTAAACTTTCAAGGGTTATAGTCAATAAGGAGACGCTGAGATTTAAGGATAAAACATCACAGAAGTACTCGTCCACACCAGTTATAGTTTTTAATATTCCTTTCAAATTTTGATCACAGTTTTCCTGTTTTTTGTCAAGGCACTTTCTCAGATATATTTGAATAGTTCTCATACGAACAGGAAACTGTGTACCGGAGGTAGTGTAACGGAAGACCAACTCATTACTAGTAATGCGTTTATCATTATTGTAAATTTATATAGCGCTTTATCTTATCAACACAACTACCCTAAATCGCTTTACATGGAAAACAAACTAAAACCAAAGAACAATAAATGCATGAAAAACTGAAGTAGCTAAGCATAGGAAAAAGTTAAACTATATAATGGTTCTATTTAATGTAAAACAAACTAAAGCCAAAGAACAATAAAAGCATAAAGAAAAAAGACATAAAGTAATATTAAACCGAAGTAGGCAAAATTATATAATGTTTTTTCCCTTTAAAATCAAGTAAACGTGTATATATATATATATATATATATATATATACAAAGCACTAAAATGACTAACGACACGAACAACCAGATTGTCAAATTTTCGGGACGACCCGTCCCTTCTTCAGGACAAACGAAAAGAATAACATAATGTCGCCAATATCAATGAAGAACAATAAAAACTATATATATATATATATATATAAATATATATATATATACACAGCGCTGTATATATATATTATATATATACATGTGTGTGTGTGTGTGTGTGTGTGTGTAGTTTTTGTTATTGTTCTTTATTGATGTTTAGTGCAGTATCCTTAGTTGAATATTTCAATTCAGATAGTGTATTTGAATTTGTCTGAATAATCTGATGGGTTTATTTTTCAGTCGGGAATTTTCAGACGACAGTTAATGATGAATTTGGACCACGAACCCTGCCTCCTGCAGAGCATGCGGCCAGAGCCCTCAAAGCCGCGCAGTAAGTCAGCGTCATTAATCGATTTCTACCACTAAGTTAACCCAGTTTTTGCTTCTAATATGGTCATTATAACAAACTGACGTCGGTAAAGGTCCAAATAGAGTAGTAATTGTGGGGTAGAAGGAAGTAAATGCATAGGATTCGTCTTTAATAGGATTAGATCGGAGAAAAAGAAGGATTCCGGGGAGAATGGCGTGGAGAGCTCTACGTCATCATCGTCACTGCCCGACGACCACACACGTGTCAATCACCTAACGGTGCATGCCCGGCAGACGACAGTTCCAAAAGTCTTTAAAGGTTCTTAGTCTTTTCAAGATATTAAAGTAGATTGCATTTAATGCACTTAAAACAATATTTTGACCCCATTGACTTGCATCTGCACTGTACATAGCCAAACGCTGCAATGTGAATTCACTTTGAATTGGAAGATCTATTGTAACGGTATGTACAGTGCAAAATAAACAAGTAGTAATTAATACACTTTAGGGGGTTTAATAAATAATTCATGGTAGTATACTTCGTCGAGAACAATTATCTCTTCACTTTCAAACAGGCCGTTTTGTGTCTCGTTACAGACGCAGCCGATGAACGCACTTATCAGACAGCGGCACATTTTCAGGTATTTTCTTTGGAAACCTTAAAAAGCAATATATTAAGAGAAAATCGTGTGCAATGTGTAAATCGGCAATTACTTTTATTTATAGTTTGGATCTGACCCAAACACCATCCACACAGTGTATGGAAAGGATTTCGCCCCCGGTTCTATGACATCAAGTGGACCACCTCAGAAGTGTCTTGTACCGGATGCGGGAAGGGTAAGTCCATATACATAAACACTTTTATGCACTGATTTTTAAAAGAAATACTGTACTATACTAACAAATATTTTTTCAACATTGCAGTTGCTCCAAAACGACCCCGCTTATGCATCAATGATGTCAACATCGAACCAGGCAGACTTTAGCTACACACCAGCAATGCCTACCCTGGTATACTTAAAAGTTGTTTTTGAATGGTCTGATATCAAGCACAAATGACATACATTTCTGTTAAAGTGTTGTTATTATTATACCCAACATATTTACAGAACGCAGAAGGCAAGACGCAGATGGAAGTCAACATCGAGCGTCGTCACACGGATAACGTCATCTTCAGTTTCGACCGATCACGTCATACGGCTGACAGACAAACATCATGTAAGTTAGTCATTTCCGATTACATAATTTTATTTTTGAAAGATCATTGAAATCAGTGAAGACTTAACTACATGCATATCAATTTTTAGTGGCTCACACGGATTTCCGAGGCCCACCTCCTGGATATCGACCAATGGAACCGATGTCCAGACCGGAAGTGGAGTACGATTACCTAACCCCCAATGATGCCCTTCCCTACCCACCACCCGAAAACCGCACGTCTGAGGCCAAGGTAAATTATGAATACTTCTTCTGCCACTAGTATCAGCTTTCAATTTTGTTTTCATATAAAAACCTCGATTTTCATTTCCTTTTCAGAACAACTATATAGGGACCTTCATGTCCGGTGGTCACGCTCTAGACCGGCGCCACTCCAAGAACACAATGTGCAAGTCTCGCCTGGAGGACGGGCGGAGCACACACTTCACTGTGGGCTACAATCCGATGGATTTCTCCTCTGAAACACATATGAAATTCCAAGGAAACAAAAAGAATGATTCTCACATCGCTCCAGCCGGAAAAACGGAGACAAACGCAGCTGTGAAGTTCAAGCACGTGTCCATCAGCGAAAATACCCAGGATCTTAAGGCGGCGGACCCATTTACCGTCAGTAAACAGGAGAGTCTGATCGCGCGAGCTGCCCACCTGGACCCGCCAAAAGAACACGCCTTTACCACGTCAGTAATGAAAGCAGATTATCCTGCACTGCACAGAAGAGGGTAAGATGTTCGTAATACATGTAGCAACACAAATGCCATAACTTGGGTGCTTTGCATTTTTTAATGTTACGTAGCTAGCACGGTAGTAAGCATCGCGCGTTTCATTAGTAAGACGGGTTAGTGAAAAGCACCGTGTCCGCTGCGTTCTTTAGCTATTATAACTTCCGAATACATAAAATAAGTCATTAGGTTGCCTCCTACCAATTCCAAGTATATGTAATTGTGTTCATAAAGTCACATTTCAAACAAACATTCTGAGATCCCAATACTTTTAAGCAGTATAAGATGAGGATGAAACCCTACAAAGTGTTTACTGTAATTTAAAATTATTTTATACACTGTTTCGTGTCACAGACTGACAGACGCCCAGTGGAGGATGGTCCAAGATACAGATCAAAAGAATGGCAAGGCGATCGCCAACTCGCACCTGTTCCACACAGACAATTCTGGAAGTCAGTATAACAGAAAAACCTGTACAATTAGATAACGTTAAATTAGTCCTACCATTCCAAAAAGTAAACTGCAGGGTATATACAAAAAGTAATCCCCGTTCCATTGGTTTGGGCGAATTACCCGTTATTTAGTAAAAACAGTGCTTATATTATAATTGCAGCAAGTGCTTATCATTTTGATTCTATTTTTGCAGGAAACAACTTTGTGTCCACTGCTATGGACGACTTTATAAAACCCGAAGTCATGACAGGAGGTATGTCGTCCTCAAAATTTCTGTTTATAAAATTGTACACAGTATACAGGCTTTCAAGAGACATTTTGCAAAAAATAAGGGCCATTTTTAGGGCAAAATTATAAAAAAAATAAGGCCTTTTTTTAAAAAGGATTTTTAAGGGCTTTTTAGACAAAAATTAGGGTTAAATTTACAAATCAATAGGAAAGAAAAAAGTATACCAAGACTAAATTTAATAAATTCCAACACTTACTTTATGTCAAATTTATTTAAACTTTCAAAATTTGAAAATGTAGGAATTTCAACAAAAAATTAGGGCTTTTTTAGGATTCTAAAGCTCAAATAAGGAAAATAAGGACTGTTGTAGGAAAATAAGGGCCCGCTTGAAAGCCTGACTGTATACAGCCAGATAATTCATTGAGTTTTTATGGGTTTTTTTTTCTTTTGCAGGGCGTAAGCTGCTTGCTGCGCGTTAAAACCAAAGGACACGTTTTCTTTTGAAAGTTTATGGACAATTTGAAATGCTTTTAAACACTTTTACTTTATTGCGATATGTTATATGTGGTACCGATGGTAGGAATTTTGTTTTAATGTTCTTGTTCCAAATATTAAAACTTGAATTAAATGACGTCGTTCAATTGTCAATAGCGAGGAAAATCAGTCATGTCCACCAAAAGATTAGTTATCCATGAAGAACACATAGTGTTGAAAATCATATTGCTATCCAGATTTTAATTTCCTATGTTTTACTAGTACTTTGTCTCAACGTTTGATCCACGTTGAAACAGCCTGTGTTTCCAAAAGTCACAAATTACTTATAATATTCGACAATGCAATTGATATCTTGTCTATTGGTAAACACAAAATGCCCTCACCTTTTCAAAAATTTAATGCATCTCAAATTATTAACACTACGAATAACTGAATTGTAAATATATGCCAGTATAACATGAATATTCAAGTTTGAAATATTTGAAGTCCAAGGGTTTGGAAATAACGGGTGCAAATGAAGCAAAAAATTGATGTCATATCTATGCTTTTGTTTTCTTGAATCATGTGAAGAGAATTGAATTACATTAGTTTTTAAGGTCATGGAAGAGCAAGGTGGACCTAATACATGTAATGAGTTATTAATACACCAATGACTTTTAAAATGAAATAAATAATCTGCTCATTATCTACAAGCACAGGATTGGAAACAAAGTCCTGAAAACAGTGATTCAAAGTTATAAGCAATAAGGGGCAAGATCCACAGTTCTGTAATAAAACTCAATTCACATAGGTTCCATCGAGACACCCCCCCCCTAAAATATGATGAATATTGATACAAATCGATTTCGTTCAAGTACTAATATCACTCTACATATTTCTCTACTGTTTCTTCACTAATGAAAGTGTGCATATAATATTTAAATGTCACTTTGAAAGTACAATAAAACAGTTAATTTTTATTTGACATTGACCTTTAATTTTGATTTCGCCCCCAACTACTATGGTGAAAATAGGCAAATCTACATGTAGATGCAAGTAAGCCGTCAATATAAAGGGACATGCAAAAATCTGCCAGTTATCTAAGTACAGTCACCCACCCCCCAACACACACACACACACCTTCCCAAAAAATCTGCTCATTATCTAAGTATAGTCATCCCCCCCCCCCAACACACACCTTCCAAAAAAATCCGCTCATTATCTACAAGCACAGCAGAAAAAAGTCCGGAAAACGGTGAACAATTAGGAAATGTTCAAAATCTAAGGGTAATAACTTTAACGAAAATAGGTCAATCAACATGAAACTCGAACTGTAAGTTATCAATACAAAGAGATATACCAAATAATGGCTTATTATCTACAAGCACAGCAAAGAAACTAACAAACAAAAAAGGAGGTCCGAAAAACTAATTTTGTCAGAATGACGGACGGAAAGGGGAAACACTATATGCCCCAATCATTTCATGGATCTCATGCAGGGACAACTAACTATATCAGTAAATGAGGTAGAAGATTTATTTCTGTTTCAATCTGATACAAGAAAAACTATAAATGAAACAACAGTTTTATGTTTGGAATCAAATCTAAGCAGTGAACATGAACTTCCTATATTTGGCAAGACAGCACAACAAAACAAATCCTAGTAAAATATACAGATAATGTATAAAAACGAATACAAATAATTGATAAATCTAATTCAAAATTTATTTCATGAACTACTATTTAAAGCTCTGACACTGCGGACGACAGGGCGTTAAGGTCAGCAACCCTGCTGAACAGATAGCCAACAAAATAATTTACAATGTATATAACACCCTTATTCAATATCCAACCCTGCTGAACAGATAGCCCACAAAATAATTTACAATGTATATAACACCCTTATTCAATATCCATACTGAAACTATAGACGATACAAAACTCTGAAACTGAAGAAGAAAAATTGGTAAATAAAAAAATCAACATCAGCAGTGAGTATACTTACCAGTGTCATTTATATTTTTGTATTCAGTACGACTACATATATGTATATAGTCAAGGACTGCCAGACGACACACCCAAATAACAAAAACATACTAATAGACTTCACCTTATGGGTATTTGTTTATATTCAGTACGACTATATAGTCAAGGACTACCAGACGACACACCCAAATAACAAAAACATACTAATAGACTTCACCTTACGGGTATTTGGAATACAAGCAATATAGATCTTAAAATTTATAGATATCAACTAATTCTAAAATTTTACTATATTCTGTTCAACTACATCATTCGTGCTAAAAACATATTGGACTTTCAAATACTGAAGAAGAAGAAAAAATGATGGCATGTAAGAGGAATGTAGAGGATTTTTTTTAAACTATGAAATATCACATCTTTAACTAGTCAATCAAGTCAAACTTTCCGCAAAATGAATTTCAATCGGACTTGGCTTGACAGACAAATAACGACCTTCCAACTCATTAATTGTCAAACCTCTCGGTTCATCAAACACAGAATCATCAGCTCCCGACACTGTCCAATCATCTCTGACTTCCGAAGCTGTTTCTCCGATTTCACTGCCTCCGGAAAATTTAACCTGACCCTCCTTCCTTTCAGAGCGATCGGACTCCGGACTGTCGCTTCGCGTTTCCGCTTTCACATAATGCCCACGGGAGCGGGATCTTCGGTGTTGAAACAGTGACGCTTTGTGGGTGTTCGACTGGATTTCCATGTCTTGTGACGGTTCGCTGAAGCTACTCAGCGCTGGGTAATAACTAGAGGTTGACTCTGTTGTCAAATACACCGTCTTGTCAACATGTTTCTTGTCCGATCGTGAGCAGAATTTGAAGGAAGGCCAGTGAAGTTGCCCAAAGCCTCCATGGGGACCCAACACACATAAAAGAGACTGAAAGAAGAATACAGCATAGAGCCAGCTCGTAGAAATCACTATCATCAGAAAGGTCCCGAATTTTTGGTACGCCAAAATGGTCGATGGCATCATTAGTGCTCCCGCTAGGAATGTGGTAATAGCTGCCATGGTAACCACTCCACCAAGTTTACTGGTGGTGGACACTATGCGCATATCTTTACTGAGATCTGGAGAGTTTCGAAATGATACTCCTATGTGTAATGTGAAGTCTATGGACAGTCCAACTGCCACTGTGATCACTACAGATTCCAGAATGTTTAGTTCCCAGCCCAAGAGAGTCAATGAAGCTATGGTAACGAACATTACAAACGCGATGCTCACAATAGCAAAAATGCTGATCAAAAAATTCAAAGTTGTCAAAAAAGTCACAATTGTTACAATGATGAGCGAAATCCCCAAAGTCATTGGTGTCTCATCACTAAGACTTTTTTGGACACTGAAAAACTCCAGTTCGCTAATGAACCAGCCATTCTTAATTTCAGATGGAGCAGATTTTAATTTCTCGTCAAGGAATTGGTCAACACTAGTGTAAAAGCTAGACATATTGGGAAAAGATGTAGTGAAATGAAAGTTGCTGTAGAATTCAACGATTAAGGCACTGAGTCTGCCATTAGTAAATCTTGGACCAGGCGTAAATGAGTTGTATATTACGCTTGGAGAGTTCATCAAAGACGGAATGTAGACTGGAATACACTGCATTAGATCCGGGGACTTTATTATGCTCGTGCTGTAATTACAACATGGTTTCTGATTATAAAAGTCAGTAGAACATGGCTGTTGCATGAAATGACTGAAGAACTCGAAGAAGCAGTTCGTCTGCTCAAATCCCCCAACATTTTGGTAGAAATCCATTTGACGTAAGTCCTGACAAAAATTCAGCAGCCATATTTGAGCTTCTGGAGTTGTAGGGTCAAAACTTCCATCAAAAACGATGTCTCCTTTGTCAGTGGGATCAAGGTTCGAACCCGTATCGGTCGCCTCAATCCCCCATACAAATCGCAGTGGAAGGATCTCTTGTTTTCGTTGTTGTCTCTCGAACCAAAACTGATCGCTCAAACCAAAGTCATACCTCTCCATCAAATGGTCCGATGAAAACACTTGGAATTTCTCTGAAGACGGAAGTTTTAGTCTTGGGTAAAAAAATATAACAACTATTCCTAGAATACCTAACACGCTAAGCGCCACTAACCATATAAATTTACCACGAATGATAACAAACGGAAGCAGTTTTTCGAAAAGGATTCTGCACCAGTCTGAAATTTTGTGATATGTTTGCTGCGGTAGTTTACATATATAATAGCACACATTTTTTCGTGGACCGAGTTCAGGGTTATAGAGTTTTTCACAGTTGCACCATTTTTCATAAATAACAATGGATGCCGGCATCCACGTAACAACGAGAACAAAGTTACACAGAACAGCAGTTCCTGCGTATATACTGAAACATTTAATGGAAGTGATGGAGCTGAAAGCATTGCAATACAGAGCAGCTGCAGTCGTCAGACTCGTCACAAACATCGACACACTTCCATTCTTTAAAGTGTCCGACACGATTTTTTCGAAAGTACCATTATTTCGTTCCGATTTAGCCATTTCCCAAACTTTGACATAAATGAAGACATCGTCTGCTCCAATGGCAAGAATTATTATAACGGCAACGAGATTCATGTAGGGGAAGAAACTGATGTCAAACACCATGATATATAAAAGATAGGCCATCTCTAGTGACCAGAACATCATGAAGAATGTCATTATAGTAACAAATATGGACAAACTGTACAACCATAACAACAAAAATATAACAATGCCGGATATCAGAAGCCATACACTATCTGCAATTAAATGTTGGTTGAATAATGTATCCTTAATTCCGAAATTAGCACCAGAAACGCGGACTTCATCACCGAAGTCTTTCGGCCATGATTCGATGTGTTTAAATAGCTCTACTGAGTCAACTCCACCTACCACGGGCAAAAACGTCACAGCATACGTCAGAAACGGTTCTTGATTTTGTTTGTTTGGGTGCACGAAGTTCACATCCGCTATGTGGTGCAGTATATTGTATACTGACTGGAATTTTATACACTTTTTAGGAATTCCTGAGCAAAAATGGCGAGATTTTTTATCTGTATCACAAGTAGATTTAAGTGTTGTGTTGTAGTAATGTCCAGCACATGATGTCAGTAGGTCTTTGGTCATCTTCACATCCTGCTCAGTGATGGAAGAACAGTCTCTCTTGTCAGACAACATAGCAACATAGTTGCCCAGAGACCAGCTAAGGCAACACTGTTTATTTATCTTTGTCTGGCAATTTGTGGCAAATGTGGAATGTGTGCGAATGTGGTAGTCTTCTATATGGCACATCTGCTTCAGTTTAGAAGCAGTGAACAAGTTGCTGCCATCAGCACTGGTGAAGACAATTCGTGCAAAAAGGGAAAAGTAACTCTCTGGAAAACAAATTTGACTCAAATCAAGATATCACATTACAAACATAAATCAAATGTCGTCTATGTACATGAAATGCAGCAGTATTACAAAAATTATGAAAAAAATGACAAAATATACCTTGAATATCACAGAAAAATGGATTTTTAGAATGAGGTGCACTTCTGTCCACAATATCATGTCTTTCTGTCTGTTCTGTTAATCTGGTTCCTGATCTGGTGCTTCTCCGTGTCTTGGTCTGGTTCTCTGTGCTATAGCGTATGGTTTCCTGTCTCTGGTATTCCCACTCCCGTCCTGGTGTGAGAGAAACCTTTCCATTACGGTTATCCACAAGGTTGTTGTAAGCCACAATTCTATTAGCAATATCAGTTCTTCTTGGTTCAAATCCCTGAAATCATGACACTTACTGAACTTCACAATTAAAAGTGAGGAATTTTTATGTTTCCTTTTGTGTTACATTCAAAATGAAGACACAAAATTAACACAAGAGTACCTCCAACAGTACATAATACGCCCGTGAAAAGCTAATATAGGGTGTTTTTCTTACACCATGATTTGTGGAACTTGGCTTCAGGTAGAATCAGCAATCATCAAGGTGTGACATACTTTCTTTGCATTATAAAAACAGACAAATCATGTACTGTCTATGTAATATTTTCGCTTGGCATAAGGTGTATGTGTACATAGTTTGATGGTCCTAGTCCAAACGGTTCGGTCGGCATCCCGCTACTACGACCTTGACCTTGACCAACAATAGGCATCCTCCACTTGGCATATAAAGTGTATGTGTACCAAGTTTGACGGTCCTAGCCCCAACAGTTCGGTATGTATACTGCCTACAAGATTTTCCAACGAAGTGATAATGTGTCCTTGACCTTGAAAAATAATAGGCATCTTCCTCTCATTATGGGGGTTAAATGTATCAAGTTGTAATAACCTGGATCTTACGGTTCAGTTTGCATCCTGCCTACAAGGTTTTCCTACTAAGTAATACTACAACCTTGACCTTTGACCTTCAAAAAACAAAAGGCTTCCTCCATTTGGCATGAGGAGTATGTGTACTGAGTTTGACAGTCCTAGCTCCAACAATTCAGTCTGTATTCTGCCTACAAGGATTACCTATTAACTGATACTTTGACCTTGACCTTTGAGATTGAAAAAAAATATTAAATAAGCATTTTCCTCTCATCATGGTGATCAAATATACCAAGTTGTAATATCCTGGAGTTTACGGTTGGGTTTGTATCCAGCCTACAATGTTTTCCTACTAAGTAATACTACAACCTTAACCTTTGACCTCTGATTTTGAAAAACAATAGGTATCTTCCTCTCATTATGGAGATCAAATGTACCTAGTTGTAAAATCCTGGAGTTTATGGTTTGGTTGGTATCCCACAATGTCTGGACAGACAGACGGACGATGCCATACCATAATACATCCCGTCTTTGATGGGTGTATAAAAACAATACAAAAAGAAGCCTGCTTCAAGTTTCAACATGAAAAAAAAAATCTCTTGCTGTGGCCTTCAACTTGACATTTGATATATCAATGTTTTATGTATTAACAATACTCATTTTCATCCATATGTCCATTCGATATATCCCAATGAACTTAAAATAAAAGACACCACAGTCTTCCATATCTGCTTCATATTTGGATATTTCATGGAACATAGATGTCAACAGCAAACTAACAACACAACTTTATGCCAAATGAGACAACTTCAGCTTCTCCATCATCAACTTCCAATATTTGTGTAAAAATATTCCATTATCACCTGCATATGGTACTTGTATGCTTCTTAACTGATTCGATATGCTAGAGCATGTTCTGTGTATGATCAATTTTTAAATCTAGGCAGACTACTGAAAAATAAGTTGATGTTACATGGGTTTCAACAGTCTAACATTTATCAATTCTATAATTGTTATAATGATGTAATTTGCAAATACAAGCTATCACTGGGATGAATGCTGTCTGACATGTTTCACACCAATTGTTGGCTATTCTTTACATAGTGATTTGGCTGTGCAGGGTTCAAAAGTACCTCATGTCCATAAGTTCGAGACTAGCGAAAAACATGTCAGACTTTTATACTCTCTATGGCACTAGTCTGTACAGACTGGAGAAAATCCGGATATCGATCTTGAATTGGTCAAGATTTTAGCAAATTTGTCCAAGTCTCTTAGATATTTGAACTTGTTGCTTACCTGCAAGGTTAAATGTTTGTTAAATGTTTGTGTGACAACAATATGCTGACCCTCCAAACACATGGACATTTATAAAAGTGGTTACATGAGTAACTCAGAGGTTACTGTGTGGTTGTCTTCTTCTACTGCTGTGTCAGAAACTGAATTGTTTGCAACTGTGAAGTGTTTGATTTGATTAAATACTATTAACTGGACAGACTAGTGAAATGCTTTGTGGACTAGTGAACATCAATAGCCACTAGTCCATATGGACTAGGGCTGGAAAAAGTAAATTTTGAACTCTGCTATGGATTACTTTGTTTAACCTGCTCACGGCAGGTGTGACCGGTCAGTAGGGATGCTTACTCCTCCTAGGCACCTCTGGTTTGTCCTTCTCTTAATGATCACTGTTCATTATCTTCATTTGTTCATGAATGAAGTTACAAACCCCAACCTATTTTGACAGGAACATTTTAGAAAGTCCAAGTTAAAAAAAGGCAAATGAAATGAACCCATCCTGCAAAAATCGATGAAAATATGAGGTTTTACAGATTAGATATACAAACACATGGGCTACAAACATATCAAGTAAATTTGACTCTTGCTTACTATATTGATTAACAAGAGTTGTCAGCAGACAACAGGGCTTGCAAAGAAGAATGCAATGTCAGAAAGTGTATGCAAAGCTTTTACATTTTCTGAGCTGCAAAGGTGGCTCTGGTCTAAAGGACCTATCTCAAATACTCATTCAATGTTGAAGTATTAAAAGGGAAGTCAAACTCAAAGTCAAGGTGATAGAAGTAAGAGCATAAGGTATTATCACATGGAACAGCATGAAAACTTTTTAAAAAGCCACACTGATTCCAATGTATGGTGATTAGTGATTACTATTCAGGTTTCGGGAGGACAATGGGATACAATGCTCATCTGAATCACCATACTATTTAAAGATGAGCTATCAAGTCCAAATTCTACCATACACCTAGTTTACAGGATCCTCACTCTGATATAGAGGTCATCATGGTAAAATAAACTTGAAAATGTGCGAAAAACTGATGCCCCAATATCATTCTGACAAATAGAAGCAGCATTGCTATTGAAGAAGACTGTTAAACTATTTCTTTACATTTTCCTATTCAAAAGTTTATGACTTTATTGTGGCACAATCTTGACCCTAGAAACAATATTCTGAATAAAGTAAAATACATGTATGAAAGGTGAAGATAACGAACAGTGATCAATCTCAAAACTCCTAAGCAATACAAAATAGATAGTTGGACAAACACGGACCCCTGGACACACCAGAGGTGGGATCTGGTGCCTACTATATGGTGGTATATACTACATCAGATATTACATCTAGAGAAGAAGATGTTTAGCTATTTTTCCTACAGTTAACCTTGCAATCCTTTTGTGGCCAATAATTGGCAATGGTCCATGATTTGAATCCTATGAAAATTAATCTTTAGTTTCTCAGATAATTTTTTTTACATGCAAACATTTTATTCCTTTAACTTCATAATTTAAAACACTTCTGAGTTAAATGATTTAAAACACTTCTGAATTAAATGGATGAAAGAGAAAATTGAATGATTCCCATTTTTCAGTAGGTTGATAAAATTGATTACTGTGGTCTATTGGGGCAGTGCCTGAGAAACTAAATTCTACTTTTTTTGGTCTAATGCCTTGTTTGTGCAGTGATTACTTAGTTATTATTGAATACTGCTTAAGCAGATCCTGCAGTATAAACAGACAGGCTTATTCCTTAAGCAGATCCTGCAGTATAAACAGACAGGCTTATTCCTTAAGCAGATCCTGCAGTATAAACAGACAGGCTTATACATGTACATGTATATACAAAACAGACTCCTGTAACTGGGCTACGCGCATATCTTTAATACTCAAATGAGCAAAAGCAAATCTTCTGCTCGTGTGTGCAAATTTGGTCAAATGACTGTACATTAAAATTTTGCATACACAAACATATGCTTATTTATTGCATC
The DNA here is from genome assembly GCF_947568905.1 of Ostrea edulis. Classification (NCBI taxonomy): domain Eukaryota; kingdom Metazoa; phylum Mollusca; class Bivalvia; order Ostreida; family Ostreidae; genus Ostrea; species Ostrea edulis. Next base: position 57,464,427 of record NC_079168.1, on the reverse strand, counting down.
AACCTTACAAATACTATGAGTTCATTGTCTATCAAAAATTGCCTTCAAAAAGGAAAATGGTGGGGAAAAATGAGGTATTTCATAAAGGAAAATGGCAAGAAAAAGTGAGGTATTTCATAGAGTGATGAAGGGATCTATTTTTAAATTTTAAAACTCATGAGAGCATCTGACTATTTCCAATGCTTAAAACATATGGAATAATTCTCTTTCTCCTGAAATAAACCATTCCAATGGAAGATATTATTACAAATGAATAGGGCACACTTTTATATAAATGCACTGGCTTATTCACAGTACCTTAATCACATGCGAATACAAAGAAAAACAAGATGCCCAAGGGCCTAGAATCGCTCTTCTGATAAATTGTACAACCCCACCATTTCTATTCTTAGCCTCTTAGTATTCTAAATCTTTAGTTAAATCCTAAGAATTCAAATAAAGTAGGTCAATGTGACCTAATTTTTGGTTTACACATTTTGAGAACCCAAGAAATATCAACTGACAAAGTTTGATGATTTTAAGCCAATTAGTATCTGAATATTGAAATATAGCTGTCAAATTCCAATCGTAGGTCATGGTGACCTACTTTTTGGTCAGCGAACTCCGAACATGCAAGACCCATCAACTGACAAAGTTTGATGACTGTAGGTCAAATAGTATCTGAAATATATAAATAAAACCGTCCAATTCCAAAAGTAGGTCAAGGTGACCTACTTTTTGGTCGAAACCCTTCGAACATGCAAGACCCATCAACTGACAAAGTTTGATGACTGTAGGTCAAATAGTATCTGAAATATATAAATATAGCCGTCAAATTCCAAAAGTAGGTCAAGGTGACCTATTTTTTGGTCGACACACTCCGTAGACTCAAGATGCATCAACTGTCAAAGTTTGATGATTGTAGGTCAATTAGTGACTGAAATATATAAATATAACTGTCAAATGCCAAAAGTAGGTCACAGTGACCTACTTTTTGGTCGATACACTCCGAAGACTCAAGATGCATCAACTGACAAAGTTTGATGATTGTAGGTCAAATAGTGTCTGAAATATAGTAATTTAGCTGTCAAATACCAAAAGTAGGTCACGGTGACCTACTTTTTGGTCGACACAAACCGAAGACTGAAGACGCATCAACTGACAAAGTCTGACGATCCTAGGTTTTACAGTGCCCAAAATATGCATCTAAAATTGAAAATGTGAAATTTGAATATCTGCAAAATTCAAAAAGTAGGTCACTGTGACCTACTTTTTTATAAATATGTTTCAAGGCCTCAAGATGCATCAACTTACAAGATTTGATGATTCTAAACCTCTCGGTATTTGAAATAACAACTTAAAATATATCTATAAATGATAAGCCATAAAATTCAGAAAGTAGGTCACGGTGACCTATTTTTCAGTTGACGCATTTCAAGGTCCCATGATCCACCAACTGACAAGTTTTGATGATCATAGGCTTCAAAGTGTCCAAGATATGCATCAAAATTAATTTTAAAATAAATACCTGCAAAATTCAAAAAGTAGGTCACCGTGACGTACTTTTGAGACAACTTGACACAAGGTCCTAAGATGCATCAACTGTCAAAGTTTGATGATCCTAGTCCTTATAATGACTAAAATATCAAAGATTTAAGGAAATATAAATTTAGGTCAACTTTGAAGTGACCTTGAGACCACGCCCTTTGCCCCAGGGTAATGCCTTGAACAATTTTTAATCTACAACATATCCTCATCCTTATGTGTAAGTTTGGTGATAATCTGCCCAGTGGTTCTTGAGAAGAAGATTTTTTAGCAACCACTACTTTTGTTTGTATTTTCCTGATTATCTCCCCTTGTTAAAGGGTCACATCCCTCTATTTAGTATGTATGAAAACCCTTGGGCCAATGATACCCTGTAACAAATTTGAAAAAAATTGGCCAAGGGGTTCTTGAGTTATAGCCCTTTTTCTAAGAAGTTTACGCACACCGCACAAATGGCCATAGCATTAGCTCTTTGAGCCTTCGGCTCAGAAGAGCTAAAAATTTCTTCCAGGAGTAGATCTATATATATTCAATGACATGATAAAATTTCTCACCAAAAAAGTAAGCTTTAGTCTATATGTAAATATATGTATGGAACTCAAAACTCTTTTTTTGGGGGGGGGGGGGGGGGAGCAAGTGGTTTCTTTAGGTTTCTAAATGATCCAATTATATTCATGTGAACAAACTGGATGCTGGTGCAGAGTTTAATTGATATTGGTCCAATGATTTAAAGAACCAAAAAATGGGCTATCTGCCAGTCTTCCCCACTGTGACATATTAATAATGGGAACAAATGAGAGGTTTCATTTCAAACCAACTTGTAACATGCAATTTTTTTTTGTGATTATGATCATATTATCTTAATTCAGATATTGATTTTTAATGTATATTTCCTGCTTACTGCTTTGGGATCCTGAAAGTTTGGCAGCTGCACTACTGTCACACACAGCACTAGGCAGGCTACAGCAATGCAGAGGATGCTCAGAATGATCACATAGGGGTAGTGTGCAATCAGCCGAGCATATCTGTAAATACACAAAAATCACACAGTAGTACAAAAATGTAGTGGGCAATCAGCCAAGAATATCTGTAAATACACAAATATCACAGTGGTAGTGTGCAATCAGTTCAGCATATCTGTAAATACACAAATATCACACAGTGGTAGTGTGCAATCACCGAGCATATCTGTAAATACACAAATATCACAGTGGTAGTGTGCAATCACCGAGCATATCTGTAAATACACAAATATCACACAGTGGTAGTGTGCAATCAGTTCAGCATATCTGTAAATACACAAATATCACAGTGGTAGTGTGCAATCACCGAGCATATCTGTAAATACACAAATATCACACAGTGGTCTAGTGTGCAATCAGCCGAGCATATCTGTAAATACACAAATATCACAGTGGTAGTGTGCAATCAGCCAAGCATATCTGTAAATACACAAATATCACACAGTGGTAGTGTGCAATCAGTTCAGCATATCTGTAAATACACAAATATCACAGTGGTAGTGTGCAATCAGCCGAGCATATCTGTAAATACACAAATATCACACAGTGGTCTAGTGTGCAATCAGCCGAGCATATCTGTAATGAAAGAGTGAGCAAGCTCACCTACCACCCCCCCCCTCTCCCCCATCCCAAAATGAATGACAAATCTACACATATTAAAGGAATGCATAAAATACAATAAATCCTTATACCATGTGCTATACTGTACTACTTTTATGCATCCAACTAGATGGCACTACTCAAGTCGAGTGTCATATTGTTTAGAAGTGTAAATTGTGTAAAATATTTTAATTGCATAATTACTTAAGGCTTGAAAACTGGTTTCATGCAAGTTGCACCAAATAGTATATTTTGCCAAAGAAGTAGATTGCCACAAAGTACCCAAATTGGCCCTTTAACCAAAACAAGCATTCCGAGAATATTGCATGGCAATATATAGTCCCCTACCGGTTGCAAAATTACTGGGCCACAACAATATTCAAAGTTCATTATGTAGGTTATGGTAAAGGGGAATTTTGGGGAACCAGGATAGGAATGGTTGGAAATCAAATACTATTCAGGTACCAAGACTAGACCAGGAAGAAAGACAAATTTATAAGAAGATATGATTATAATCTACCGATTATAAAGTCTCCCAAACGAAGTACTGGCTGCATAAGAGTGGCTTTTTCTGAGTACTACTATTTTCCTCCCTTGACAAAATCCATGCCAATTTCAACTTCATTTAAAAGATCTAAATCACGAAGGCTTTGGTTTTGATTTTTTTTAAAAAAAAATCCCCCTGTTTTCCTTCAGTAAAACTGGTGTCACTTGACCTTGTTTGTAGGTCCCTACATCTTCTGTTCATTTTTGATGATCCCATGTCTCAATGAGTCCTGGTTTCTAAAGTTATACAAGTTTTTATAATCAAGGTCAATGGAGATACTACTTAGTAGGTCACTACACCCTTCATTTCTAAAGATACCATGTCTCTATCATTCCCAGTTCTAAAGTTATACCAGACTTATGTTTAGGGTCAGAGGTCAAAGTCACTGGATTCACTTGACCTTAATACCAATATGTAGATCCCATCATCCTTTTATCATTTCTGAAAATTCCATCTCTTTATCATATCTAGTTCTTAAGTAATGCCAAGTTTATGATCTAAGGTCAGAGGTCAAGGTCACTGGAGTCACCTGACCTTGATACTGATTTGTAGATCTCATCATGGTAGATCTCATCATCCTTTCATCATTTCTGAAGATCCCATATCTCTATCAGACCTAAGGCGCGTTTTACAAAAGAACTTACGACTTACGACCAACTTTACATACTGGAATTTACCAGTTTATTGTAAGATCATTCACTCCAAATGCAATTTTTTTTAACAAAAATGTTGAAAATTAAGCCTTAGAAAAGTTTTGCTTCATTCATTCAAAGTAATAACTGTGCAATAGAATTTAAGACTTGCGACTTTGTCGTAAGTTGTTTTGTAAAACGGGCCCCAGATTCTTAAGTAATACCAATTTTATGTTCTAAGGTCAGCGGTCAAGGTTACTAGAGTCACTTGACCTTGATATCAATTTGTAGATCCCATCATCCTTTTATTATTTCTGAAGATTCCATCTCTTTATTGTACCTAGTTCTTGAGTAATACCAAATTTTTGATCTAAGGTCAGAGGTCAAGGTCACTGAAGTCACCTGATCTTGATACTGATTTGTAGATCTCATCATCCTTTCAACATTTCTGAAGACCCCATGTCTCTATCAGACCTGGTTCTTAAGTAATACCATTTTAAGTTCAAAGGTCAAGGTTACTGAAGTCACTTGTCCTTGATACTAGTTTGTAGGTTCTGTCATCCTTTTACCATTTCTGAAGATTCCATGTTGCTATCAGTCCTGGTTTTAAAGTTATACCAGTTTGTATGTTCAAGGTCAGAGGTTAAGGTCACTGGAGTCACTTGACCTTGATACTAATCTGTAGATCTCATCATCCTTTCATCATTTCTGAAAACCCCATGACTATCAGATCTGGGTCTTAAGTAATACCAGTTTTATGTTCTAAAGTCACAGGTCAAGGTCACTGTGGTCACTTGACCTTGATACTAATTCGTAGGCCCCGTCATCCTCTTGCCATTTCTGAAGATTCCATGTCACTATTAGTCCTGGTTTTAAAGTTATACCAGTTTTTTATGTCCCATGATGGTGAAAGTAGAGAATTTTTTTATTTTTAATACATTTTCATTATGTGGTCATATTGGCCCTGCCAAGGGCCTGAACCCCTGACACAGGAGCAATGACTTTCACAATTTAGTAGAAAGCTTCATGAACATCACCACAATCATGGATTTAGTTTTTCTCATAATTATATACGCAGTTGTGTTAAGTAGGGCCATAGAAATATGTCAGGAAAAAATCATTAATAAACAGATCAATTTGTGACAAATCCTGTAAACACAACCCTTTTATACAAAAACAATATGTATATATATGTATCATTAAGTGCATATTGACCTCTTATACATTTTTCACCAGACCAACAGTTTCTACATCAACTCTGTATCACATGATCAAATATCAAGATAAAAACGTATCGTGTATGTATAAATCGTTGAATTGGCACGATATCCAGATATCAATGCAAGTTGCAGTTAATATAACTTCAAAGCATATTAATTTCTTAATTTGAAAAGTTCTGAGAGCAAGTTTATTGTGACTTGTAACATGTCTAATTTTTGCATTGAATATGCAAGACGCAGCGATTTTTGCACATACAAAGTTGAATCTAGCCTGAAAAACATATTTTCTGTTGAAGCCAGAACTTGCTCCCCTAATTTTCCTTTGGCACTGAAGTTCACATGTCACATAAATCAAACATCTTTCACTTAAAAACCTCGGGGTGTCGTGCCAATGATGAAATTTTTATGTACGGAAACCCTGTTTATGCAAATGAGTCCATTGTGAAAGTAACTATACGTGTAGATTAGGGGCGATATCTAGATCACAATATAACATGGATATTATAATTACTTTAGCATGTATGCTATATAAAGAAGAAATTAAAACTTTTTCAATATCAAAGAGAATTAATATAACCCATTTGACAGAAACTTTTATGCGATTGCAGTTTACCGTTTGACAGCGGTGGTAAATAACGAAACAATATTTTGACATTTCCAACCACAAAAGGACTGTAGATATGTACGTCATGACCTTCGTCATGGCGTATTTTTCATTGTGACGTCGTGCAATGTGCCAGTGCGGTAAAGTATATTTATGTACAGCACTGGTATTAAAAAATTTATGGGGAAAGCCTTAACTCAACTGCGTATATGGCAGTAGAGAAGAAGATTTTCTAAGATTCAATACATTTTCACCACTAGTATGTGGCATATTTGCCATGCCCTAGGGCCTGAACCCTGAATTTCACAATTCAGGTAGATAGCTTCATGGACATCATAATCATTTCTAAAGATTTTCTAAGATCTAATACATTTTCACTATATGGTAATTTTGGCTCCATCCTTGGGCCTGAACCCCTGACCCAGGGGCCATGAATTTCACAATTTTGATAGAGAGCTTCATGGACATCATAACCATGCATTTAGTTGGGTTTTTTCCCCCAAATATATATAGGAGAAGAGAAGATTTAATACATGTTCACTATATGGTCACATTGACCTTGTCATAGGACCTGAACTCCTGACTCAGGGGCCATGAATATCGCAATTTAAGTAAATTAGGGCTTCATTGACATCATATCCATGTATTTAGTTTTTCTCCCACATGTGTGGGAGTTGAAAAGATTTTTAAAAATATGGCCATTTTAAAAGCATATTTGGCCCCGCTCATAGGCCCCAGGGGTGGTAAGGTCATAAACTTCACAATTTATATTCCTCTTATCCTAAAGATGCTTCACACCATAAATTGTAACAATTGACCATGTAGTTTTCAAGAAGTTAATGTAAAATTGTTAACGAACAACACACGGTGCACGATGACGAACACCAATGGCAATATAGTCACCCGAGTGATTCAGGTGACCTAAAAATACTGTAAGTACAGGAAAGACATCTTTTAGGGTTCCATTGTCCCAGCTGTTATTGGCTATAACCTTAATAATAACATCTTTGTCACAGTCACAACCAATAAACAAGCTCGACACATGGATCCACTGGTCAAATGCTTTTCACTGCATTATCTGATGATCTGCAAACTATACATTTATATATATACACATGTGTATATTTTCAAAATTGCTAGAGTAGCAAGGTAAAAAAAAATTAAAGAATTGACATGAAAAATTAGGGCCTTTTTAGGATTTCCCCTTGAATTTAACATATTTTTAGGAATTTAATAGCAAAACAAAAAAAAAAAAGGATTTTTTATTAATTTTAGGGCAGCTGGACAGCCTGTTGTTAAGGCAAAGCAATTTACCAAATATCAAATTAACATCTAAAGTACAACAAAACAACAAGAGGCCCATGGGCCACATCACTCACCTTGGCCCTTATCTGAAGACTTTCCATACATATTTGCATGTAAAACCTTAGTCCCTATTGTGGCCCCAACCTACCCCTGGAGGCCATGATTTTTACAAACTTGAATCTGCACTATTTCAGAAAGCTTTCATGTAAATGTCAACTTCTTTGGCCCAATGGTTCTTCAGAAGAAGATTTTTAAAGATTTTCTCTATATATTTCTATTTAAAACTTTGATCCCCTATTGTGGCCCCAACCTATCCCTGGAAGCCATGATTTGAACAAACTTGAATCTGCACTATTTCAGAAAGCTTTTATGTAAATCTCAGCTCTTCTGGCTCAGTGGTTCTTGAGAAGAAGATTTTTAAAGATCTTCTCTATTTATTCACATGTAAAAGTTTGATCCCTTATTGTGACCCCAACCTACTCCCTGGAAGCCATGATTTGAACAAACTTGAATCTGCACTATTTCAGAAAGCTTTTATGTAAATCTCAGCTCTTCTGGCTCATTGGTTCTTGAGAAGACGATTTTTATAGATTTTCCCTATATATTTCTATGTAAAACTTTGATCCCCTATTGTGGACCCATCCTACCCCCGTGGGCCATGATTTGAACAAACTTGAATCTGCACTATGTCAGGAAGTTTTCATGTAAATGTCAGCTCCTCTGGCTCATTGGTTCTTGAGAAAAAGATTTTTAAATGACCGTACCTTAATTTTGTATTTTTTGTGATTATCTCACCTTTAAAGGGGGCATTTTTTGGTTTGGTTTAAATTGACCCTGTGGTTCTGGAGAAGAAGATGAAAATGTGAAAAGTTTACAACGACGACGACAACAGACAACAGACGAATTTTGATCAGAAAAGCTCACTTAGGTGAGCTAAAAAGTCTGGAAACTTCTGATTTTATTGCCTAAACAAATATTTCAAACTTTTTAATAACTGATCTTCATCTTGGCCAAAAAGTACATTGTCATGGCTCAAAGTTTCTCTTAAGCAATGCAAACTATAAGTTACTAATGTCTTTCCACTAAAAGTCAAGGACAAATATTTCATAACTTTTTTAACAGTGAGTTTGACCTTAACCGAATAATTTTGTTTCATTGTCTTACGAGAAACAATGGATAGGTATACAATGTATGTCACCTGAGTGATTCAGATAACCTAAATATCCATAGGTAGTGTAGATCTCGGTAAGTTTATATCTCCATCAAATTCTGTGTTAATCAAGCTTCAACAAAACAGGATTATCAAATATTCTATTAAGCATAAATAACACATCATCACGGTTTATCAAACAGTACATCATTGTGACAAAAATGAGATCAGAAATATTTTCTTTGTCCTTTTACAATTTCATCACCTATCTCATAAGCTCAGTTAGGCTGGCAATCTGTAGACCAAAAGTTTGAGTCCCATGGGGACTTTGATTTTTTTCTTTTGATGATTGATTTTATACTAAAATTGCTACATTAGGCAAAGTTTTAAATTCTTAACACCATAACTTCATTATTAAACACTTTATATAGCTTTCATTAATGAGAATTTTGATATGTGTGTAATACCTCTGTGACGTTTTCATTGATTTGAACATACATTGATTCCATCATATGATTTCCTCATCATTTTGAATGATGCGAAACTTGTCAAATTCCATCTTCGACATCAAATTCACTATAATATACACAGTTTGAAATAATGCATAATTTTTTAAAATTAAAGAAAACTGGTAACAAAAAAGACATGTTCTTCCAATTTTTAGCCCAAGCATTTTATTAAAGCTTCAGATAAATGTTGAATTATTTTTGCTTATATATCATGCAGTAATCTCCATTCTGTTCTGCGGCATTTACATGTATGAGCCATTTTTAATCCATTACACAATTATAATGAAACCACTAATCTCAATATTACAGGTGCATAATAAATCCAATGGTTTTAAAAATCATCAAACATTAATTGAAAATCGGAGAGTTAGTGTAAAAACATCAATCAAAAACCCTTGAGGAACTTGACCTCATGATTTATAGATTAGTATAGCTATTTGCTTTCATCCATTGATAGGTAACAATAGGAATATGCAGGTATCTATAAATGATGCTTATTTATTCATCAGAGACACTTGTGACATGTTATTCCCCTTTAGCAATGAAGTGTTTGCATAACACCAACAAATTTATATGTACCTTTAAGATCACCCTTTCAGAATAAATTAAGAAAATGAGACAATTAAAACTTGATCCCCGTTTGGAACAAACAGTTCCATTTTAATTAAACAAGCAGTATCCTTGAGATGATTTTTTAACATCCCAATCTATTTTCACTACCAGTTATTTTTTTTTTTCTCCCCTTGAAAGTGATATGGTCCTTCATTTGATAAAAAGAACTGCATCCCCTTTAATCAAGGATAAATGGTGGCAAGTTTTTTGAGAAGTTGATAAGTGAAAAGTTAAAAGATGATGACAGACAAGTGAGTAATTTTAAGTTGTTTTGATCAAACCACAGAAAAAGGAAGTATGTAACTAGTAAAATCAAATGACTATCGGTATATTCTATATTACTGTTAATTTTCAACATCTGTATAAATATAATATCTTATATACATTATATATACTGGAGCCCATGATTACTTGATAAAAGCATGCAGTAGTTCTATACCCATGAGGATTAGTCACAGATATATATATATATATATATATATATATATATATATATATATATATACTGTAAACACTACCTTGTCATCCTGAGGTTGAAATCCACCAAGTTTAATCAGAGAGACATATCCACCACAGTGAGAAAATTAAAGCAACCCCTGGAGAAGTCCTCGACTGTCGGCATGATATTTAAATGTACTGTACCACATGTTCACTACTCCCAACATGGACAGGAAACTGCGGGCACTTTATGGTTCACATTAAACATATCCTTCCAAATTACCACAAAAAGTGGTGAGGGAGTTTCCTAAGTATTTGTTAGAAATAAACACTTATAGGGGAATTTTTTTTCACCTTGGTGAGAATTAAAAAAGACTCCCACCACAAAGCTAGTCCATGTGGAATTGATTAGGTTTACTATTCATCACTTCACTGTCATGCATAAAATCATAAAGCAATCCCAAATTAATGGAGGAGAAAGCCATCAGTGAATCTGACATCGTTAATCACTTATCATTAATCTATGCATAAACGACACATAAACCACTAAAACATAATTGACAATACACAAATACTTGATACAAATCAGTTGCATACTGAACAAAAAAAAAAGGAAAAGAATTCCAAGGAATACACACTTGCAATCTCGAAGCATTCTGTCTGGGTCGGATCATCTGATCCAAATTTTCTCAATCCTATAAAGAAGGTGGTAACAGGTAATTGCAGATACTTAGAGCTAATTCTATCTCCCCGGGAATCAGAGGAGAAGCTGATGTGCTCATTCCTTTATGGCTGCAAACTTTTCTCCATCACAGAGCCAAAAGCCAGAGTTAAAACCAGGATTACTCATTAACTCTCTACAGACTAGGGATTATTTTTGGTAACTGTTTCAACCTGCTCAGAAGGTGTGTAAAAAAATATCAAAGGAATTCTTTGCCAACACTCAACAATAGCAACAGAATGAACTTTTAATAGGATACACGATTTTCTTCACCATGACGGGATAATTGTGTCTACTCACTTGGTACTTCTGATAATGATGTTTACATGTGAATTCACAGTGTGGTAAAACGTGTGAAAATATGAACTGTACATGTACAACTTCACACACACACACACACATATATATATATAATAACAGTTTTAAAACTTCTACATATTTCTTTTTAGAGAAGTCAGTTAATTATTTATGATGCTGATGACAGTCTCTTTAAAGTCCAATCTGCTCTTCAAATTCCAATAAGAATGCCCACAATGACATTGTGGCAATTTCCCATTGCTCCGGGGAGAACTTAACAGAGTATATTTAGAATCAATTTGTGGCAATAGCTGCTGAGAGTCTCTGAGGACTTGGTGTCAACTGTAGGTTTGCATCTTAACAAATCAAATCTAACACACCATCCAAGTTTAGAGGCCATATCAAGCAAATGGAATTGTTAATTATTTTAATCATGTTATAATTAACAAATACATGTATATACATTATAACATCTTCAGACTCTTGCAGTAATAAAATTCATATCACTAAACTACACATGGTGTCTTATCATAAAAAGCATAATTAATCCTTTGGCCAATTCAATTGTTTATGGAATTACAAGCATTGCTGATGCAATATTTTTTTTGCACCTGACAGCCTGTTCCTAGACTTTAGTATACTGCACTGTTAAAGTTCTACAAAGTTAATTATACCTCATGTTGTTCTATATATAGCAGATGTTCCCCAGATATCCTCAAGTTGGCTGATGAGATCATCCACATAACGAATCTCTAACTTTTGAAGATTTTCTAATTCACCTCGATGCATGCATGACCACTATTTTTGTCTAGAAAGAAATATAATGGATTACATTACTCCTTTTGAGTCACACATAACACAGTCTGGGTTTTTAAATAAACCCCTTCCTTTTGTACATGAATTGTGTAAAAATATAGTCACTTTTAACAACTCATCTGTACTCTTAGTAGTATTCAGTACATGTATTACTTAGTCCAACACAAGAACTTCACTGTTGAACTTTCATACAAATATTCATTTACCTGTTGGTTCACCTTAAATTGTGACCCCTATAAAACAGAGTCTGTTCATAATCTTGCATTTCGGTCTTTAGCCATTATAAATACCTGACAAGAAAATGGGCAGGAAGTGAGTCATTGTTAATCCACGGAAACTGTGATAATCAATGATGGTCCCCCCTGTCTGGTTGAGGTCTGCCAGGGGACTCCAGAACATCAGCTAAACACGATTTTTACAGGCCTATATAATGAAAACATATTTCTTCATTGGTCAGCTTAATCAGCATCAAACTATTCACATATTCTATGTTCATTGGGACACTTTCAGAAATATTTTTGAAAAAAAAATAATTGAAAAATACTGTTGGTTGGACATTTTCCTATGGATGATATTTATCGTAACAATTTAATGTTCAAAATTTCAGGACTCAAATTCTAACTGTTTAGAAACTTCACTTCAGTAAAGTATGGGCTTCATAGCTCTATGTAATTTACATTTCCAAAATAAGCATACATTTCCTCTTCACTGTTTTCCATAAGATGACTAAACATGATCAGCAATTAAACTTTTATCAATCAAATAAAGATGCTTTTAAAATATAAGCAATGAATCAGATATTTTCAAAGTTAATTGTCTCCTATTCTAAGAGTTTTACTATGTATTTTCTCTACTGCAATTTAACACTACATTTCCATCCGTATAAAAAATTATTTGCAGGTCATACTGTTACCAAAACTTTCATTTCTAGATAATCAATGTGTATATTTTTCACACTGAAGAAAGAATAATGTGAACAATACTGTTAAGCTATTCATTTTCTTCACAACATAACACAAGTTACACGGTCCGTTCATCAAAATGAAAACATATTGCTGCCAAAGCATTTGAAAACAGTCATATCAAATTATGATAAAACTGATTTTTTTTCCCCCATGCATGAAGAATTAAATTCTGAGAGAAAACATGCAATGAAATTTACGTTGTCTTGAAATTTACTTTATGAAATTAAAACTATACTTCAATAGTGCAAATTATTGAAGGGCTGTATAAAAATAGGGAATATGTTATATACAAAGAGACTATAAAGAGGCATTGGCAATATATATTGCATGTTTTATGCAATGGTTTTCATTCAAGATGATTATCTTTTTTTTCCAATTATTTTGATGCCTAAATAAGTAATTTGTTATTATTATAAATGCGCTAATTTTTACTAAACAGTAATAGACGTATTAATAACAAGAGGCCCTCAGGCCTTATCGGTCATCTGAATACTAGTGAAAAAGTATCATTACTTCCATGGGCTATGAAATCTAGAAAAAATTTCCTGTTCTGAATACATGTATCTAAGCTAAATTCTATTATTATACCTCAGTAATCTGATTGGTCTAGACGGTCACGTGCCAGGGATGACAAAACTTCATATCTCCTTCTCAAATATCATATCTCCCTATCATATTTACCCCTTAGGCAGCCTCGTGCAATTTCCATAAATTTAACGTCAAGGTAAACGAAGTGTATTGTGACATCACAATAAGTCCGAGTCATTCTACTTTCATATTTCGTAAGGCAAAAAATATGCGGGTCTCTGATACACAGTTGAATCGCATGGTTTTGGTTTATACAAAAACAAGCAAGTAAATCAGCATTCAAGGGGAATGGAAATACAAAAACTGGTTATCATAATCACTGTATTTCGTTGTTTTTACCTTCTACCGTAATACGTTGATGGTGCGGTGTTACCGTTAGGACGATCTCAACTACATACAATATATAGATGAGCGGACTCCAATTTCAAATGCACTTTTGTAGTCTTGCTTTGTTTCGATATAATAAACAATTTATTGCATGAATGTTTGGGAGATATGAAGATTTATTCACCCTAGAAAAATCATATTGCCCTCGGGGAATATGATTTTTCTTGGGTGAATAAATCTTCATATCTCCCTCACGATCATGCAATAAATGTATAATGTTCAGCAACAGTATAAACAAGATGTGTTCTTAAAACTTCACTGCCCTCTAAAGTGCATACACTGATGAAAGGCTTTAAATAATAGGTGTATTTACATTATAACATCAAAAGATATGACTAATCCTAAAGTCATCACCCTGGGTTATGAAAGTCACCATTTTTTGTACATCCTTTTCTGCTATTCTTAAGTATGCATTCAGATTTTATACAGTATCAGCAAACTTACACATACATACTATATACTAAGTTTGGCCCCACCCTGGGGTCAGAACCCTTACTCTGGAGAAAATCAAATTTACAATTTTGGTAAAAGACTACCTGCTCTATCCATTTAGCACTATAAACCAAGTTTGGCCCCGCCCTGGGGTCAGAACCCCTACCCCGGGGATCATGAAATTTTGGTAGAGGCCTTCCTGCTCTTAACATCACTATGCATTTAGTTTTTCTTACATGTGTACGGTTCTTGAGAAGAAGATTTTTGAAAATTGGTCAATTTTGGGCAGTTTTTGCCCCGCCCATAAGGCCTCAGGGGTGCAGGAATCTTGAAATTTATAATTTCTGTTCCCCTTGTTCCAAATATGTTTCATACCAAGTTTGAAAAGAATTGGAATGATAGTTATCAAGAAGAAGTTAAAAATGTCTATTGTTCACACATTTAATAACTGACCATTTTGGCCCCACCCTGATACCAAAACCCCTACCCCTGGGATCATCAAATTTACAATGTTGGTAAAGGACTACCTGCGTTCTTTCTAAATACCTATTTACTTTCAATTTAGTATCAATAGCACTAAAGAAGATTTTATTTAAGTGTTTTACACATAAACACTATATACCAAGTTTGGCCCCACCCTGGGGTCAGAACCCCTACCCCAGGAATCATGAAATTTACAATTTTGGTAGAGGCTTTCTTGCTCTACATCACTATGCATTTAGTTTTTCTTACATGTGTGTGGTTCTTGAGAAGATTTTTGAAAATTGGTCAATTTTGGGCAGTTTTTGCCTGCCCCTAGGGCCCCAGGGGTGCTCGAGTCCTGAAATTTACAATTTATTTCCCCCTTGTCCCAATGATGCCTCATACCAAATTTGAAAAGAATTGGACAGATAGTTATTAAGAAGAAGTTAAAAATGTTGAATTGTTAATGCACGACGGATGACGATCGACGGACGACAACCAATTGCAATAGGTCACCTGAGTTTACTCAGTTGACCTAAAAATATTGCTTTTCTTTGAAGATTGTAGACTACTACAATAAACAGGCACATCTGATTCATAAATCATTTAATCTCAAACATGTTGTATGTATGTAGACTATAGTGTTTCTTCTGTATTTAACATGATACATGTTTGATTTGAAAGATTTTTAATCATTTGTTTTAACATATACACTAAGTTATTAATAATCAAAACCAATTGAATATTACCAGACATGTTTATTGTATCTAAAATATTACAAATAAAAGGTAAAATACTTACTTTTACAGATAGAAAATAAGAGTTGACTATCAATGTGTCGATAAATTGGACTCGTATTGGTGTGATTTCATATACACGAGATGAATACACCATACATCATCAAAAAGGATTTACAATATATGAGTGTAACGTACCTCCTTAATACGACGCTTGAATTTTGAACAGAAAAGGCGATGTACTCTTGTAATTTATTTTGTTTTCTAATGAGGCTTTTCAATAATCTTTATAAACATTTTAAGCAGCATATCACTGAGATATCATATCTATTATAATATAAATTTCTTTTTTTCAGGAGACAACAAATTTTTAAAGACACTGACCACAATGGAAAAATCTTAAACATTTGTGTATTTTGATGAAGTTCAATATATATATACTTTATAGCTTTGATCAATTTCAGATAAAACGTGAATGAGCATTATCTATATCATGTAATAATCTTTATGTTACCGGAGCGACAACGCAAATTAGTCAAAACGATACCCATTAACAAATAAAGCACAAGTAAAAAAATATGTATATATTGTAACCCTTCTATATCATTTATCATGCATTTATTAGATTATGTGTGCAAGTAAGAATTAAAACCAAGAAAATAGTATTGTTTTGGAGAGAATACATTAGGATCACACAAATGTAGGAAATATCCCAATAAACAGAGAACAGCTAGGTAATCATTTTCTTCATTACATGACTATATATAACACAAGAAACAAAAGGCATTGCATGTCAAATGTGTTGTCAATAATAGGCTAGCTAGCATATGTGATTTGCAGGTGTTCATTCATATGTATATATATAAAATGAATCTTATCATTCTTTTCTTGATTTGATGAAGGTATCAGAGGGAAAATTGGACAGAAAACTTCATCAATAATTATATGCGCTATTATTTTCTCTCTAATTTTCCTATGATGCCACAACCAAGAAAAGAATGATACAATTCATTTCTTATCATTTAATGATCATTTAAAGTATTCAATGTATAACAAAAGGATAATGAACAATTTTGAATTTAAATCAAGATAAATGTTTATTATTTAAATATACAATATTCCCATATATAGACTTCAATGTTAAATTCTAGATGAAATAAATCAAGCAGTAAACAATGATGAAAGTGAAGTAGATGAAATTCACATGACTGGTAGATGATTAGAAGCTGACCTTTTTGCAGTTGAGACTTTTTTGAAGAGTTATCTGCCCTTTGAAAAAATAAGAAAAATCTAATTTTCTAAAAAAAAAAAGAAAAAAAAAAAGTGTAAGGTAAATGATTAATTTTATTCCATATCTTCATAAAGAGAACGTATATGCAACTTTTTACCAAGGGATTTGTATGAAAATATAATTTCTTTTTAATATTGCAATCAAACATGCTCTTCCCATATATAGACTTCAATGTAAAATTCTAGGTGAAATAAATCAAGCAGTAAAAAAAATTTCAAACTTCCTATGGTGGATTACTTTCATTTGATGAACCCTTCAAAATGATAACATTACAAAAATCCCATCATACATTTATTAGCTATGAAATATGGTTATTATATATTGAATACCTTAGATATTTTAAAACATTGAGTTTAAATAATACAACATGATTTTGTTTTCAAATTCATAAAATGTATCAATACATAACATGAAGTCAAAATCAGGTTTTCTTTGATGCAGAAATCAAACGAATTTTTTAGCCAATCAAAATCACCATAATTTTCATCAAGACAGTAATATTAAATAATTTACATTTCCAACTGTTTTCTCTATGATAACCCATTGAATGAAGCTCCATGATGCAATGTGTTACTGTATGTAAATTTTTCACTTGCATGCATATGAATGATGTCAGTGGGTGGAGCCCATGGAAATTAACATGGATTGATTTGTATACTGGTTAATATCCCTCTCGAGAATTTTTCACTCATGGAGACGTCACCATTGCCGGTGAAGGGCTGCAAAATTTAGGCCTATGCTTGGCGCTTATGACCTTTGAGCAGGGAAGAATCATGCCCCACCTGCTGTGCCATGGGACCTCGGTTTAAGCAGTCTCATTTGAAGGACCATGCATTTCAATTTCTATCAAGCAGTATTTTTTATATGATGATTTTATATTTCATTTTTATTTCAAATATAAATATATTGCAATGGAAATCATGGTGAAATTTTATAAAAGATAATCAATTTTTTTGTTTTCCATCGTAATTAATCACCTCAGATACCTAACAAACTAGAGTGATTCCTTAAACTTTCGAAAAGCTAAACCATGTTTATTACGAAATAAATTGCTCCGACACAGATTTCAGGGTGGGGGAGTATAATTTTAAACAGTCACTGATCAGGCTGAATTCCTTCCCCTCCTCATTACTCCACTGTCCTCCTGTACTACAGTCAGTATTGTCAAACAACCATCATTAGTAGCTATGGGATTTGTAGTTAAGTGTAATTATAGACCAGCAATTCAATTTAGAAGAATGCTCTCAGCTGAATTCTGCCAAAAGTGATTATTAATCTTCATTATCAGAGTTTTTGCCCCCCAAAACCTGCTTATAATCAGGTTTTAATCATGATATAGCACTTTGATTTCTTCACCCCCCAGCTTGATAAGATGGGGTTTTCAATCTGGCATCACTCAGCGAAGTCACTGTCAGAAATGAAATGATTTTTTCTCCTTCTGTTTAGCTCATGAATATAATCAATTAACATATAAAATTTTGTGTCCAGTTTTGATAATTTTCATAAATGAACTCTTCTTTGATGGAGGTTATTGTATTAAGTTTAAACTTTGTAAAATCAGTCCCCTTCCCTCTTAGAAAATTTCAAGATTTATCAGTGGACAATGTATGCTGTTTAGATGTTTTTCTGTACATCTATACCTTTAATACACACCTGTATTCCAGTGATTGTTCTACCTCACAAAGCCTACCTTAATTGTCTAGAAGATTTCTCCCCTGGGGCTCCTGCATGAGAATTCAACCAGGTCTTCGTAGGCGTAAGTGGGGGCGAGTGCTGTGCGATACTGCACAATATTGGTCTCTGCAGTCTGTAAAAGAACAAATACATTAACTGATTTCATGGAACTTGCCAATTTTATGTTCACGAGACAATCACAATGTTCAGAAAGTGCAGTTTAAGCCCCACATTTCATTAGACCATTAATGGAGTGCAAAGATATATTTCTGTCTGTCCCTTTACACAGTTTGTCACAATTAAGCAACATAAGTGGAAAACCAACTTTTTACTTTTCACACAATAATACATCAAGACCATAAAACTTGTGCTCAAGGAATATTGCTGATCCTAACCAGTATATGTTCTGATGTTGCTTTGTCTCTTTATATCTACACAATTACCAACAAACTACAGGTAAACATCGGGTCTATAAAATGTTTATCTCTTCGCTTCAATGAACTCCACGATCTTCATGGATGAAAATATGAATTTGCATGAACATAATGTTATCCCTCTCCCAACATCAATATCTCCAGGTTAAATTTGATTGAAATAATTTTTTTAACAAAAATATTTGTAATAGTTGTAAACTGGTCATCCAGTTACACAATAGCCATGCCACTCAGGTCTGCCCTTCATGTAATGACATGCATCAGGTCTACCCTTCATGTAATGACATACATCATGGCCACCCTTCATGTAATGACACACATCAGGTCCGCCCTTCATGTAATGACATACATCAGGTCCACCCTTCATGTAATGACATACATCAGGTCCGCCCTTCATGTAATGACACAAATCAGGTCCGCCCTTCATATAATGATACACATCAGGTCCGCCCTTCATGTAATGACACTCATCAGGTCCACCCTTCATGTAATGACACACATCAGGTCTGCCCTTCATGTAATGACACACATCAGGTCCGCCCTTCATATAATGTCACACATCAGGTCCTCCAGGGTTTGAAATTAACTTTTTCAAGCACCAGTCCGTACGGACTAGTCACTATTGATGTTCACTAGTCCGCAAAGCATTTCACTAGTCCGTCCAGTATATCATATTAAATGACCTTCATTTTATTCAATAGTATTTAATGAAACTAAACACATCACAGTTGCAAGCAATTCAGTTTCTGACACCTACAGAAGAAAAAGACCACCATACTTTATTCTGCATTCAAGATCTTTAGAAGCATACAGTAACCTCCGAGTTAATCCTTTTATATAAACGTCCATAACTACATAAGTGCGTTCGAGATCGACGTTCCCGTTGTTTTCGTGCTCAGTTCTTAAGAGTCACAGGAGTTTGAAATTTTATCAATAAAGTCAATAAAATTCACTCGATTGGCCAAGCCATGAGCTATATAGTGTTACAAACTCCTGTGTTAGAGTCACGAATGACGAGAACGTGCACACAAACGTGCTTCTTCTTAGACCAGTATTACTACTTGCAGTTCTTGCACCTCGAACCCGTTCTCGTGATGCGTAGTCGGCGTTCAGAATCATAGGAATTTGTGATCGTTCAAAGAACGGCGGTCTCGAAGGTACACCATGTGTTTGGAAGATCAGGATGTCATAGACACTTAACCATGCAGGTAATCGGCCATAAGTTCAAACATCTAAGAGACGCTCAGACAAATTTTGCTAAATTCTTAACCAATTCAAGATTGATTTCCGGATTTTCACAAGTCCGTACGGACTAGTGCTATAGAGAATTTACTAGTCCGACACGTTTTTTACTACTAGTCTCGGACTTACGGACATGAGGTAATTTCGAACCCTGTCCGCCCTTCATGTAATGACATACATGTACATCAGGTCCGCCCTTCATGTAATGACATACATCAGGTCTGCCCTTCATGTATTGACACATATCAGGTCCGCCCTTCATGTAATGACACACATCAGGTCTGCCCTTCATGTAATGACATATACACATCAGGTCCGCCCCTTTATATAATGACACACAATGTCAGATGGGTTTGGTTTAATTATATTCAAGGAGTGCCAATTCTAACGACAGGTTGCAATTTGCTAAAAATAATAATCACTAAAGGACTTTATATAAATTATAATAGTGTTAGCTCTATTTGCCAATCAAAATCGATATTCATGCTCAAGCATATATCATCTACTATTGTCACTGTTGCCACATCTACTATTGTCACTGTTGCCACATCTTTGTATTTTGTTAATCGCAAGCTGTAAACTGATATAACATGATTGTTTTCCTGAATATACATACGTCTACTATATGTATTTTAGCAAGAATCCTGATGCAACACAGTAGTTATTCTCAATTTGATAAAATGATATAGAATCAGAATAACATGTTAAAACAAGAGTACCGCCAACGGTACATAATACGCCCATGAAAAGCGCCAACGGTACATAATACGCCCATGAAAAGCGCCAATGGTACGTAATACGCCCATGAAAAGCGCCAATGGTACATAATACGCCCATGAAAACCTAACATAGGGTGTACAGAATACATCCATGAAAACCGCCAACGGTACATAATACACCCATGAAAACTGCCAACGGTACATAATACGCCTGTGAAAACCGCCAACGGTACATAATACGGCCGTGAAAACCTAACAAAGGGTGTACATAATACACCCCTGGAAACCGCCAACGGTACATAATACGCCCCTGAAAACCGCCAACAGTACATAATACGCCCGTGAAAACCTAACATAGGGTGTTTTTCTTACACCATGATCTGTAGAACTTGGCTTCAAGTAGTATCAGCAATCATCAGGGTGTGACATACACTGTACTTTCTTTGCATCATAAAAACAGACAAATCATGTACTCTCTATGTAATATTTTCACTTGGCACAAGATGTATGCATGTACAAAATTTGATGGCCCTAAGCCCCAACGATTCGGTCTGTATCCAGCAACTACGACCTTGACCTTGAGAAACAATAGGCATCCTCCACTTGGCATGAAATGTATGTGCATGTACCAAGTTTGACATTCCTAGCCCCAACAGTTTGGTCTGTATACTGCCTAAAAAGGTTTTCCTACTAAGTGATACTGTGACCTTGACCTTTTACATACTTTTAAAATAATAAGTGGTTGGGACTTCTGAATCACTTCAATATATCCAAGGTATTCAAGATATCGAAGTTCAACTGAAATTTAAAATAAAATAAAACTGACTTATGATATACTTTGAACTACAAAATGCAATGTTTGTCAATTTGAGACAATTTTTTATGCAATCTTCATTAATTTTCCTTCTGTTGGCATTCAGCCCAACTAAACTTCACCCATCTTTTTGAGTAAATTTGAGAAACTATCAATTTTTATGCTATATGTACTCAAATTAATTGAAGACAATCAAAGACAATAAAATTATGTGAAATTGTATTGGACATGGTCTATTGTAGGAAATGAAAGAAAATCCTTTTAAGCTTTAAAATATTGAGTTTTACAGGGGCCCAGGCTATTGTCATACATAATCCTTCAGGTTTTTTTTTATATAGCTGTTGAGATATTTATAAAATTTTCTAACTTCTTAACTATTGCCATCAAATTATTGACATACTTTTATTTCATAAATTCAGCAAATTTTCCAACCACTAAAAATGAGCTTGCAGTACATGTATCCCTGTACAGCACATAGTATTAGCACATCAAGCAGGCTAAAGACTTCTAAGTTGAACATACCATGGACTATGATTACGCATTTCACAGCTGCTGTTTGGAACCCTCTCTCGATTTCATAATATCATTAGTCAATTAGGTAACCTAAGGGGACTTTTAGCTACAGCCACTTTGCTACGTATAATAGCTAGTGCTACAAATGACTGGATTGATTGAATATTACTACTGTACGTGTATTATTTGCAAAATCTACATACATGTATTATGTTTATGCTGTATAAAAGTACATGCATGACATCAATCTGAATCAAACCTGTTGGTCTAAAGAATGATCCGGCCCAAAGATCAGATTAATTTAATTCTGCTATTTTTTTTTATGACCAACAAATTTACAAGTTTCAAAATTTATAATGGATTTCCACAAATGCAGATTCTGGGCTGATTACCAAATCTTCCTAATATTGCTCCCAAATTTTTCCCTGACAAAGCACCATCACTGTACTTTCATAATCACAATAAATCTGATAATTATACATATAGTGGAAATAATTCATAGATTGAAGTCCACTTTCTAAAGTGAAAAATTACAGATTCAAATCACTGATTCAATGGTCATTTTTTTTAGTGGTAAATTAATATGCCTGATTTAAAGAGGTTTGCACCTGAGCTTTGGAGTAATGTCAATTTTTTTGGGAAGTGTATTTTTTATTTCTACATTGAGGGAGAATTATAGAAAATTAAAAGAAAAACTGGGGTCGCAATGCTTGTTATTGAGCTACAGTTACTAGTATGAGCTTCTAATCTCTCTTCGTAACAAAGTTATGGCCCAGACAAAAATAGTGAGATTGACTGATTGACAGACATATGGTTGTGTTTCCTAAATATCCCCCCCCCCCAAACCTTGTTTGTGAAAGGTCGATTAGTCATTTAAAGTTTTAATGGTAATTAAAGCTCAATTGCAAACAATTAACTCAAGGTATTGCAAAGAATTGTGAAATATTGATGCCTGGACTTCCTGATGCTCGGCTATAAAACTTTGTTTATATATACATTACCTGTATGAAGGTGAAGACATAAATATGTGATAAGATACCGAGAATTGGCATTTTTAAAAAATCATAATTGTGAAATTCAGCTAAATAATATCCCCATTTCTTTAATAACCAAGAATTTCTTTTAACCTAATTTGGGGGATTTTCAAATTATTCCTATTTATTACTGAAATGTTTATAATTGAGATTTTCATACAGAAGTTTTCATAGTAGTACTGAAAAGGCATGATGATCCTGTAGGCTTGTAGACAATGACTCAGACAATGAAACAATATGAAATACTAAAGGGCGAGTACAACTCATTATAAATTCTTTTTTTTTTTAAATAATGAGAAACCTAAAGATTTGTAAGTGGGTATAAAATGTGACATTGACGCGGTGAACTTCATGTCACTTCTTTCCTATGACAAAAGCAACAACAGTTATCAATGTGCAGTGCAAATTCTTATTCCAAAATGTTAATGTATACATTATGCAATTCAACAGCAAGAAAGGTTTTATACTGGTCCCCATCTGAAATCCTATCAGAACCACGAACCTGATGAAAAATGCAATAAAATTCAGCAAAAAACAACTACATGTACATATATGTACCAAGGTCGAATACTAGTCGACAAATACTGTTCTTGCACAAATATTACTATTAAGACATTCTCAAAAGGACTTTAACCAGCACAAAATCATTCATCAGTTATCAACTGTACTTTAAGCTAGCAGGGACATTCACCTTGCAAATCTTTCAAATATTTTCTGTAGTTCTCAAACTGCATGACCATCTACTTATCTTTCCGGGGTAAATCCCATCTTATTCTAAATACAGTATATAATTATTATACACTTAAGAAGACAAATTATTCAGACACCTGTCTCAACTTTTGCAATCGAATATTCGAATGTAGACATAAATAAGACACATGTACACCGTAGTAATCAGGAATGATCAATGTGAGGGAAATCGAGTTGCATTTTGGGGGGCTCTACATCATATACACCAGCAATACCTCACACATTACTAAAGAAAACACATTTGATGGATCACCTGTGTTTATTTGATCTTCCAACAGCTCATAAAACTCTCACCATGTACAGGTGCAAAAAGCACATCTTAATTAAGTTGGAAATACACTACAGAATGTAATTAACAAAAAACTGATGATCAATTAACATTACCTGTCAATCTATGTGCATTATGACTGGCACTCCACAAAATTTCATGAACATGCACAGAGAAAATCCACCACCACAGAGAAATGTTGCCGAGCTCATAGACAATTGTAAATTTAATGACAGAAAGAGCTGTTATAACATTTAAATATATTCCCTTAAAGTGTCCTGAGTGTGTGGGCGTTAAGAGAATCGATAGACAGACTGGTACTTTTGTTAAACTATCAACATCAGATGAGTTGTTTTAAAACCCTGCTTATTATCTTGTCAAGGCTACTTAAATTTTATACTTGTATTGAATCAGACCACTGTGAGTCCAGGGGCTATGAAAG
The DNA here is from genome assembly GCF_947568905.1 of Ostrea edulis. Taxonomy (NCBI): domain Eukaryota; kingdom Metazoa; phylum Mollusca; class Bivalvia; order Ostreida; family Ostreidae; genus Ostrea; species Ostrea edulis. The sequence continues at coordinate 57,439,678 of NC_079168.1, read as the reverse complement.
TTTTTCGTATGATTAAGCAGAAAATTCAGGACAGACCTGGGGCTATGTCACTCGCCTGTGTAATAAAATGATGCATGCTGTATCTAGCTTTTTAATAGTTGGTTGGTTGTATATCATTTAAGTTCACGATTTAGAAAAAAAAAAAAAATTTATGTTAACATTAAGAATATAACTCATTTAATGATGACATGCAGCCAAAATTTTTACTGAATTCTGAATGCAAGAATAAAAGCTGTACTTTAGCCATAAATCGGTGTTATGTAAACAAAGACTTTTATGTATACAAACAAACCAGTGAAATATCAAATTTGTAATATAAAACATCTTAATTTTGCATAGTCACAAATTCTAACTTTTAGATGGCACATTTTACCCAATGAATGCTTGAAATGTGAAAGATATAATAAACTTAGATCAATATCCATTTCTTTTGAAAATTTCATAAACAATAACATACCGCAATCTTTGTTTACAAAACAAATAATAAACTCTCTAAAATGAGCTTCTGTGATGATGTATAACCTTAATTTTTTATGTGAAATCTTTTAAACACATTAGACAGTAGATTTTGATCATTAAAAGTGAAAAACAAAATTTTGGGGAAAATCGTGGATCAGTCCCTTTAACGTCCCTCTCTAGAACTTTTCACTCATATGCCGGTGAAGGGCTGCAAAATTAATGCCTATGCTCGGTGCCTTTGAGCAGGGAGGGATCTTTATTGTGCCACACCTGCTGTGACATGGGGCCTAGGTTTTTGCAGTCTTATCCAAAGGACCACCCCATGTAGTTGCCTCTTATGACAAGAGGTACTGAGGATCTATTCTAATCCGGATCCCCACGGGCACACAGCGAGAACTTGTGTTATCTTGAATAAAGAGAGTATGGTACTATTACCTTTCAAATTGATGCCAATAAATGACCTTCAAAGCATAAATGTAGATAATACATGTACATATATCATATACATTTAAACAGAGATTCTAGTACATGTAGCAAATGAAATATCCTATCTTTTTCTCTGAGGTACATTAGTTTTAAGTTCAACTCGTGGATTAGTCCATTGCTGTCTTTATTCTGAGTGACATCCTGTATAGAGAATATTACATGCTAAAATCCATATCATATGTCATATCCGCCCCAGTGCTGTCCCATATCAGCCCGAGGGACGAAGACCCAAGGGTTGATATTGGGCCTGATGGCCGATATGACATATATAAAGATTTTGCATAAGGATTTTGCATGTGATATTTTATTTATCATATACTGCACTTTTTCATGCTTAGATATTGTATATGAATGGCATGGTGTTTATGATTCTTTTTTGATATTTGATATGGAGTCCGGGAGCTGATCTTAGAAAATCATGCACATGCAGGTTACTCTTTTTGCATTTTAAATAAGGAATATTTTGGTACATTGATTACATCACTATAGTCAAACCTTGATACCATGATTTCTAGTTTAATGGTAAATCTTTGATACATTAATACTTTCAGGTGTGATTTGGAGATTTTCGCTAATATTCTCCCTCAATGCAATTCATATCTTTGTCTTAAGTTTTAAGTTAATAGTTGTTTATTCTACTTAAACATTGCATTGCATAGACCCTTTAACTATGATAAAAACTTTGATACATTAATCATAATTTATTTTAACTATGATTAAAAACTCTCACACATTGATTTAATTACTACAGTAAAAACTTTGATACATTGATATATCATGGTTAAAACTTTGATACGTACATTGTTATGAGCGCATACATAATTTCCAGCATGATGTGCATTTTTGCACACCAATCTGATATATGCATGTGACATGGGTTTTCATTGATATCGGCTATTGTGATGTCACCCGTATCATGCAGTGCAGAATCTGCATAATCATTATCATGAACAGATCATATGATATACTTTATCATATACTTATATGATAAAGTTTATCATATGATCTGTTCATGATATTGTTGGGAAGATAAAAACTCTTCTTTTCCTGTTTAAGTTCTGACAAGCCACCATCTGCTGTCATCTTGACTGCCACTCTGTAGTGAATATTGCTCTTGTCCAGACTTAATTGTTATACCATCACAATATTTGAAGTACATTGTACTTAAACTCATTTCAATGTTGACCTAGGTGGCATTGAACTTTGTTCACTCTCACTACTGCCAATCTACATCATAATATAACATGTACGTGTTTATGCTTACACAAAACTTGTAATGCTTATCAATATTTGAAAATCCTAAAGAAATATGAATTTAATTCCATATATTCCATAAAAGGCAGAGAACAACAAGAGGCCCATCGTGGACCACATCACTCACCTGAGTCACCTTGGCCCATATTTAAAGATTTTCCCTATACATATTCACATGTAAAACTTTGATCCTATTGTGGCCCCAACCTATGGGAATTAATTTATGCCAGTGTCTTGGGACTTGCGATTGCGATTTAAATACATATGCACCAATTAACTTTTATTCTTTTACAGTAGCAGCTATTACCGTTAAAAGGTAAGTCATACTGTATTTAAATAGGGGCTCTTAATTTTTGAGAGTTGAAAAAAAGTCCCAGGAGTGCTTAAAGGGTAGGGGTGCTCAATAGGATCAATACAGTCATTTGTTATTCTTATGCAAGTTAAAGTCATTACATAGCAATTTTTATGCAAACATTTTACAAGGAACAAGTCCAATTTGTAATGTACATCAGCATGTATTTTCTTAATCAAAATACAGGCACTGCATGTACTAGATCTTCCCTATGTATTTATTGATTGAATATTACATAACATCTCTCTGGAGAATATTTCACTCATATGGAGACGTCACATTGCAGGTGAAGGGCTGCAAAATTTATGGCCTTTGAACAGGGAGGGATCTTTATCATGCCACACCTGCTGTGAAACAGGACCTTGGTTTTTTGCAGTCTCACCCAAAGGACTGCATGCCCCATTTAGTCGCCTTCAACAAGCAAGGGGTACTCAGAGGACCTAGATATTCTAACCCGGATCCCCACAGGATTCCTATGCATTTAAAATTTGCAGTGTGGATACAAGTTTTTTTTTATTTACCAGTCATCTTCATAAAAAAGGGGTAATTAAGTGCCATTACACAAGCACACACCAGCTTATGGTTTCTGTCAAATGCTATAAGGGGTGCATGCAGTGTTATTGCCACCAGTTACCTTTTATGATTAAATTAAGTAATTAATTGATCATCCAATTACTTGACCACACTTTACCAGAGATATGGCTTGGGCAGTGCATGAGCATCAACAGCTTGGGCATCTAGCATCTCATAATTAAATCTTTCTCTTACATTGTCAAGTTTTACATGTGCAATCATTTTTTCCTATCACCACAAAACAAGACAAACTGAAAATATAACTTATATAAAAATTTCTCCAAAAAGGGTCACCATCTTATACGCGGATCGACTTATAAGCGAGTATACAGGAAAACCTTAATGATAACATTCCAAGTACAACAGTTATTCTGACTTATGCGAATAACCTTATAACCATAACACACAATAGTTATTCTGACTTCAGCTATAACAACCTTTAATATATAACCATAACACACAACAGTTATTCTGACTTCAGCTAACAACCTTATAACCATAACACACAACAGTTATTCTGACTTCAGCTAACAACCAATATAACCATAACCATAACACACAACAATTATTCTGACTTAGGCTAACAACCTTATAACCATAACACACAACAGTTATTCTGACTTAGGCTAACACCCTTATAACCATTATAATAACATACATGGGCTGTTCGATATATAATGTGTATTGTACCACAGCACGATAACGCTTTGCACGATTTCGTTGATGATGATACTCTTGAATAGCTCTATTCAATACCTTTCCAACGGCATAAATACGAACCTTCAGCTCCACATAGTTTTAAACTTACGAGATATAGTCATTTAAATAGAGCCAGTTGTTGACCACTGTTGTAAAAATGGTTGGGAAACAGGTTGAGAATATTGAAGAAATTAGAGCTTATATAAAAGTTTGCACAAAACTCGGTCATTCGGTAATGCAGATTTTTACTGAATTGGGGGAAGTCTGTGGGTCTGATAAGGTATTGTACGAGACAGTTCATAGGTGGAGAAAGAAATTTCTGACTGGCACAGCTAGAGTCCGTCAAAGATGCAGCAAAATCTGGCCAACCTGTGACTGTAGTAACAGGTAAGGCAAATGTCTCAAAAGTCAGGGATATAATTGAATGTGATGGCAGATACACAATTCGTGATACTGCCAAAGCTGTTGGCATATCGCTATCGCGGGTGCATTTCATTTTGAAGCGTATTTTGAAAGTACAAAAGATTTCTGCCAGATGGATACGGCATATATTGACAGATGCCCAAAAACGGATACGAGTACAAACCGCTAAACAATTGTTCAAAATGTTTCCCAAATTCAATCAAAGACAATTTGCAAATATTGTTACTGGTGACGAAACATGGATTCACTAGTTTGAACCAGTAAGAAAAATTGGACACAAAATATGGCTAACTAAACACGGTAGAAGGCCTGTAGTTGCCAAAAGAACCATAAGCACAAAGAAGGTTCTTTATTGCATATTCTTCTCATGTGATGGTATAGCCATACAAATTCCGGTGCCGAAGGGCAAAAGTGTTACAGGCCGGTATTACCGAGATGTTATACTAAAAAAGCTCAAGAAATATTATCATAAACCAATGCCCTGTGTCAGGATTTAGGCATGTTCGTCTACTTCAGGATAATGCTCCATCACATACATCTGAGCTTGTGAAGCAATATTTGAAATTGAAGAAAGTTACCGTCTTACCACACCCACCATACTCTCCAGATCTAGCCCCATGTGACTTTTTCCTTTTTCCAAAACTAAATAAGTTCTTATCTGGTCGTCATTACAAGTCCCAACAAGCCCTTGGCTCAGCCATCAGTCAGTGTCTCAGAGGTTTCCCTAAATCAGCGTACCGTGACGCATTCCGAAATGGATTCAGAGATTGAAATTATGTATTTCAAACCTCGGAGAATTTACTTTGAAGGGATGTAATGTTCATTTCACTATTTGAGTCGAATGCTTTTGAGATATCGTAAAATACACATTAGATATCGAACACCCTCGTACAACAGTAATTCTTTCTTAGGCTAACATCCTTAATATAACCATAACCATAACATACAACAGTTATTCTGACCTAGACTAACACCCTTATAATCATAACATACAGCAGTTATTCTGACTTAAGGTAACACCCTTATAACCATAACATGCAACAGTTATTCTGACCTAGACTAACTCTCTTATAACCATAACATACAACAGTTATTCTGACCTAGACTAACTCCCTTATAAGTTATAACCAGAACACACAACAGTTATTCTGACCTAGACTAACACCCTTATAATCATAACATACAACAGTTATTCTGACCTAGACTAACTCCCTTATAACCATAACATACAACAGTTATTCTGACCTAGACTAACTCTCTTATAACCATAACATACAACAGTTATTCTGACCTAGACTAACACCCTTATAACCATAACATACAACAGTTATTCTGACCTAAGTAACACCCTTATAACCATAACATACAACAGTTATTCTGACCTAGACTAACACCCTTATAACCATAACATACAACAGTTATTCTGACCTCGACTAACTCTCTTATAACCATAACATACAACAGTTATTCTGACCTCGACTAACTCTCTTATAACCATAACATACATCAGTTATTCTGACCTAAGTAACACCCTTATAACCATAACATACAACAGTTATTCTGACCTAGACTAACACCCTTATAACCATAACATACAACAGTTATTCTGACCTCGACTAACTCTCTTATAACCATAACATACAACAGTTATTCTGACCTCGACTAACTCCCTTATAACCATAACATACAACAGTTATTCTGACCTAAGTAACACCCTTATAACCATAACATACAACAATTATGACAGCACCACGCACGAGGTAATGGCGCCCTCCCCCTAATGACAGAGACGAGAACTGACATTAAAAGACAAAGTTCAATTAATCGATGAATTCGATACATTCTTGGAATGAAACAAAATCGGCAACAATCCCGTTATGTTTTCCAAAAGCAGGGTTTCCCCTCGTGGACTTCTCGGAGCTCTCTGACGAGCCAGACAGTAATGATATGCAGTTAGTTAGCACAACTCGCCATGTCCAGTCGATCACTCGGCATTGTATTAGTTTCCGTTTCACAAATTGAGACAAATGAAAGCGATACATTTACAATGAACGATGGGAAAGACAAATTTTAAACGAACACAACACAAACTTGACGAACGTACATAATGTAGCACTTGATAACGGCAATGATGTAGACGAAATCGACAATTTACCAACAGAAAATTGCGCGAATAATTCCCAGATTTTAAACTGTTTAATAAAAATTGAAACTTTTTCAAATGAGCACTACAATAAAACACTGACATTTATATTTTTACATTTTGAATTCTTTTGTGATAAATGTATATTAAAACGTTAGCAATCATTACACATGTATGCATAGATAGTGAATACAAGGGAAGCAACTCTCATTCTTGTCACCATTCTACACTCCGGACTCTGTGCAAACCGGCCAATTTCTTTGGAACCACACATAGTCGGTTTAGACAGATTATACTGTACATAAAATCAGTGCTATTGAATGGTGTAATTGTGCCAAAATTTCCTTGAAATTAAAATCTGATTTAATTAAAGTACACCCCACAACCTTTCAACAACAAAAAAAACCCAAACATTTTAATTCCCATTTTGAAGACTGTGTTAATAATACATCAAATACTCTCTTCACCAATACATTTGTCTGAAAAGTTTCCTTTTCTAATGCATTACATTTAACATGTGAGTATACAGAATTTTAAACAATTGTTAAACATAAATAATGCAGTGTATCAGTACATTATCAGCATATTTTACATTTGCATACAAAGTTCCACCGTACTTTACTCAAAAGCTTCCGTTCTTTTACCACTGTCTCCAATAAATTCTAGTTTTATGACACTTAGCGAGCTGTGGCTTATAGACATTTCATATATCACTTTCACAAGTTCAAGGGCAAATCAAATATCTTCATACATATAATGTAGTTTGCCCACCTTGATTTACAATTGGTATATTGTACGTAAACAGGGGAACATTTTATTTTTAAATGTCTGCCAAATATTCAAATAATATGTAGATATACTCCCTATTTGCATTTTGTTCATAAAACTGAAAGGACAATTTTATACCACTTTTTAACTGCAGGGGCTTTATACACTGACTTGCCTTAAAACACATATTCAGCTAATGCCCCGGCCATAACCATGTTAACCAGAAATTTAATTCTGAAAATTCAAAATCAATTTACGTAATGTAACAATATATCACTTAGTCTAAATGAACATGATGAAAAGCATATAATTTCAAAGCAAATTGTTTTTAATTGGTATCTTCTGGAATGCTTTCATAGGTACCTGGATAGATCTATATTTAAGGTAGATCTATACTCGGCCTTAAATGGACTCGATCATGAAAAAATTGCCTTTACATGATAAATATATATTCCAGTAATAGATAGACATTGAAAAATATATATGTTGACATGCTATTTTCGTTGTTATTGCTTCTCAAAAGTAAGCACCCCATCAACATTAAGGAAAATGCACTCCTCCTTCTTTATTTTTCTTAATAATTATTATTTTCCCAAACAAATGGGCTGTAATAAGCAACATAGACTATATACCCTTTATTTAATGGTATGTAATCATATATACTAATAAATTGGAATAAATATTTTCATAATGTACACTTTGTGAGCCCAAACATGTTAACAGAAATACTGTAGGAAATACCATTTGACGTCAATATTGGTCTTTTCCCTAATTTTTATGGACTAAACTCTGAATTAATTGGTTTTAATCTACATATTATTATCTTAAAATAAGGATTTGAGTAAGAAAATCATATGTTTACATATTATTTTAGAAGCTATCAGCTCTACAACAAGTACACCCCCCTCCCTAAAATCTTGAAAAATTATACATTATCATATCATCGTGAAGTTTGAGCATATTTACAACCTTGGATAATAATTTGAACTATTCTAAACTATAACTATTATAAGATACATGTGGTTTACAATTAAATTTTACATTTTATCTAAAAAAAAATATTCTAGAGAAGGCTTTGCACAATGTAAATGTAAAACGAAAGTAACAAACTGAATTTTGATGATTTTGCTTATATGATCAATGCATAAGTGTAATGTGTGATATATCTTATATCCTGAGACAAAGTTTTCTATGAATCTCTACAGGTCATGAAATCATTTACATGTACATAAATTGGATGCATGTTATACATGTTACATGTACATGTACAATACTTACACCGGTCTAAGTAGATGCAATCTCAATAAGAAACTAATAGATGCCGCCCCAATAATTTTGAAAAAGGAGAGAGGATGAGGAAAAAATGACAATTTCATGACGGTCGGTGAAATAAAACAAATTATTTGCAGCTGATCTTTGAAGCTTGCGTCAATATCAGTAACATTGTAGCAGCGAACACAACTACGATATGTGAACTTTTCTTTTTTACATGAGCGTACCATGTATTTGTTGATGATAATTTGGAACCTATAATGTATTTTAACCCGGATCCTCACAAAAGAAATATCATCATGATGCTCGTGGAAATCTGAATTGGTCTGACCTTCCCCCTCCCCTTTCCCATCTGTCTCCCCCACTTTCTGATGCCCCGCAATTCCATATGTTGAACATTTGAATCATAGTAAAACTTTTACATACAGGAATAGTCAATGTACACTGAATGTCTCACGAACATCTACAATGTAATTGACACACCCCCATCCACCAAAATGTTAATTGTTTGTTCTCCAACCGATTTTTTTTTTGTCTAAAGCTATAATCATCTCTATCTCCCCCTTGTTTAAATTAAAACCCACAAGATATCAACTTAAAATTTGACTGATAAGATGATAAGAACAACCAGGAAGGAATTGATATCGAATATTCATATCTCGTATCGTCATGTTAAAATCAAATAGATATCGTTAAAATATCACATTTCGGAAAACGGAAGCGTGGTTTCGCATTTACATTTGATGGTGACGTAGGCCGAGTATAGGTCTACTTTAATATGGTTTAGAATTTATGACAGAACAAAAAGCTGTTTTCTGGAAAACATGCCATGATGAAGCTGGAAGAGATCATATTGCAAACTTCAAAGCCTACCTTTTAATTCTCTATCACAAAGGTACCAACATTTAATTAAAATACAGTTGATGCCATCCCATTCCTTTCAATCTACTGATTATCTGTTATAATTCCTTTCAATCTATGAAGGCCAATGCTTCCAGACCTGCTGAGTCAGCATATTTATATTTTTACTTGTTGTCAGTCCACCTCAGATTCACTAGCTATTTAATTTGGTCTTATTGAATGAAACCTTAATTAATTTGAAGAATTTCTGATGCACTCAGTCTATGTACATTTAGATTTCCTTGAGACTGAAGAATTATACAGCATGTGTATGGACACAGATGAATTTTACAGACATCTCTTGATGCCTCAATGGCCTTCTACAGTTCTTTTATTGCTGAATCCAACTGTGAACATCATTATATTCTAATACATGTATTTAGAAATGTATTTGACCATCTCTTCCTCTTATGAGAATATGAGAAAACTTGGCTTCTGAATAAAAAATCAATGGATGTCTCCATTTTATGCCTAAGGAAGTCAATGATCTGGACTATAGATTACAGGAATCCCGCACTTTCCTTCACGTCTTATGGAATACAATATCGAATAATTGCATTCCCAGTTGTAAAATTGATATAGCTATATTTATTTTAAAAATGCATTATTAACAGGGATTGTAAACGGTCACACTTGACATTTCTACTGTTGAGGATGACACATACAGATTGATCTTATTTGTCTAGAACTCTCTCCAAATACATGAAAAAGAAATGCATCAACCAGTTATAATCAAAAATATGATTCAGTCACACAGAGGAGAAAGAGATCTTGCTGCAGTAATTCATTTTAAGTCATAAGAGTTGCTGATAATCAAACTAATTAAAAATGTTCCCGGCAATCATACTAACCATAAACAATCAAATAAAAGAATATCTCAAAATGTAACATTAATCAGAAACATATCATTGGCCCAGTAATATACTAGTAAACCAGACATGAGTAATCTGAACACCTCCAATGGAGGCAGATCTGCACTGGGAGGAGTCCTACATTACTGGGAGGAGTCCTACATTGCTGGGAGGAGTCCTGCATCACTGGGAGGAGTCCTACATTACTGGGAGGAATCCTACATTACTGGGAGGAGTCCTACATTCTATATTACTGGGAGGAGTCCTACATTACTGTGAGGGGTCATACATTCTATATTACTGGGAGGAGTCCTACATTACTGGGAGGAGTCCTACATTCTATATTACTGGGAGGAGTCCTACATTACTGGGAGGGGTCATACATTCTATATTACTGGGAGGAGTCCTACATTACTGGGAGGTGTCCTACATTCTATATTACTGGGAGAAGTCCTACATTACTTGGATGAGTCCTGCATTCAACATTACTGGGAGGAGTCCTACATTACTGGGAGGAGTCCTACATTCTATATTACTGAGAGGAGTCATACATTACTGGGAGGAGTCCTACATTCTATATTACTGGGAGGAGTCCTACATTACTGGGAGGGGTCATACATTCTATATTACTGGGAGGAGTCATACATTACTGGGAGGAGTCCTACATTCTATATTACTGGGAGGAGTCCTACATTACTGGGAGGAGTCCTACATTTTATATTACTGAGAGGAGTCCTACATTACTGGGAGGGGTCCTACATTCTATATTACTGGGAGAAGTCCTACATTACATGGAGGAGTCCTACATTCAACATTACTGGGAGGAGTCCTACATTACTGGGAGGAGTCCTACATTCTACATTATTGAGAGGAGTCCTACATTACTGGGAGGAGTCCTACATTCTACATTATTGAGAGGAGTACTACATTATTGGGAGGAGTCCTACATTACTGGAAGGAGTCCTAAATTACTGGGAGGAGTCCTACATTCTATATTACTGGGAGGAGTCCTACATTACTGGGAGGAATCCTACATTTTACATTACTGGGAGGAGTCCTACATTACTGGGAGGAGTCCTACATTCTATATTACTGGGAGGAGTCCTACATTACAGGGAGGAGTCCTACATTACTGGGAGGAGTCCTACATTATGCCTGCAGGACTACACTCTGACTGGGAGCAGGCCTATAACCTATAATGGGAGCAAATCTCCATTGGATTGGAAGCATATCATATACCTATAACTTGGGTGCAGACCTACACTGATGGCAAACTTACAAATCAGGAGCAGACCTACAAATTGGGAACTGCGACCTACAATGAGAACAAACTTCCAAATTAGGAGCAGACTGTAGGAGCAGAACTACGCCTACAATAAATGCTGGCATATCTAGTATGATCCACTGGGAGCACACCTACACTCATCGATGACCTACACTTGGAGCAGACTAAGTCCTACATGTATAATGGGAGCAAACCTTCATTGGAAGCATACTTGGGGTGTACCAATACAGCTGATTCAGAAGCATATTGTGATATATCATGATACATTAAGACTGTATCGTGATACAGTATAATTTGTCCAAACCGGCCTCTGAGTACTCCGGCACTCTGTCAATTCCAGCCACAAAATATAGTCCCTAACATTTCTTTAACAAATCCTTTATCAATAATTCCCTGTACTCTGGATACTGCGTATTCTGTATATCGGCCGGCTTACACAGTCCCAACTGCTATCAATTAACTTTAATTATCCTGTTTAAACTGGCCGATCGATGATACACCACCCTAATTGTATTCGGTGTACACAAGGTCCCAACTGCTCGTAATTAGCTCTAATTATCGCATTTAAACCAGCCACCCCACGATGACCAACCTGTCGGTATTCGGCCGATCATATGCGGTGTACACAAAGGGTGTCGCAAGGGAAGCCACCGGTAAATAAAAGAGTGCAACTGGCGATGAGTTGCAATCAGTTTAAAATAAAACCTGATTTTTAGGGGGTGCACTTTTCAATTTCATTACCACACACGAGGTAATGGCACCCTCCCCCTAACGACAGAGACGAGAACTGACATTAAAAGACAAAGTTCAATTAATCGATGAATTCGATACATTCTTGGAATGAAACAAAATCGGCAACAATCCCGCTATGTTTTTCAAAAGCAGGGTTTCCCCTCATAGACTTCTCACAACTCTACGGCAAATCAGACAGTGATGATATGCAGTTAGTTAGCACAACTCGCCATGTCTGGTCGATCACTCGGCATTACATCAGTTTCCGTTTCACAAATTGAGACAGTTGAAAGCGATACATTTACAATGAAAGCTGGAAAAGACAAATTTTAGACGAACACAACACAAACTTGACAAACGTACATAATGTAGCACTTGAAAACGGCGATGATGTAGACAAAATTGACAAATTACCAACAGAAAATTGCGCGAATAATTCCTAGATTTTAAACTGTATAATAAAAATTCTGCACTCCGGACTCTGTGCAAACCGGCCAATTTCTTTGGAACCACACATAGCCGGTGTAGACAGATTATACTGTATATCACTTTCATGATTTATTCAGTAATTTGTGCTTTTCTGTTCTGGAATGATACAGTGTACTTATCTTAATATGCTAAGAGAAGACATATATATAATAAATACACTCTGAAACACAATAATAAATAACACAAGTAAATAAAGAAAATTCCTTTATCAAATTCGTTATTTAATTCAAAATGGCTATTATGTATAAAACATACTTTAGATTCATCAGGATACAGCAATATTTTCATGTCCCAGAACCCGATAAACAAAAAGTGGTTAAATGAAAGTGTGAAACGTAGATTGTTTGACCAATTTCAGCAAACCTGGAAATTTGATGTCTCAAATTCTCCAAAGGGATTAAACTGTAGAATATTTAAAGAAAACTTTGGCTTTGAAGATCATTTAGATAAATTAGATACCAACGACAGAATAACTTTTTGTCGACTTAGAACTTGTAACCATAAATTAGTAATAGAAACTGGTAAATGGCAAAATGTTGAAAGAAATGAATGAAAATGCATTTTTTGTGACAAAAATGACTTAGGAGATGAGTTTCATTATATTTAAGTTTGTCCACACTTACGTTTGTACAGAAATCGTTTTATTTAATTTGAAAAAATATTATGTTTTGTTTTTTCTTTCTTCTTTTTTCCTTTTCTCTTTTGTTATACTCTGGATACTGACTTTGTGTATTGTATACTGTAGTATTTGTATTTCTCTATATCTTTTGTTCTACTCTGGATACTGACTTTGTGTATTGTATACTGTAGTATTTGTATTTCTCTATACCTTTTGTTCTACTCTGGATACTGACTTTGTGTATTGTATACTGTAGTATTTGTATTTCTCTATACCTTTTGTTCTACTCTGGATACTGACTTTGTGTATTGTATACTGTAGTATTTGTATTTCTCTATACCTTTTTGTACATTGGTTTATGAGAATAAATCATCAGTTATGGTTATTTGTTTAAACAGTTTTGTTCTTATAAACAAACATTAAATGACGAGTATATTATATATATTGTGGCACACAGGTTTTCATACCGTAATACGATACAATTTTTTGTGCAATGCGGTTAGCTTTTATATTGTTACACCCCAAAACATACCATATATCTATGATTTAGAAGAAGGCCTACACTGGGAGCAGACCTACTCTTGGTGAAGACCTAACTTGAAGCATACCAAGGAAACCTAGAATGGAACCAGATTTACACTGGGAGCAGAACTAGACTGGTTATAGACCTACGGTGAAAGCAGGCCTAGAGGATTAGGATGAGAGTAGACCTATAGGATGAGAGCAGTTCTAGAGGATGAAAGCCGACTTATAGGATGAGAGCAGACCTATAGGATGATAGCAGACCTATAGGATGAGAGCAGACTTATAGGATGAGAGCAGACCTATAAGATGAGGGTAGACCTATAGGATGAGAGTAGACCTATAGGATGAGAGCAGACCTATAGGATGAGAGCAGATCTGTAAGATGAGAGCAGACTTATAGGATGAGAGCAGACCTATAGGATGAGAGCAGACCTATAGGATGAGAGTAGACCTATAGGATGAGAGCAGACCTATAGGATGAGAGCAGACCTGGAATAACGGTACACAGACACTGTGAGCAGACCTACAATGAGAGTAGACTTTCTATGTCAACAGACTTCTAATCCAGGTAGTACAACAGAGATGTGTACTATGGGTACAAAGAGAAAGTATTTTGAGGAAAATGAAGTTTATGAATGTGTTATCAACACAGTACAAATCCAGCAATTGAAGGACTAGGACATAGAGTAAATATACGCTTAATCTAAAACACATGGGCCACAACGCTCACCTTATTCATACAGAGATAAAGCCTCACAACTTTGAGACTTTAAGTAGTGTACAACTTGAGTTTCTATCATTCAATTGAAAATACTATTGTACCCCAACTCTGATCCTAGGTCTGAAAGGATTGAACAAAATCAAATCTACACTACATCTAGGTGTTTGCATACTCCAACAAGTTAAAGCCTCGGTTAACGTCCCTTATATAAGCGGTACCAAGGCTAAAGTATCTCGCTGTGAACCTCTACCATGCTAAAGTGGGCATCTTGCTGTGAACCTCTACCATGCTGGAGTGGGTATATCGCTGTGAACCACTAGCATGTTGGAGTGGGTGTCTAGCTGTGAACCTCTAGCATGCTGAAGTGGGTATCTCGTTGTGAACCTCTAGCATGTTGGAGTGGGTGTCTAGCTGTGAACCTCTAGCATGTTGGAGTGGGTGTCTCAATCTGAACCTCTAGCATGTTGGAGTGGGTATCTTGCTGTGAACCTCTAGCATGTTGGAGTGGGTGTCTCACTGTGAACCTCTAGCATGTTGGAGTGGGTATCTCACTGTGAACCTCTAGCATCTAGCATGTTGGAGTGGGTATCTCACTGTGAACCTCTAGCATCTAGCATGTTGGAGTGGGTATCTCACTGTGAACCTCTAGCATGTTGGAGTGGGTATCTCACTGTGAACCTCTAGCATGTTGGAGTGGGTATCTCACTGTGAACCTCTAGCATCTAGCATGTTGGAGTGGGTATCTCACTGTGAACCTCTAGCATCTAGCATGTTGGAGTGGGTGTCTCACTGTGAACCTCTAGCATGTTGGAGTGGGTGTCTCACTCTGAACCTCTAGCATGTTGGAGTGGGTATCTTGCTGTGAACCTCTAGCATGTTGGAGTGGGTATCTCACTGTGAACCTCTAGCATCTAGCATGTTGGAGTGGGTATCTCACTGTGAACCTCTAGCATCTAGCATGTTGGAGTGGGTATCTCACTGTGAACCTCTAGCATGTTGGAGTGGGCATCTCACTGTGAACCTCTAGCATCTAGCATGTTGGAGTGGGTATCTCACTGTGAACCTCTAGCATGTTGGAGTGGGTATCTCGCTGTGAACCTCTAGCATGCTGAAGTGAGTATCTCAGTGTGAACCTCTAGCATGTTGGAGTGGGTGTCTAGCTGTGAACCTTTAGCATGTTAGAGTGGGTATCTCACTGTGAACCTCTAGCATGTTGGAGTGGGTATCTCACTGTGAACCTCTAGCATGTTGGAGTGGGTATCTCACTGTGAACCTCTAGCATCTAGCATGTTGGAGTGGGTATCTCACTGTGAACCTCTAGCATCTAGCATGTTGGAGTGGGTATCTCACTGTGAACCTCTACCATGCTGAAGTGGGTGTTTGCATATCTATATACCCTTGTAGTTCAGCAGAAGATCAGGACCCAGTTGCACAAAGGTTAGTTAACTTTAACTGACAGTTAACTTACCATTAACTTGAACACTTATATGGTGTTAACTTGACGTTAACTATCAGTTAAACTGAACTAACTTTCGTGCAACTGGCCCCTGTAATGATATTCCCTACATATTCTTATATAAAAGTTAATCCCTCATTCAGGTCCCTCCCTGACCCCTGGGAAACTTGAATTTATACTATCTAGGGAAGGCTTCATGCAAGTTTTCATTTTCCAGGCTAGTGGCTAATTTAACGGACGACCTGTATTTAAACATCTCGTCCTTTTTCATATTTTCTCTGCTTGGAAGTGATGCCTTCTCAAATGATTAAACTCAAATTCCCTGAAACCAAGAATACTGAGAGGCAAATTACATTGAAATTGGCCAAGTGGTTCTGGAGAAGAATTTGAAAATGTGAAAAATTTATTAAGACAGACTACAGGCAAATTTTGAGAAGAAAATCTCATCTGAGCCTCACTAAAAAGGGAAGTGGAAGCAAGCACACTGCGATTGTATGACACATAGAGAGAAAACCACCCGGAGTTCAGAAAATTCTATATGCTGAATTCTCACCCAAATCCTCATACACAGTTCCACACTTCACGTTTATAGTCAGTGCTTTTTAGGAAATTTATTTATGAATACTGAATAAGCTATTATACACACTACATCGATGCTGCTAATTTGGCAGAGGCAAAACTAATCTGGTACAAAATCAATTTTCCTGCACATAAGTGTTATCCACAATGGTCAACTGCCTGCTGTCACACAATAAATATAATAGCCTAAATCCTCAGCAAATTTGTCACAAAATGCTGTTTACAAGTGGCACGTCACAGAATCAGTATATCAAAAATTGACATTTTTCAGTTTCCACTCTTAAAACAGTGGCATCTTTATCTTCAATAATACATGTATGTAAGTATGTAAAACTTATCAATACATGCATTGATATAAATAATACACAGGGGGTTTGTGTGTATCTAGCAACAGCTATTTTATATACAGTCAATGACATGATAATCTCGCTTATATATCTAAGTCTTAATTTGAAATATTTGTCATTCACACTTTTCATTTAGTACTGCATTTGTCACTGCATGTGTATATCAACGTATTTATTTAAAAAATTTCAGCTACATACAAACTTATACATCCTAAAATCAATGTAGTAATCTTCAAAACCTGATAATTTATATATTGTGACAATTACCATATAGAGCACAGTTTATAGATGTATGAAATGCAGCATGCATATTGATAGATATATTGATCTAATATATATGCGGTCAGTCAATTGGCCAGAGCTCAGTCCTAGAACACCTGACTAGAGATTCCGGAAACCTAGGTTTGAATCCAGGTCTGATCCACTACATATTTTCCTTCCTGTTAGAACTGATGCCACACCCTGGGTTTGACAGGTGAGTATTTCTCCCGTCTGAGCTACAGTTTCAGCAGTAATGCTTTTATTCTGTTATGGCATGTGTAACAAGAAGGGAGAAAATGCATGATCAGCATCGGCCCAGACTAGGATTTGAACCTGGGCCCCCTAAATCTCTAGTCAGGTGCTCTACCAACTGCTTAGTTATGTGGCCTCTGGTGATCGAACCGTCTGACAGCTACATGTATGTTTTTGTTTTCATTCTTTATTATATTTCATCTTATTTTATTTTACTTTTATATCTTTTTTCCTGTATTGAGGTAGATGTTAACTGATGCCCTTGCTTGGAGGAGTAGTGAGAGTACCTACCAGGAGATAACGATCCTGGGTTGTGTGTCTTTGGAAGTGAAAATCTTTAAGGAGGGAGGAAATCGGAGGGTCAACCAGATTTGATTGCCAGTGGCAAGATAGCTCAGTTGATAACTTAGTAAAGCACCTTTAATGCAAAAGAGAGAGAGAGAGAGAGAGAGAGAGAGAGAGAGAGAGAGAGAGAGAGAGAGAGAGAGAGAGCCCAGATTTGAATCCTGGTCTTGTCCATTGCATTTTCTCCCTTCCTCTTAAAAGTGAAAGCTCCAGTGTTACTCTCAGAGTTTTAATTTCTTTATTATGAAGGCAACGATTTTAGCTAGCATATTCCTCTTTGCAACAGTTTTGTACATATACATGTACTATGAAGATGGAACATCAGTATATGTCATTACCAAATTAAATGCAAGAGATCTAATCCTTCCAATTTCCCCAACATTTCAGCTCCCTGACACATGCATTGGACAGTGACTGACTGAAAGCCTTCATAAAGTTAGTAAATGAATAATAGCATATGTTCTGAATGTTATCTAGAATAGTACTTAAACTAATAAATTAGAAATTTGGACTGTGAGAAAGAAGTGATCACAAACATGAGTGATCTCTTTTTGATCTCCAAGAAACCCTGTTCCTATTTCAAGGATTTCAAGGATTCAGCCATTCAGTAAGTGAAATTACCAGCACAATTGTCAACTCAGCTGCTCATTAAACGCCTAATCCATCAAGACACTCAAACAACTGAAATTTCAACAAATGAAGAAAATTTGGATTTGCTGATAAAGCCTGCTGCAGATTCACACAGTGCACAATGAAGATGTATCTCAAAATATTTGTTATATTGTCTGAATCTGACATTTAAAAACTGTATGCATGCCGTTGAAAGCGATCATTTTCTTACAGCATGCCAAAGTTTCAATAATGTTCACGTTTGCTGTGTTCCAAATACATTATAAATGTTTATCAATTTTATGTTGATTTATTGCAGAACTTTGCAAAAATTCCTTAACTCATTAAATCGCCATTCTCACTATAAAGATAAAATACTGCAATTCCTGAATATTTGTCTCATATTGCCTAAAGGAAGATTTTCAGATCTATACAGCCACCTGAACTGCAGGATATTCAAAATTAGTACATGTAAATTTAAAGGTATTCTAGAATTATAATGTAACAGGAATAGAGAAAATGCCAGACTGGGATTCGAACCCAGGACCCCTGAATCTCTAGTCAGGTGCTCTACCAACTGAGCTATCTGGCCACCAGCAATCGTACCTGTCTGACCACTACTTTCCTCCCTCCTTAAATGTTTTCACACCTTGAAGACATCAACCCATGATCTTTACCCCCTGGCAGACATTTTCAACTGTTAGTTCCAGAGGCTGGTCTATGGCACCAAATGTAGCAAGAAGGGAGAAAATGCAACAGACCAGATCAGGATTCCAACCCAGGCCCCCTGAATCTCTAGCCAGGTGCTCTAGCAACTGAGATATCTGGCAACAAGTGTTTGTACCCATCTAACACACAATAAAATACCTCAACTATCAAATTTTACTATTGCTGACATTATCAATTGTAACCATGTAGAAATAAATAATAAACTGAATTGTTTATTTTAAAAATTTAATAGCTTAAAAGGGACTAACACGTCATCATAATGGTTGTCTTCCTTTCAAAATACAAATGGACAATTAAATCAGTATGTATTCATAGTCCTTCAAAATTATTTTGTCCATCTGGTTAGCTGAGTGGGAGATTGCCAATTTGCAAATCATGAATTCAAGGTTCACAGACCTGTGTTTTAATTTTCTTTCCCATTAACTGAAACTGCTTTTTTTTTCTACATTTCTTCTTTCTATGGTCATTTTGACATGTGACAGTGTACTACTATGGATCTGTATATAGATCTACGTTGTATTAATTATATACATATACACTGACCTGTACCCACCCAAGTTAAGGGAGTACTAAACATTCCTTCATTATAGAAGACCTGTTATTATATAAAAAAAAAATTTTTTTTTATAAATATAGATTCTATAGAGAATATCTGTGCTTTTACTGAGCCATAAATGCCTGCAATGACCAGGGACCACTTCACTTTAAATTGTGCACTTCTAGAATTTTAAAAGTATAGAATCTATAAAGGATATTAACTGAATATTGCGAAATTATTGTGCAATGAACTCAGATGGGCATATTTCCTGATATTCAGTCAATAACCTTAAAAGAGCCATTTTTCTATTTGAATTTGAAGGATAAATTTTCTGGATGCTCATTCCCACCTCTATACATAACCACAAATTTTAAAGTTTATATATGCTAAACCCTACATCAAAGTCCTACAAATTTCTTACATATAAACATCCCCATGGGAATCCGGGTTAGAATAGGTCCTCAATACCCCTTCCTTGTGATACAGAGGGACTAAATGGGATGGTCCATCGGATGAGACCAAGAAAACCCAAGGTCCCGTGTCAAAGCAGGTGTAGCATGATAAAGACCCCTACCTGCTAAAAGGCCGTATGTGCCAAGTATAGGCCTAAATTTTGCAGCCCTTCACCGGCAATGGTGGCGTCTCCATGTCAAGATTTTCTCGAGGGACATTAAACAATATACAATGAAATCAATCAATCTAACATATAAACTAAGTTCTAAGTAATAAAATGTCTTTCTTTCGTTTGTTAAACAGAAATTAAGGTTGTAAACATTGCAGAAAAAATTGCGTATAACCCACTATACAATTCTATGCCCCCCTTTAAAAAAGTTTCGCACCTGCTGGTCGGTCAGTCTGTAGACCAAGTCTTGTCTGCTCAGTTTCTAATAACCCTTTGCTTGACAGACATCAAACTTGGTACACTGGTACATCTTTTAAAATGATTAAATGACCCCTAATGATTTAGGTTACATGGTCAAAGGTCAAGGTTCAATCTACTCTGGACATAGGTAGATTATTGTCCACTCAATTATTTTGAGAACCCTTTCATTGACAGACATCAAACTCAAGGTACACTGGTACATCATAAAGTTCTTGGTTCAAATGGTTAAGGGTCAAACTGGACATGTATCCTGATATATTATTGTCTCTGAGAATTAGAACCCTTTGCTTGAGCTTGATCAACAGACATCAAACTTGGTACAATGGTACATCTTAAGGAGTCGATGATCCCTTATATTCAGTGTCGATTTTGAAGTAACATGGTCAAACATCAAAAATCTATTTACTCTGAACATAGGAAGATATTGTTCATTCAATGAATATCTTGAGAACTCTTTCCTTGACAGCTTTATACAGTGTTATAGAATAGATATCAAACCACCGGAACCAGTAATTTTGTCTGTAATAATGATAGTAAGGGTCTGTATAATACCACCCCTAATAAAAAAAAAAAAACGAGCGAATGAATTTCACAAATAAAATTAAACACAATGACTATACTATATCTATACCTGGATAGAATGTTCTCTCGTGAAAGCTACATTAAAATGGAAGTGTAATGTAGTCGGGTTTGGTACACAGTGACATATGTCGCATCTGTTAAAAAACGGACATTTTAGCCTATTTACAATTTTAAAATCCGGTTAGATTTTCTTGTTGATACATAGGCCCTATTTTACGTTACAGTGTCATTCTTACATTCACTGACTCAGAGACGAATGTAATGTAAACCAAAGCTACTTACTTTCGTCTTTAAAATCCAATCTGTGTGAAATACCGATCCCGATGGACTGAAAAGCATGCACCTATAAATTCAAATCAGACATGATTGTGGATTTTAATATTAGATTTTTTTAAGGAAATGCACTACAATAAGCATGGTGTGGTGATTGCTTATGAAGAAACACTTAACGATATATTCAATATATCTCACACTTAGCCGTAAGACGAGGTGGCCGAGTGGTTAAGGCGATGGACTGCTAATCCATTGGGGTCTCCCCGCGTGGGTTCGAATCCCATCCTCGTCGAATTTATTTTTTTCCCCTTCTGTTTTGCAAACGATTAACCCCAGATTGCTAGAACTGACCGAAGCTGAAAGTAAATTTCCAGACATGAATTATCAAGGACTGCTCCGAGATTCAGCCGAGCCGAATCTCAACCGAGATTAATGTAGGCCTACAGTGAGTTAATAATCAATGTATTTATAAGGCTAACGGTGAGTTAATAATCAAAGTATTGCAACCACTAATGATAATTGCAGTCATTAACAGTTCGGTCGCCCAAGTTCAATATCTAGCATTACTACCAAACTGCGGATCCTCAACTCCAATGCATGGAGCAGAGACATGGAGAACGACCAAAACAACCCTACAAAAGATCCAGACATCTTACAACACCTGTCTCGGGCGCATCTTCAACATCTGATGGCCTGAAAGGATCACAAATGAAGAACTATGGAAGAGTGCAGGGCAGGAACCATTTGACATGCAATGAAATCAGACGGAGGAAGTGGCTGTATTGGACACACCCTACGGAATCCACCATCCAGCACCACACGCCAGGGCCTGACCTGGAACCCGCAGTGCAAGAGAAAGAGAGGACGTCCAAGAAGCACCTTGTAGCGTGACTCGGAGGCAGAATTAAAGGCGCAGGACATGACCTGACATGACGCCGCAAAAGCAGCCCAGAATCGTGTTCGTTGGAGGACTGTCGTCGATGGCCTATGTTCCTCGCGGAACGAAAGGCCTAAGTAAGTAAGTAAGTGGCTGTATGGTGTCATCAGTATACTGTTGAGTCGTCAAAGTACCGTGTATGTGAATCAATGCTGTCATGCCTGTTTAGGATATTGGTGTCCATATCATAACACTGCCCTCTCCAAACCGGTCAGCCTCCTGTATGCAATTTTGCGCAAAGCGTTTATTTTTGTGCCTATACACTCCGAGTCTTCCATCAGGAATTGAAATTCATCGCTGAACCAAACTGTCAGCGTTACTCTAAATGAATCTGAGACCATTAAAGTCGGTTCCGGCGATACTGCGGAGTCAAAAAAAAAAAAAAAAATGCCACGAACAGGTCTACGCGCTTTGATCCCAGCATTCCATAGTCGATTACCAACAGTGTGATCTGATCTGATACCGGTATTCTACGAATCCCAGGAACGACAAATTTGGTACATTATTTTATGAATAATGCACTCCGATATTCAAAGCGATACTGTGCTGCTGACATCACGCGTGGTCTAGATGCTTTATGCCGGACGATCTGCTCTAAAGGTGAGATAAGTTGCTTTGTGCATCGTTGAAATCTTTTGCAACAGCAAATTGTGATACACATGCCAGTCGTCCGATGAACATCATCCAGTAGCGGCATTTCTTAAAAAGCGGTAGCATTTAAATACAACGCCATCAAATATCGAGAGCCCATGCATTTGGTGGACTTGATGGTGCCTGAATCACATATGCATAAGGAAGTTACAACAATTTCGAGGTACAGAGACCGATTTTAGGAATTTATGAAAACACATTTTATTGTCCTGAAATCCTACTATAGAACATCTCTCCAGTAAACCATAACGTTAGATGTTACAAGGAGTAACCAGACGATTCATTCTAGACACCCCCCCCCCCCCCAAATATGCATGAATGTTTTACCCCAAAAGGGTGTAGTTTTACAATCTATGTCCCATTTTCCCAAATATGCTTCATAACAAACTTGAAAAGAATATCAAGGAGGAGTTTAAAATGCTCAAATGTTAACGCACACATTAAGCAATATATGTATACATATCCTGGTGCCAACCCTTGGGATCATGAAATTTACAATTTGGGTAAAGGGCTACCTGCCCTTTCTTAATGTCCACTAAAGTTTTATTTTAGAAACGATAAAGATGATATTTAAATGTTGTACACATAACCACGTAACCCAAAGGTCGACAATTTTGGAACCAAAGGAAAGGTCTAGCGTAGTGCCCTAGGCTTCCCATAATGATCCGCAAATGCAGAGCATAATGGGAAGGGCAGGGCACTAGGCTACTAGTCACAAGGAATGCATGCATACACCCATGATCCTAACTTCCGAACGGATAACCCATGTCCTAGATTATTGTAGGTTAGGTATTGTTAGGACATGGGTTAGCAATGTTAGGAACTCGTTCGGGACCTGTTCGGACTTTTTCATTTCATGTTAGGAATAAAACTTGGCAGGTTCGAACGAATTCCTAACATTGCTAACCCTCGTCCGAAATATCTGACGTTTTCTCCTGGCTTGATATTTACCGTGCCAGGTATATTTTATGGGTTCTTTCATCACATAAACAGTATCCTGAAAACATTTTAATAAACTATCGAGCTTTGTTTTGAGTCGCGTAACTCGTTCGCTCAAATGACAGCCAAAATTCGGTTGATTGCAATCGTGTGCTTCTGTTATCGAATTTTGGAGTTGTATTTTCTTTCAATTGATATTAGTAAGTACAAGAAGCATCGTTTTATTGATTAAGTTGTGAGTTTAACATTGAATTCGGCTCGCAAGTATTTAAAATCGGCCCAAGAATGCCGCCTCCAGCTGGAGGTGGCAAAATTTCCAGTTCAGTAATGGCGCCGGTTCTGACGTTTTCCTGGCACGGTAAACATCAAAATCATAAAAAAAGCCAGGAAATCGTCAGATATTTCGGACTATGCTAACCCATGTCCTTAATTATTGTAGTTTAGGAATTGTTAGGACATGGGTTAGGAATTCGTTCGGGACCTGTTCGGACTTTTTTATTTTATGTTAGGAATATTAAACCTTGGCAGGTCCGAACGAATTCCTAACATTGCTAACACATGTCCTAAATTATTGTAGGTTAGGAATTGATAGGACATGGGTTAGCAATGTTAGGAATTCGTTCAGGACCTGTTCGAACATTTTCATTTTATACATAGACGTCCCATGATGTCCCAGTGGTATATCACTTGAACTGACTAAGTACTATCTACACGCCATGCTTCCTCTGGAGGTGCATCAGGTAATCGCCATTTTCGCATAAGAATGTCGTCTTTCATGTAACAGTACTCCCCCACTTTGGTGGCCTTTTCTTGTGGAATGGACCTCTAGCTACGTTGGACAATATCGTGGTCTTAATTTCCACGGAAAGTAACTGCTCTCGACTGCGGATTGGTACCATCATCAACACTGGATTTCAGCTGAGACTCACTGAACATCAAGACTTGTTACAAACTTTTTCGAAAATGATTAAAACGAAAGTTAAATTAGTAAAATGAATATTATTCACTGTATGGAATGTAATTTTATTCCCGTTATTTTCAAAAAAGTCCAAAACATAGGAATACATATATATAGAGAGAAAGAGTTACATATGTATATAGGGAGGGATTTTTGAACATGATAGAAATTAATTCCCTTATTTTTAAATGAATATCTGTACCTATCACAACCAAAGTGCCCCCCCCCCCCCCAAAAAAAAACCCCACCACATGCCAATCCATGCATCAATTTTTATACGCGCGTCATTAGGTCTACGGCGCTTTCTGTGCGTCTCTCCGGCTGATTCATGGCTGTCCGCCCGAGGTCATGTTTTCCGGACTTTTTTCCCGTAACGGATGCATGTACGACTTTGAAATTTGGTCACAATTTCTCCCTCAAGAAGCATAAAGGCGAGTTTGCTTATCAGCTGGCTTGGTGTACATTGACCTACTTTAGGGCTCTAAGTAGGTAAGATAGTTTCCCGGACTTTTTTTTGTTACAGATACAGATATTGCCCTGAAATTTAGTCAAAGGCTTCCTTCTAGGAGAAATACAAGTTCACTTTACATTTAAGCTGGATTAGTTCGTCCATGACCTTCATTAGGACTAAATGTAGGTCAGTTTTTCGAGCTTTTTTTCCCCATTATTGATGCCGATGTTTCCCTGAAATTTAGTCACATGCTTCCTCAAGGAGGAGTACAAGTTCAGTTTGCATTTCAGCTGGATTGGTGCATCACGACCTATACGTTAGGGGTAGAAGTAGGTCAAACAGTTTTCCAGACTTTTTTTCAGTATGGTCTCAGGTATTGCCCTGAAATTTTGTCACAACCTCCTCTCAGAGAAATACATAATCAAAGAAATACATAATCAGTTTACATTTCAAATATTTCAACTTATTTGGTGCACCATGACCTAATCTAGGGCTAAAGGTAGATCATATGGTTTCTTGGACTTTTTCTCATCTGACATAGATATTACACCGACATTTTTTCACAACCTCACTCTCGGAGAAATACATAATCAGTTCACATGTCAGATGGATTGGTGCACCATGACCCACTTTTTAAGGCTTTTTATTCAGAATGTGTGTTGTATCAATTCAGAGTGCACAATATGCTTCCAGGCTGAATTTCACTGTCTGACGGGCGTATATTGTACTGCTGGCGGTACACTGTTTTTTGTTGGTACTTGTCCTTAAATGACTGTTTGATCTCACATGCTTTCATAACTGGTGAACCACCATCGAGGTCCAAATGAAAAGTGTCACTGAGGCCATTCAGTTTTATGAGATGAATCAGCCTCGGTTTCTTGTATTCTGGTCATCGCTCTGATAACAGCACAGGCTGAGTTTAAACTGTCATCTTTGTCATCGGAAGTGATTTTCTCACAAACTATATTAGATCTGCTGCAACTTTGTCACTAGTCAAATCGTTGCCCAACAACAAGGAAGCGCCTTGAACAGGAAGGGTAGGTGGAACACCTACGGTAACTGACGAGGGCGTAACAAATTATAAATTGAAGTGTAGGCACCAAGCGGCTAGGGGTCGGGGAACCCCTCCCCTGTCGAAAACGCCATATAGATGGCTGTTTTATCTTCATATTGATTCAGACTTGAGGAAACATTTTAATCCCCTGATTTTAGCCCACTTGAAAATTTCAAATGAAAATTAAGATTAAAGCTAGTATAATAAAATTGATATACCGGTAGAAGGCCAATCTCTAAAGCTTACAAAAAGCGTGAAACAATTACATAAATCCCACCAAAAGGGGGTAGTAATATCCATACTTCAACAAATGACGGAAACTCAAAGGATGCAATCGAGTATCGTTAATTTAACGTTATGGTGAATGGAAATAGCATACCAAAGTGGCCCTAAGCAGAAAGTGCATAGAGATAGGCATAGGCGACTAAATTTTTTTATTTAGGCAAAGACAACTTTTTTGTTGTTGAAAATTATGTGTAGGCCTGGGCTTTTGTGCTACCGTTGATGTCTGCAGAGACAACACACGTCCTAACAGTAAAGTCTGGGCACAGGGGTGGATTCCAAGAATTTTTGAATGGGGGTCTAATATTAATTTTGGTTTTCAAGGGGGGGGGGGGGGGTGGGTTCATCCTTAAATTGCATTTTTTTTTTTTATCTTTTTAAAGAAAAAATTTCTGACGAAATATATCTTTTTTATAGGGAGACAATTTTTTTTATCATGGATATTTAAAAATGTCGAGTTTGCTCAGATTGTGTCAAAACCCTGTGTTACATTCCGGAACATTGTTTCCATTATACATTTTAGAATTTACATTCAGACATACTTCCGGATACATCTCTAGATTGATCTACTACTACCACTACTAGCCTAGCCTGTAGCCAACTAGAGAAAGAAAATGGCTTTTACTTTCGCTGCATTTTGCTACATTTTGGCGCTTATTCTGACGGCAGTTTTGATCTTCTTTGCAATTTTTCATGTAAGATTATCCTCGAAAATATCTATTCTGTTTGATCACCAATCCTTTTGAGACTGCTCGTTCGAATTTCCTCACCGTGGATAGTCTTGACCAGCTTGCCCCTTCTTTAAAACCGAGAGGAAAAAGTTGTTTGTTTTTCTTAGACGGCAGTATTAAGCTGGAACTATATGCTCTGAAATGATTTTTAAACTGTTGTATGGCAGTCATGCACATATGGTTGAGGTAATCTTTTAGACAAGCATAGCCTACATTCACTTCTCTTTGCAAGCCTTCATGTTTTGATTCTGGAAAATGTGTAAATGCCGGAAGTGAACCTGTGATGGTTTACACTTCGACATTTCAACTAAAATTTTCCTGGATCCGGATTTTATTTACATAGTAGACTACAGTGATGGGATATCAGTTAATTTTCATAATCTATCATCGGTTGCTACTTCCTTTGTGATTTTACTGATTATAATCGGAAGACAGGTTTTATTTTAAAAAGTATAATCTTACAAATATTACATGTTTTTCCCCCATTTGCATATGTATATCTATATGCCGGGGTATTTACACATACATATAATTATATATAAAAAGTTTATATTTGTTCAAGGGTTCATTGCAATCTTTGTGCTTTATATGAAATATTTCAAAAGCGGTACGTGTACATCTAAATTTACGCCAAATATCCATTCTCAATGACCATGTGGCAAGTGACAGCATGGAAATAATTCCATCATCATCGAAAGCAAGTTTGAATGACTTGTATAAATTGTAGAGTGGTCTGGTAGACTAGTGCACGAGTTGCACGCTGCTAAAAGATTTGGTTCCGCAGGTTGTGAGTTCAACCCCGGGCAGGGGCAGAAGTGGCTATACAAATAGATTTTTTCTGTGCTTTATTAGCTCACCTGAGCCGAAGGCTCAAGTGAGCTTTTCTGATCAAAATTTGTCCGTTGTCTGTCGTCGTAAACTTTTCACATTTTCATCTTCTTCTCAAGAACCACTAGGCCTATTATAATCAAACTTGGCCAAAAGCATCCTTGGGTAAAGGGCTTTCAAGTTTGTTCAAATAAAGGGCCATGCCCCCTTCAAATGGGAGATAATCACAAAAATAAAAAATAGGGTGGGATCATTTAAAAATCTTCTTTTCAAGAACCACTGGACCAGAGGAGCTGAAATTTTCATGAAAGCTTCCTGATATAGTGCAGATTCAAGTTTGTTCATATCATGGCCTCCAGGGGTAGGTTGGGGCCACAATATGGACTTAGGTTTTACATGCAAATATAGAAGGAAAGTCCAGTTATGGGCCAAGGTAACTCAGGTGAGCGATGTGGCCCTTAGGCCTCTTGTATTAAATATTACTTCACTTAGGGCAGTTATATTTGGTAAGGAGTTAATAAATTGCAATCTTTGTGCTTTGTAGAAGTGGAAACAGGATAACTCCAGAATACATTCTATAAGAAGGGTATATACATTCGATGATCGATTATGGAAAAAAATAATCGATCATCAAAATCAGCAACTTTTTCAACAGTCGATGTTTTCTGATTATTGGTTCAACACTAGTAGACTACTTATTTCCATAATTGTAATGTTTTTGATTGATGCATGCGTCTTTCATAAGGAAATCAGCACTTACTCGCTGACAATCCATTTTCACTATTTCCAAGTCCTGGGTTTAAATTATGAGTTTATGCCTATTAATGGTAGAAAAAAATCCAAAGTCGGAAAAGAGGGTGTTGCACAGAGGCAGTAAGTCTCCCAATTGGGACTCTGCCGGATATCTAAACACTCGTGACGTAGAACTGACCTTCATCCAGATTTTGCTTTATTATGTATTTGCCATTCAAATACCTGTAGGATTCCCCAGTACTAATGGTAAGCCTTTCATTTAGAAAACACATAAGTTCTCTTTAGCAGCCTTGACTAATAAAACACCGGTATCACACGCTGTATTCGGGGTGTTTGTTGTGAGTCCCATTCACATCTTGTACAAGAAGTCGTTTACAGCATAAACAAACTAAACAGTGTCCAAGTTGAAAGTTTATTTCAAACTCGGCACATTGTAGTAAACAGAAATTTGATATGAAACATTTATGAAGACTAGGAGTGTGTTTCAATTGAGAAACAAAAATATATTGAAATTATAATATGAAAAAAATCTGAAGTCTGTGAAGGGTTTGAGCCCAGTCATTTAAAAAATGAAAACATCTTTCCCCTTTAAAGTTTATGACCTTAACCACCGAACCACGCAGTAGATCGTAACTTCCAATGGAGAATTAAAGTACAGGTGAAGTTGAAAATAATATCAGAGAAATGTTTCTATTTTTTGATATTTACAAAAAAAAATGCCAAATGTGAAACAAAATTTCAAAGCGACAGTTTTTTGTGTGGAAAATTTGAAGAACATGTTCATGCAAAATTTATTTTGTTTCACAGTGGCACTTTTTCTGAAATTCTGGGATACCCCTGTATTTTAACGCTATAAATCATATAAATTGCTTATTACTTGATTTAAACTAAAATTATTTTCACTAATCTTGTCAATACCCATCTTTTAAACTTATTTTCAAAAATGTTTGCTTCAAGACCTATGTTCCAATTGGTTTATTATATATTTGAATATCTTTATCTTATCATGCAAAACGTATAGGAAAATTAACATGAGATGCGCAACACCTTTGGAAAAATTACTACACACGCATTTGGTTTCTCGGAAAGCATTTTGAGAAAGTTAAAATAATTATTTTTGTTGATATTAACAAAAAACATATGCTTAATCAAAAGTGAAATTTCAGAAAGCTTCTCGGGAAACAAAATGCTTGTTTACTCATTTTTCCAAATTTTCCGACTTTGGATTTTTTTTCCAGGCAAATTTATGTCGAAACAATGGTCGTAGTGTAAACTGTCACTGGTTCTGGCATTTATGCATTTTCCAGAAGAAACCACGAAGGCTTGTGAAGAGAAGTGGATCTAGGATATGCGTGTCCACTTCTCTAAAGAGAATAATGGTTGAGGAAGTCTGGGGGCAACTTGAAGGCGAATACTCCGCTGAAAGAAACTTCAAATTCATTACTAGTTTAATATGTGAAGCTATTCCTCCAGTTGATCATGCAATTTAAATTTGGCAATTAACAAAGAAATCATGGTTTTCGGGGTGGGTCTTTTGTCTGTATGTGACTGCCATGTCCTGATATTGTGGTATCTCTGCTACAGAGGTAATAGGTAGGGGACATCCCTGATGAATTCTGTGTCAGTAAGGACAGTGGACAACAGATTGAATATAAAAATGCTGGGACTCGGTATAACTCAAAAGAGTACCACTCCAATATTATGTCACATACTTGCTACAGAGATAGCAGTTAAAGGGAGAAAGAACCCTCTTTGTCAAAGGGTCATAGGTTATGGTTTGTCAGTGATTAAATGTAGCAATGTTTGGACACTATATAAAGACCGCTACTATGTTGTTACATGTAATACTGCATGGTTGCAGATAACAGGTGCATTCACATTTTCATTTATAATTCACCTGTGGGTGCCTTAAAATCATACTTTTAGTGGATGACCTAAATCTTCGATTGTTTTGTATAAAAACGAAAATTTTATAAATTTAGTTAGTTGCTCTAACCACTGGGTCTTTTGGTCACTAGTGAATGAAGCAATCTGATCACTATGTTCCACCAACCTCCTCCCTCTTGAAGAACTAGGCTCTCCCTGGAAGTATTTTCACCTACCTGTTCTAACAGGGGAGAATGCAGAGCCTGGCTCCCCTGTAATTCTGGTCAGGTACTCTACCAAGTGGGCTATCTGTTCAACAATGATGGAACCTCTCTAACTACTAGAGAAGTATTGATAACAGAAAATCTGAAAAGTATCCAAATGCTCTTTATTGTTCAGAATATTGTTGTACTTTTTTCTTTTCTTTACAGATAATTGCATTTGATGAACTTAAGACTGACTACAAAAATCCAATAGACCAATGTGGAAGTTTAAACCCAGTAAGTTCTAGTCCTTGTATATCTTTAGAATTTAATATGATTTTCCTGGTGCAATGTTTTCATGTATATTGGTATTGTTGAATTTGCTATACCCTCATCAGACAAAATATGGAGAGTATAAGGGAATCATCATGTCCGCTGGTCTGTCCATCCATCCTTCATCGTTTCTAATAGAAATATTTGTCAATTGTCACATAATTTTGGTCGGGGTAGCTTTCCGACATAGTCCCAAGCTTTACTATATATAGTAACAAAACCGAGGGTATGGGGTAGTTACAAAATCATTGGCCGCTGTTTATTTTCTGGTAAATTGTCAAGGTTGAAATGGTTACGTACATGGATTGCAATTTATTTGACAAACGACGACCAATTGTTGGTCCACTTTTAAATAATACTTTTACTTGATAGTTATAAGAATAATATTCTGCATAAAGTTTATAACATTCATTGTGACGATACTTTGGTCAAATTATATATACACATAAAATGGTAACTCGTTTGGTTGGTACAACATTATTTAGTTGGGAATACACTGACGTTCCTACTATTAAAATGGTTTGTAACTTACTGTAAAACTTGATGTCACACTTAGTAAATATGTGGTTACATGTAACTTAGACTTGGTACTGTTTAGTACATACCATTGTCTTGTTTCTGAAGTTTACTGAGTCGCTCCCTGCAGTTGACTGGTCTCTTCTCTTAAAACAGCTGTCTTTTATTTACAATGGTTGTTGTGATGACGTAGTGACGTTCCAAACTGATAATGTCATACATTTATCTGAGTTAGCGCGTTAAATTTGTAAATGTTACTTAATGATGTTGTACCAATATAAACATAAGAAACATAACATTTTTTATAAAAATATGCAAATCAAAGTAATAAAGTTCTATAAAACCAGTTGTAGTTCATTTCTATTGTTCATAGTTTGTTTACAAATACTTTACTAGTAGTTTTAAACATCGGGTTCAGAGTTCATAATATTACATCATACGTGGTTAGTCTGAATGAAAACCACAACATTGTACCTAATGATATGGATTTGATAAGATAATTCTAAAGTTATATCTGTTATCAAGTAAGTTTGATATCGTATAGGTATAAAGCAGTTTATTAATGAGTGAAGTCATGAACCATAACAATATCATATGAAGGGTTGATTTTGTGTATGATTTTGATAAAACTTGAGTACTTGAAAATTATGCCAAAAATTCATGTTTAATATGGTTGAATATCATACCTTACAGTAGCTCAAATACAGGATGTGGTTCTAATATTACCAAACTTGGAGCCAAATTTATGATGGTCCATAACTCACATGCCTAGGATCGAGATTTTCTATAATCAGATCTTATAATCTGAAAACAAGATTTCCTCATGTATCAAATCCAGAATGGAAAATTAGATGTAGAATTCACATTATGTGTGAATATGATTGCACAAAGCTAACTGTAAAAAAAGAGAGCAAAGTATTCTATCTCTAGTTATCTAGGGAGAAAGCTACTAAGGAAAGGCAACTATGCAACACTGGTACAACATCATATTGATATTGTTGTTGAATAGAAATGATCAAAATCTTGGCACAGTAAACTTGATACATTTATTCTGCTTCTTCACTGTCATATGCCTTAAATCATTTTGTATAAAAACAAAAAATTGACGATAAACCAAAAATTTACAATTTAGTTGATATGTTGTTAATTACTATGATTTGTAAAAGATGGCTTTGTATGGAATACAGAGGGTACATCTTAATCAGAATTCACCTTTTCTCTTACAACTACACTTGGTTTGCTGACAAATGTCATCAATGTATAACTGCTCTTGGTGTATGTATATGTGTTAGAAAGAGAAGATGACTAAGAAAGCTTTGTTTTAACAGCTGGTGCTGCCAGAGTACTTCATCCATATTCTCTTTACATTCCTCTTCATCACTGCCATGGAATGGTTCACTGTTGTCATCAATATTCCTCTCATAGTCTACCATATACGAAGGTAACTTATCTATTTTTTTTTTTATACATCCGAGCTATAGCTGGTGTTTGTTGTTTTCATGGCATAAGAATAAGTATGTAAAAGTATATTCTGTGTATTGTTTTCTCAATATAGCTGTTGAATTCAATATTTTAGTCTTGTTGAGTATATTAATATGTCAAGTTCTCGATTTCAGAGAATATTTAATGATTAATCAGCAATTTTGTTTGACAATTACAGTAAAACAGAGTTGGCCTTCCGTTTATAGTTTATTAACAGATTTTACATTAAACTGAGTGATAAGGAGATAACAAACTTGACTGTTAGGAACTGATTTCAGGTATATAAACCGACCAGTCATGAGCGGGCCTGGTTTGTACGACCCAACTACAATTATGAATGCCGATGAACTTAACCGAGCCCAAAAAGAAGGATGGATTAAGCTGGCTTTCTATCTTATCTCATTTTTCTATTACTTGTACAGGTATGGACAAAGGGATGGGGCTTTGGTAAATTTATACATACTGAGAATCTAAATACTCCGATGTGTTTAGGTGTGATGCTGGTAAAGTTTATAATACTGAGAATCTAAATACTCGGATGTGTTAGTTTATAATACTGAGAGTCTAAGCAGGGCTTGAAGCTAACTTTTTATGTCACCAGTCCAGCCGGACTGATGGGGTATAATTTTAACCAGTCCGCAGAAAAAATTACCAGTCCAACAGAGTTTTCCAGAAATAATCAAATATATTTTGTTGATATCATTAAAATGAAATTTAACTCATTATGCCTTAGACAATATTGTAACACTTAAATGTGGAATTTATATTTACGAATCAGATTCGTCCAGTTGATTAAACAGATCGAAGCATGCCAAATGTGTATGAAATTTCATATTAAGTATATTTTCCAAAATAATGCTTTAGAAAATTAACCAGTCCCATCAGACTGACTAAAACAAATGTCAGTCAGTCCGCCAGACTTTTGGCCAGTCACAGACTGACGGACATATGTTAATTTCGAGCCCTGCTAAGTATTCTGATGTGTTAGTTTATAATACTGAGAATCTAAATATTCTGATGTGTTAGTTTATAATACTGAGAATCTAAATATTCTGATGTATTAGTTTATAATACTGAGAATCTAAATATTCTGATGTATTAGTTTATAATACTGAGAATCTAAATATTCTGATGTATAAGTTTATAATACTGAGAATCTAAATATTCTGATGTATTAGTTTATAATACTGAGAGTCTAAGTATTCTGATGTGTTAGTTTATAATACTGAGAATCTAAATATTCTGATGTGTTAGTTTATAATACTGAGAATCTAAATACTCGGATGTGTTAGTTTATAATACTGAGAGTCTAAGTACTCTGATGTGTTTAGGTGTGATGCTGGTAAATGAACAGTGACAAGAGACAAAGCTTTCAATTGCGCTATCATAGAAGACTAACACACAAAAGTTAGGAATTGTATAAACATTAAGATTTATGAAAAATAACGAAAATTAGGGTAAACATTAGAGAAAGATACTGAGAGTTGTGTGATGATGATAATTAAATGCCTTAAGGTTAATCGATCCTTTTAACCATTATTATTAAGTCACATGAGGATCGATCGACCTTAAGATTTGAGGTCATTAATTGTTTTGATTTGGTATATCACAAAACTTTGTGTCCACTAAATGAGCAATAGCATTAAAGACAAAAGGTAGTTGTTCCCTCTAGAAATAAAATACAGTGTTAGATAGAAATTATTAATATCATACAGTTTTAAAATATGCATACATAGAATTAGTGAAATACCATTCTGATGTGGTCTGTGTACAGGATATTTAAAATATGTATTGTGTATCTTTTAGCATGATCTACACCCTGGTGTCCGGCTAGAGAGCTACTTTTGTATAGAGTGACATTATTTTCTTCTGAGGAGTGGGAAGTCCAGCATCCATGCTTCAGAATGTGATAAGACATTGGAATGAATTAATGCAATTCTGAGAAGATGGACCTTTTGCCATACTGTTAATCATGTAAATCAGAGTTGTAGTCCAAAGACGTTTTTCGCAGATGGTGTTGTTCTGTGCAATACTTTTTTTCTTTTTAAATGTGTGTATCCTGTTTCTAATTGGATGTTATTTTATGTGGTGTTCCATGTAACTCCAAGCAGTTTATTACAGTACTTCAGAATTAACATGAACAAAGCCAAGTGTCAGTGTGTACTCGTATTGAAATGCGCTTCATAAAGTCACAGTTCATATCCTCATGTATTTTACAAAAATCAAAGTGTCATTTACACTATTCTCACATATTAACTTAATTTATAAATGATGTATGTTTGCACGTGTATTTGTAAAAATATATTCATTTATTATATACCCATCAATGTATCGTTCTTTGATACTGTGGATTTCACAGCGTGTGATCCGGTTTTCCGGATCACCACACTGTGGTTTTCTGATTCCGTATCAGTATCCTCTGAAACTGATGCCGTCACAATGACGTCACAATGCATCAACGCAACGTTATTTGTGGAAAATATTGACCGCGTCACAAAACAAAACTACGTACACAAAACATAATTTCATGGTAGATCTATGTCTGTTTTTGATAATTTGGATTACATTTATCATCTTATAAATGTGGATTTAAAATGCAGAAGGGGGTATATAATAAATTTATCATTACTACAGTAACTTGATCCGAAGAGTTGGATCACGTCTCGTTGACAGGCGCGGATCATCAGATCAAACTCGACGCTTCGCGTCTCGTGTGATCTGATGATCCGTGCCTGTCAACTCGACGTGATCCGACTCTTCGGATCAAGTTACTGTAGTAATAATATATATTTATTTCATTTTTGTAAGATTTCAAATGAAAATCTGTATTCACTCCATTTTATATTTATGGTATTTATTTCCACATATGTAAAGACTATGTGGTTATGGAATTTTAATTTCACAGATTTATTACAAGGATTTATAAAATATATCCAATTTACAATATATCATGAAGTCTTAATGATACCTTTGGAAAAAGAAAAAAGTCCCAAGTTAGATTTATCTAAAACACACACATCCCCCGGGTCACTACATGTTGATATAATCATCATCTCTAATAATAAGGGGGTAGTGAATTTATGTGATTGACAAATTTTCAGTTTTTTATTCAGAGTTCCCATTTGTCTTGAAACATGTGGGAATTCAAGAAAAATTTAAGATACATTTATTTGTAAAAATGTTAGCAATTTTCATATCATCCTGTAATAACTGAAGAATGCATCTAGAAAGAAAAATTGAAGATATACACTCTTTAATTTGATGTTGACATCTCTTGATTTTTACCTCATAGTTAGCAATGTCAATTGACTGAAATTTTTCAAAAAAAGGTCTATTTTTGTATGTTGCATAGTATAAACCAATAAAAGTTTTCATGGAATCGCATGAACTTTTAGTATGCTAATGACAGCCCACCACAATTATATATGGAGATATACATGTATTGGTTTCACAATGTCCAACTGTCTGTGTTGCATCAACAATATTCACAAATTCTTCTACAGTATGATATTACACAGCTTAACATTGATGTAGATGTGCACAGGTTTTGGATGATTGTCCGATTTTCTCATACTTGAGTGTTGGACTTGCCTGAATGTTATTTAATTTTTGTATGACTGAAGAATAATTCATGCAATCACTTGAATTTTTTTTTTGCACTGCATGTATTACATCTAGCCATGGTATCTTTTTGTTTTTGAAATTTGAGAATCATATTCAACAAGTGGTTATATGTATTTATGAGTTTTTGAAAACTTAAGAAAACTTCTGATTTAAAGGTTTTGTTTACTAGAATTTCCTTTGAACAGACAGAATGTGACTGCATATCACCATTTGTAAAATCTCTGAAATGTCCAGTGGACAGGACTCAGATTTTATTAACTTTGTTAAGATCTGATGTGGTGTGACAAACCCCCATCTCAGATGATTAGATTAAAATCAGCAGATGGAGACAGTGTGAGACTTTATCCTAACAATGGCAGTTCTGTGGGCTGAAATTTTCGGACTAGTCTGCTTTGTAATACTGGTATTCACATTTGAATACTTTATTTGGATTTTTCACTCACAAATTATGTAAATTATATTTTACTATGTAGAGACTGGTACATCCTTTTTGATCATAGAGGGATCGGATTTGACCCTTGTTGAAAATGCTTACTAGCTCTTGCTTTGTGTACAGTTTAAAGGTAACTAAATATTGATAGTTATTAAATGATATTTGCCCCAGAATGCCGCTCTACCTTCAGAACATTGCCAAATTAATTATCACAATAGAGTAAATCTAGTTGATTTCATGGTATGAACATGCATACTTTACGAAATTTAAAGTAAATTACAATAATTGCTGTACCTCAGTCTTCTATTCTAAAGACCATGAATTCAAGGCACCGTGAAGCAGTATTTTAATTTTTATCTGAAACCAATGAAATTTTACTTAATAGGGAAATACCATGATTTTACTATGATGTTCTATTCACAGTCTTTTCATATCTGTTGTGCTTGTATCAGTGCTATTTTATAGTGATTTTGCCATAAGCTTAGTACTTAAATATAGAGCAGTGTGAGGTGTGGATGTTCACTTCACAGTAATTAACTCTCTTGAATTTTCAACTGGCATTGTAATATGGTTTTGTAGCATTTGAACAATTTATAAAATAAAACACATAAATAAATGCATTGTTTTATTTGTTTTAATTTTTAGTAGATTCAAATTATCACCCATATCAAATGTTTGCAAAAAGGAAAATGTCTATTCTCATGTGAGCTAGCCTTCACATTATGCCTCCAATGAACCTCATGGGTTTCTAGTGCAGGGTAACTAACCTTGGGTTTCTAGTGCAGGGTAACTAACCTTGGGTTTCTAGTGCAGGGTAACTAATCTTGGGTTTCTAGTGCAGGATAACTAATCTTGGGTTTCTAGTACAGGATAACTAACCTTGGGTTTCTAGTGCAGGATAACTAACCTTGGGGTTTCTTGTACAGGATAACTAATCTTGGGTTTCTAGTACAGGGTAACTAACCTTGGGTTTCTAGTACAGGGTAACTAACCTTGGATTTCTAGTACTGGATAACTAATCTTGGGTTTCTAGTACAGGGTAACTAATCTTGGGTTTCTAGTGCAGGATAACTAACCTTGGGGTTTCTAGTGCAGGGTAGCTAACCTTGGGGTTTCTACTACAGGATAACTAACCTTGGGTTTCTAGTACAGGATAACTAACCTTGGGTTTCTAGTGCAGGATAACTAACCTTGGGTTTCTAGTGCAGGGTAGCTAACCTTGGGGTTTCTAGTACAGGGTAACTAACCTTGGGGTTTCTAGTACAGGATAACTAACCTTGGGGTTTATAGTGCAGGGTAACTAACCTTGGGTTTCTAGTGCAGGGTAACTAATCTTGGGTTTCTAGTACAGGATAACTAATCTTGGGGTTTCTAGTGCAGGGTAACTAATCTTGGGTTTCTAGTACAGGATAACTAACCTTGGGGTTTCTAGTACAGGATAACTAATCTTGGGGTTTAAAGTGCAGGGTAACTAATCTTGGGTTTCTAGTACAGGGTAACTAACCCTGGGTTTCTAGTGCAGGGTAACTAACCTTGGGTTTCTAGTGCAGGGTAACTAATCTTGGGGTTTCTAGTACAGGATAACTAATCTTGGGGTTTCTAGTGCAGGGTAACTAATCTTGGGGTTTCTAGTACAGGATAACTAATCTTGGGGTTTATAGTGCAGGGTAACTAATCTTGGGTTTCTAGTGCAGGGTAACTAACCTTGGGTTTCTAGTGCAGGGTAACTAACCTTGGGTTTCTAGTTCAGGATAACTAATCTTGGGTTTCTAGTACAGGGTAACTAATCTTGGGTTTCTAGTGCAGGATAACTAATCTTGGGTTTCTAGTACAGGATAACTAACCTTGGGTTTCTAGTACAGGATAACTAACCTTGGGTTTCTAGTGCAGGGTAACTAATCTTGGGGTTTCTAGTGCAGGGTAACTAACCTTGGGGTTTATAGTGCAGGGTAACTAACCTTGGGTTTCTTGTACAGGGTTACTAACCTTGGATTTCTAGTGCAGGGTAACTAACCTTGGGTTTCTAGTGCAGGGTAACTAACCTTGGGTTTCTAGTGCAGGGTAACTAACCTTGGGTTTCTAGTGCAGGGTAACTAACCTTGGGTTTCTAGTACAGGGTAACTAACCTAGGGTTTCTAGTGCAGGGTAATTAACCTTGGATTTCTAGTACAGGGTAACTAACCTTGGGTTTCTAGTGCAGGGTAACTAACCTTGGATTTCTAGTACAGGGTAACTAACCTTGGGTTTCTAGTGCAGGGTAACTAACCTTGGGTTTCTAGCACAGGGTAATTAACCTTGGGTTTCTAGTGAAGGGTAACTAATCTTGAGTTTCTAGTGCAGGGTAACTAACCTTGAGTTTCTAGTGCAGGGTAACTAACCTTGGATTTCTAGTACAGGGTAACTAACCTTGGGTTTCTAGTGCAGGGTAACTAACCTTGGGTTTCTAGTACAGGGTAACTAACCTTGAGTTTCTAGTGCAGGGTAACTAACCTTGGATTTCTAGTACAGGGTAACTAACCTTGGGTTTCTAGTGCAGGGTAACTAACCTTGGGTTTCTAGTACAGGGTAACTAACCTTGGGTTTCTAGTGAAGGGTAACTAATCTTGGGTTTCTAGTACAGGATAACTAACTGCTTGGGTCCTATACACTGGTAATTGGATTCGACAAAACGTTATCAATAAAAGAAATATAGTAAGAAACCACAAAAATGTATGTGATTTTTGTAGTTTGAATTTGAAAACTGTTCTCACTCTAACTGAAACTAGTGAATTTTTTAATTCAAACAATGGGCAGCAGGCATAGCCTATTTCAACCCTCTCCCTGTATTTTGGTCCCGTATCTCGAATATCATCAGCCTTGGTGTTCGCTCTATCTTGTCTTTGGTGGTGGATTAAAAAAAACCCCACATCTACTCTAAGTTGGGATTACTTGCTGTGGTTTGTCACAACGTTCATTGTTGATAGAATTGGTAGGGACACCCCACAATCATTACTGCCATGCAATTTTGATTTTGAACCTAATCATTTTATATGTTATCCACAGTGAGCATCGATCTCGTGGTCTTTCCCAAACATTGTTTTAGCTCACCTGAGCCAAAGGCTCAAGTGAGCTTTTCTCATCGAAAGTTGTCTGTCGTCATTGGTGTCGTAAACTTTTCACATTTTCATCTTCTCCAGAACCATTGGGCCAATTTTAACCAAACTTGGCACAAAGAATCCTTGGGTGAAGAGGATTAAAGTTTGTTCAAAT
This sequence comes from Ostrea edulis, assembly GCF_947568905.1. NCBI lineage: Eukaryota > Metazoa > Mollusca > Bivalvia > Ostreida > Ostreidae > Ostrea > Ostrea edulis. Next base: position 57,398,983 of record NC_079168.1, on the reverse strand, counting down.
CAAGGGCCATGCCCTTTTCCAAGAGCAGATGATAGCGAAATAGTGAAAATACATAAACAAATTTTAAAAATCTTCTTCTCCAGAACCACTGGGCCAATTTCAACCAAACTTGGTACAGCCTCTAGTCAGTTATTTGACTAGAGGTTGCATTTTCATTGAAATTGAATCAAGCGCACGTTAATACCACAAACACTAGAATAAGAAATAGATAAGATATACCCAACTAAAGGCCATTGTAAATACTTCAAACACCAACATCTTGCAATGCCCTAGATCTAGGAACTTGATCAGTATCTGGGGGCCTTGCATCAAATAAAAATACATGCAGTCTTCGCACATACATATCATCAAAAGAAGTCAAAATGTCACAATCAAATCTATGTAGTATTACCACATATATTGTAGTGATTTCATGGAGGAATATCATGTATTTTAATTTTTCACTTTTACGGCTGTTGATAAGTTATGATAGAAATTAATCGAACACATCTGATATTAACTTTTCCGAACGAAACAAAAAGTACAAATTCTCGATATAAACAAGAAAAAACCTATCTCAGTGAACATGATGATATAAACTGCAGTTGTTCTGTTAACACATTTCCCATGATGCACCTTGTTCATTGAAAAACTTTATTCATTTCTTAAATGCACGTACACATATACTATGGAGCACCAAATTAACATAAACTCAAATAATTAAAGATATCTTCAATTATCTACAATGATATTGTATAATGAATTAATGCGCCATCAATTCTTTTAAATAGAGAAGCAATCCTATCAAAGAGATCATTAACCAAATTGTGGATATGATGGTTAAAGATATCTTTAATTAGATAGCTGTTCTCTCTAAAAGAATAATTGCGAGCATCAATTGAATTAATGATATCATTAATTGAAGAAAGCAATGATTCAATAATTCATCATCGTCATATCCAGGCCAAAGTAATCCTTTTGCAAGGGTGAGGCTAGACTGTCCTGTTGAGGTCGATTGATTGATTGTACCTTAAATTCTTAAACATCTTGCTCGAGAATTTTTCACTCATATGGAAACGTCACCAAGACCGGTGAAGGGCTTCAAATTTAGACCTATACTCTGTACTTACGGCCATTGAGCAGTGAGGGCTCTTTAGCATGTTACACCTACTGTGACATGGGACATCCATTTTTAAGGTCATCTCTGAGGACCAGTGACATTCACACCCGATGTCGAGTGTTTGACGATGGAACTGTCACTACCTGTTTTAACGACTTACATGTAGGTCTGTCGCGGTCAGGATTCAAACCCCAGCCTTCCGCATAAGTTGAATATAGATGGCCTCTGGTTGTGATTGCCAGATGTTTGTTTGTCAGGATTGAAAGAAGCTTTCTGAATTTCTTCCAAAAAGACTTGCATTGTGTTGCAAGTTCACATGCCCCACCGAATGACAAAGTGTCCCCAAGGTAAAAGAAGTCTGCTAAAACTTCAAATGTATCCTTGCCAATTTTTACCTCCATGACAGCGCAGACACTTGTATCTTGGATCAGGTTTAAGAGGACCATTGATTCCACTACATTTCTTATGGACCCAGCACAAGCAGCTGTTACAGAAGATGGAGTTCCTAACTGTGCCTTTTAGGCAGACTGAACATGGGTACTTCCCTGAACTTCTCACAGATTCTACATTCAAGACTGATATCATTACTTTGGTCTTGCCCACATTGACCTTTCAAGAGTCTCCTCCAAACCTTTCTTCCACTCGGCCACTTATTCGATCAGCAACTCAATGGAAGTGTCAACAACTGCTAGATCATCCGCATACAGGAGCTCCCAAGGGCAGCTTGTATGAAATTGGAGTGCCAGTGCTTCCAATACAACGATAAACAGCAATGGACTCAAAACAGATCCTTGATCAACACCAACCTTGACATTAAACTCGTCACTATAGCCATCTCCTACATTACATGGCTTCTTGCATTTGAGTACATGATCTGCACAACTCTTGACTAACCATTCATCAATACCTAGCCTGTGCATCGCCCACCAGATGATTTTCCTAGGTATTCCGTCGAACTATTGCACGCATTAATTGAATTGATGCATGCAATAATTCAATTAAAGAGAACAATAATTCAATTAATGTGTACATTAATTGAACTATTGCTCTCTTCAATTGAATTGCAGCTGTCCCATGGGAATCCAGGTTAGAATAGGTCCTCAGTACCCCTTCCTTGTTGTAAGAGGCGACTAAATGGGGCGGTTCTTCGGATGAGACAGCAAAAACCGAGGTCCCGTGTCACAACAGGTGTGGCACGATAAAGATCCCTCCCTGCTCAAAGGCCGTAAGCCCTGAGGATAGGCCTAAATTTTGCAGCCTTTCACGGGCAATAGTTACCTTCAGTTATTAAGTTTATGTTAATATGGCATTCAATATTTAAGACTAATGTATTAAATTTATCATTTCGTGTATAGTTTTATATATTTTTCTTTAGACAATAAGAGAAGGCATGCAAAATTCAAGGAGCCTGGTCTTTCAATTTCCAACAAAACTGCAGTTCTACTATGAATTCTGTATAAGACTATGCCAAACGATGTTGCCAAGTATGAAGAAGATCCTGGCACCTTGTCAGAATGGACAAAGTGTATCATAAAATATTAAATTCTCATATTAGACAAGTTAAAATTAAATGCATACCATCTATCATTTCGTGTTTAGTAAAACAGAAGTGATGATAAAATCAGACAGGTTACATGAGGAATTATATGTACCAATTCCAGCTGCAAAGCTTTCATCAACATACTCTTTGTTTGTATTTAGGCTTATTACTACAAATTAATGTAATTTAGAAGAACTTGTCTTTAATTCCACATTTGGAAATCCAACTTAATACTCACAGTTCACTTACAAAGGACGGAAATCTTCATAATCACGTTTCAGTTTTAAACACTTTTAATATCGATCTAGTCTATGGGTCAGATGAATTTGAGTTACTTCATAAAAAATCCTTACAGAGATACATGTATATCGCAGGATCAAGTAATGTTCTACCAAGCCCTCATGTTTACTTCTCGTAAAATAATTGTGCTGTGAAGAAACTCTAAATGTACCAGGCCACAACAAATTCGAGAAGTCAAATGTAGTTTCTCATGAACATTTAGGAAATTTGAAATCCCAGAACTTTTCCAAATCCAATGACATTAAAATGAAGGACTTCTCGATCCTTTACAATTCCTCACGGAATGGTACATACTGAAGCAAAGATCCACTTTCTGTTCAAATACCTGACTTCGACTTCATCATAGCATCATATTTGTGACCTCTCTGTTCTAAATTTTCTTTTCATTGAATTTCCAAAAGTTTTGAATTAATTATCATCCTTTGCCTCCTATGACTTCAGTACAATGGCACGGTATCCTTTACAGAAATTGAGCCCCGTTTCGCCAATTTCTACCTCTTTTACATGAAAACTATTTAAGACAAATCACAAGTAAATGAATTGAACGACAATTATCTATTATAGATAAAGAATAAGGCAAGTATAATAAACATCATACAAGAGCAATGAGTAATTCAATATGCATTTCATGCATATAAAAAACAACAGACCCATGGGCCTTAACGGTCACCTGAGTACAAGACAAGACACTCAACCTATAGCACTAAAGTGTTGCTGTGGGGGGGTTGCTGGTGCAACAAGTGGGAAACTTTTATTTGTTTGTATCATCACCATCCATCCCCTCCATCCCCCCCCCCCCCCAAAGCGCTATATACCAATATTTGGCAAAAATTGGTCATGTACGAAATTGAATATTCCAAATGCTAACTAATAAAACAGGATAGACAACAAGTGACTGGCACTTATCATGATAGGTCATGTGACTGGGGTGCGTGTAATTCAGGTGACCGAAATCCCAGACACCAATAAGAACAGTTCAAAATACCCTAAAAACAAAACTAAATGTCATATCTATCATTAAAACAGTATGACAAAGCAGTGATTTTAGAGCCTCAGGGAATTATAATTAATATTTGATCGTCTCATTAATTCAAAATATGTACTTGCAAGCTAACAAAATTATATACAATTTCAAATTCTCAAACAGTTTTCATCTTGGACAATATTTTGATTGTATAATATTTGAGCATGTACTTTGAACATTCCTAAACTGTAAGCATCAATGTAATGTGTGTATACCTTCATCTCGGACCTACAATTACAATTCATACTATAAGAAACACTTAATGATGCTCCTCTGCTGAAAATGGTTGAAGTAGCATTGCTTTGGTTGAACTTACAATACACCTTGTAAAGTCAATCTTATAAAATGCTTACATCACATTTGAACGAATAGAAAGTTTTGGTTTAACATTAAAGCACCATCACCATTATACAAAATAATATGGAATTAATCAAATGGATAAAGAAAAACCCAACATATTTCCACACTACAAACTTGCAAACATGTGCTCAATAAATAAAAAAAAAGCTTCATCCCACACAATTTCTGACCAATCAATAACACAGAAGAAACATCCATCTCAACAATTTACAGAAACTTAATAAGTCATACTCCCTAAAGCACTGAAAGAATACAAAACATACAAAAATAGAACTGGATTTCATAACAGATAGTCACACCAAGACAGAGTAAGTCATGTTTAAAACAGCACCTTCTCTTTCACATTTAATGTCATTCGAGTATTCTGTAATTCATGTCATATCCCTATAATTGAATTTATGATTAAAGTACAAGCACTTGTTAATCTCATTGGCATTATGCAACTAGAAAATGTCAATGTTGCGTAAAACCCAGATCTTAAATAATTCAATCAACATGATGAGGTACATGAAATTTTTACAATGGATTTCTTAAAGCTGACTACAATCACTTTAAGTGTAGTGAACAAAATGTTCAATAAAATATGTGTATGTGGACGTTTTATCAAATGTACGGTCAATAAAGCCCCATGTAAATTTACAGCATATTCCGTGGATTCCTCTGTTGCATTTTGACAGTCCATTTTGTCATCCCAACTACAAATGAAAATACAAAGATCACAATAAAATTCTTGCAAATATTGGAGAGAAGAACACTATAAGATTATTTTTCTAACATTATTTTTATACATGACTCTAAATAACAACTGAAAATAATTTATTCCGGATGCATATTTTTAAAAAAATCATTTCTGATATTTTATTACCAGAACTACACACATACATGTATATTCAAAATGTAGCAAAGTGCATTGCCTGAACACAAGACATGTATTGCTACATTACATATTGAGACTCCATTCACTTGTAATTTTAAAGAAAGGAGGAAATATGATGGAGCAGACCAGGCGTTGAACCAGGTCCTCTGACCACCGGATCTCCAGGCAGGTTCTCAAACTACTAACTGAGCTACCTGGTACATGTACTGGCAATGAAACCAGTCTGACCACCCCATTCCTGGGGATTCTTTGCATTTCTCTCATATTGTGATTCTAGGAACAGACTGTCATTCTGACCTAAAGCCTGACCACCACTCTCTTTTACAGATTGTAGAACTTTAGTTACATGTATATATTTGCATCCAAAGGCAAGACATTTAAAGGCAAGAGCAGAGACAATGACAATTATTAAAAGTGTCAGACAGTAACATATAACACACTTGCATCTCATTTCAATTTAAGTACAAATTTACAATCATTTCGCATATAAGTGTATAGTGATGTCAAAGGTAGAAGAATTGTTGTGTACAAATGAAATGCTATACTTCTTGTTGAGAGTATCAGGTACTTTAGCATGTGTTCAGTGATCACGAAAATGTGTTTTCCATTAAGGATGGATTCTTGTCATCATTCAGACAAATTAGATGATATGCGTCATATGTGCATGTATTTTTTCCAGTTATGAAACATGTAGTTCATGGAGCCACAGTACTCTGTCTTAGAGTTGTAATATTGCATTCTCAGATAGGGAAGTTAAATCATAAGGATATATATTTTTGGTGAATCAACAGCATAGTAAATAACATCACTTATTCCCTCATTTGAAAGCACTGATGTTTGTCTGCAGTAGGACAGAATCACAGGAAGATAAGATTTTCAAAACTAAGGGAATAAGTTGTAACTGACAAAAGTAACAGGGTATAGTAAATATGTATCTTGAACTTGCTATCCCTCTCAGCCAACTTTTCAGATGACTTATTCCTAAGGAAAAAATTGAGAAAAATATTTTTCTCTTTTTTATATGATCCAATAAGTTTGTTTGAAATTGGCCCATAACTTCTCGAGAAGAAGACATTATAAATGTAAATTGTTACACACATGTCGATAACCAACACTGATAGCAATAAGTGGTACTCTAGTGATCTAAAAAAGTATTGTCCTATCATCCAAAATTTACAGTAATCTTTTTCTAATCTAGACAATAGTTGCAAGGATAAACATCAATTGATTTATATCACCTCAATTTGAAGAAATTCACTTTTTTCTTCTGTTCATTTCAAAAACAGTTGTGTCTTCATCGTCGTCGTCGTCATCCGCATCAAGTGGCGCCATTTCATAGTCTGCTCCACGCCCAGTAATCAAACCATATTTCTTTGACTTGTTACGTTTTCTCCTCAGCCTGTTTGAAATCCAAATTCACATTAATTCAATCATTTTTAAATTCCTATTGAATACTCCTCTACTATTTGTTCATTTGATATCATTTTAATTTTTAAATCAAAAGAATCATGCACTTAATTACATGTCTATGTACATTGTTACAGTACATGAACTCATATGTGCATGAAACTGAAATACCTACCATATCATATCATAGATACTAGTATCATAATAAAAAGTACTAATAAAGTACTAAAGACTTGTCAAACTAAAATTAAAGAAAAAGCTATACATGTACAAGTAAATTAGCATTAGTTCCCCAAATTGGAAGTGCTCAAAATGAAACCTCCTCCCCTTAATGTACTGCATGGTATGGAGGAGAAAGCATGAGCTGGAACATAGACATTAAGCCACATAGGTGAAGTGTTTACAAACTACTTTACATCCTCCACCCCTCTTAAATCCACTATAACTTTTACGAAAATAATTGTATCCTCCTGTCCCTACAATATGCACATCTACAAATGGCAATGACCGATGTACAAAGTTTTAAGTCTATCCGATAAGCCATATAGGAGGAAAAGCATTCACAAGATTTTGTGACTGACAGACGGACAGAAACTACAAAACCAATGTCTCCCCCTGAAAGAGGGGAGACACAATGAGCTGCCATATTTTGCCTTCGCTTGAAGCCTTCAATTCCTGTTGAAATCTTAAAAACTCAAAGTCAACTGCGTCTTTGAAATTCTCTGACGACATTCCAACACACAAATTTCAAATTTTGAACAAGAGCTTTAATATTTGCTGCTTTAAAGACCTAAAGTGACGTGTTACAGTTAGGTATGTGTCAATACCGTTAACACCATAGCTGTATAGCTCCATTAATGAGGAATATTTCAAATTTAATTTGTCATTACAGCTCTGCAATACCAGGGGAAAAAAAGTGGCCTTAGGCAAAAAACTCTAACATATCTAATCATTACATTATCACTATTAAATGCTATCTGTTGCAGGTATAATTATAATTATGTAGTTATTTCACTCACAAAAAATGTCACCAGTCATAGGAGAAATGCAAATGCAAGAAACCATATGCCCAGGGCTATTTCAGCAAGAGCATTGCCTCCCCTTTTAAAAATATCCCCCCCTTCCCTAAAGAAAATCTGAATGTCACCATTTAAGTAGTGGTACTGACTCACTGAGTGCATGTCCCCAGTTTGTCTTTAGTTGATAAAGGCTCTTTGTCATGTCAGTGTCTACATTAATTGACACTGGGCAACAGTTTTAACTGTCTCGTGATCACGCAGAACCTGGGCATTCCTTACTCAGTGCAAATATAATGGGGATAATATGCAGTGAGGAAAGCGCAAGAGGAACAGACCAAGAAACACCTGGAGGCCGACATCAAAAGAATGGGGAAAATGTGGAAAGAACTGGTACAAACTGGGGTCTGGAGAAATCTTGTGGGTGGCCCATGCCCCTCAAGGAGTAGTAGACATAAGTAAGTAATATGCAGTGCACATGTATAGCATGTGATAAATATATGTCAGATGGTTACAATTTTTCAGCATAGTATAGTGTAATCAGTATTACCATTACATGCATCTCATTTTCAGTGCTTTCGGTTAAGACATAACATGACAAATAACTTCATTTACTTCTCGACATGAGACTTTTTGAAACAAGGAAAAAGGTTACTAGTGTATACTGAAGACTGATGTTATATTATTACATGTATATACTTTTATGTAATAACACTGTAGAAGCTAGAGCATGTCACATGGACGTCCATTATATTTACATTTGACTCCAGTCTGCAAAATTGTCAAGACTGGTTGAAAATAAATGATTCATGATAAAAAATGTTTTGTGACACACCCATGTGTTTTCATTTGAAGAATCTCACTTTAATCAGGGCTCAAAATCATGATGGATTTGGGCTGAGTACATGCCCTTGGGGGTCCTTAATTAATTTGAATACATATCATAATTCCTCAATGATCAAGCTAGTAAATTTTGTCTGTGTGTGTCTAGGGTCTTATTGAATGTAAAACAATTTCTTAATTTCACTTTTATTTATAACATTTAAGTTGTACTATGAAGTAATATAAATTAACAAAGTTTCTAATCTTGAATGAGTAATACTACGACACGTTTCTAATCTTGAATGAGTAATATTACTACACGTTTCTAATCTTGAATGAGTAATATTACTACACGTTTCTAATCTTGAATTAGTAATATTACTACACGTTTCTAATCTTGAATGAGTAATATTACTACACGTTTCTAATCTTGAATGAGTAATATTACGACACGTCTCTAATCTTGAATGAGTAATATTACTACACGTTTCTAATCTTGAATGAGTAATATTACGACACGTCTCTAATCTTGAATTAGTAATATTACTACACGTCTCTAATCTTGAATGAGTAATATTACGACACGTTTCTAATCTTGAATGAGTAATATTACTACACGTCTCTAATCTTGAATGAGTAATATTACGACACGTTTCTAATCTTGAACGAGTAATATTACTACAGGTTTCTCATGTTTAATGACACTACATTTCCATAAATGGCAAAAATGAAGATGACATTTGTAATTTTTATTTCGTGTCCACATGTCGTTGTTTCTTTGGGGCATCCCTTGTGGTAGTTGAACCCTTACTGTGTGCTAATATAAGAGAAAACAGTTCACCGGTAGTCTTATTTTTATTCAAAGGGTTTACACCAATGAAATTTGTTGTATGAAATTGCTGGATTTAAAACGAAAGTAAGAGGATGAAACAAGTCGTCAGGGTTTTATCCAGTTTTCTATATGTTACTACCCTTTCATACATTTGATGTGGGAGATGAGACTACTTCCTAAGGTGCACTCGGGCTGTTTTGATGTTTGTGAAAAATATGTAAATTTGTAATCTTGTTTGAGGGTGAAGAGAGAGAGAGAGAGAGAGAGAGAGAGAGAGAGAGAGAGAGAGAGAGAGAGAGAAAATACCAGTAAGGTTCTGTTTTTCTGGTATCGACAGAAAAGATGTCATAGGGTGGATATGAATATGAGTAATAATCATATTTGAAAATTTTTTAGTACATTAATTGTACAATATTATACAATACATTCCATAATATAAAAATTGTGTGTGTGTGTGTTAAATTTCACTGTGGGTCTTTGAATTCAGACAGTTTACTGGTCCTACTGGTCAGCAAGTTTCAAATGTTTTCGTGAAGACTGTAATAATGGGACTTTTCAAGAATGCAGTCGTGAGCTTCAAGGGGAGGAAAGTAGGGTGGGGACATCCTCATAATAATATCAGGGCTTGAAATTAACATATACAGGTATGCCCGTCAGTCTGTGACTGGTTAAAAGTCTGGTGGACTGACTGACATTTGTTTTAGTCAGTCCGATAGGACTGGTTAATTTTCTAAAGCATCATTTTGGAAAATATACTTATGAAATTTTATACACACATTTGGCATGCTTCGATTTGTAGATGAATTTGATTCGTAAATATAAATCCCACATAAAGTGTTACAAGTTATTGTCTGAGGCATATTGAGTAAAATTTCATTGTAATAATATTAACGAAATATGTTTAATTATTTCTGTAAAACTCTGTTGGACTGGTAAATTTTTCTGCGGACTGGTTGAAATTATATCCCATCAGTCCGGCTGGATTGATGTCAGACATAAAAAAGTTAGCTTCAAGCCCTGAATATCTCAAACCAGACATATAAATTGATTGATTACTGATTTTCATCTATATTGCAAGACTTTGATAACATAGAAATGACTTGGAATACATGTACATAAATATGATTTTTGTTAATTCTCATACAACTTTGTGTAGTTTTTACAATCGAAGGGATATTTTTACCTGTGGAAAGGGGAAATATTCATTTGTTGTCAAAAGGGGGAAAGGTACCCCTTAATTACCAGTAGTAAAAAGAACCTAAATAAACCTCTGGTCATACACAATGTTATTTCCAACTTTCTGCAGAAAACTTATTGCAAACTTATTGCAATTTGGTATAGAGAGTAATTGATTTAAAGGGGAAGGCAACCCAAAATTTTTTTTACATGATGAATGATAGGATTAATTAGATGATAAAATTTGTCATACTATTCTGTTGATATACGGCCTAGTTAAGCTTCAGTACGAAACAAATTTGAAAACCTTAAAAGTTTTAAAAATTCCCGCCATCTATAGAGGCTGTCATGATGTGGAACTCTTATGTATTAAAGACCACAAAAATCAGTAATTTTAACGTCACACTGTCTGTTCCGGTTTTGATGAGATTCTAAGATCATCAAATATGTGCATGTGATAGAATTTACGAATAGGTAGATGCCTTTCTGTCAAGCTGTTAACTGCACTAATTAATGCAAAGGGGAGATGTGAAAAGTTTTTTATCCTCGAAATTCCTGATCCGACCAAGTCATCTAAAAAGAAAAAACTGTAAACTGTGGATCCATCATTTGCGTAATGACAAGTTGAGGTTCGAGACATTTGTATGAATACATGTGTACCATCTGCCTGATCTGCCACTCGACCGAGCATCTTTTCTCAATTTCTTCTTGCGAAAGAACAGGCTCAAATCTATATGGCCCCAAACTTAACTGTTCATGACTTGTCATGTTTACAGTGATGCTGATGAAATAAACCGGAACCAACGGTGTGATGTCATAAATTAAACTTAAATGGGTGTAATTCAAAATATATGATAGATTGATATTGATTTAATCGTTAAGCATGGGTTTTTGTTGTTAAAGACTGTCATTTCCGAAACCAGTAAGTAATACTTCATTCATAAAAGCAACAATGTGGTTAGGGTTGCCTTTCCCTTTAAGGCACCATTTTTTACTTCAATGAAATTGTGGTGCGTGGTGCAAGCCTTTCCCAATCACTGGACCTATTACACGTCAATTCAAGGGGTTAGCTCATAGCACCAAATTTAACACGATGGGAAAAAATGCATAGGACTAGAGTAGGACTTCAACCTATGCATCCTGAATCTCTAGTCAGGTGCTAAATTGAGCCATCTGTATACTGGCAATCGAACCCGGTCGGCAACTTCATACAAAAATGAGCTAACAAGGTCAACAACTCCACATATTTAAAATTTGCCAGTGTGGTCAAGATGTTTCAACAAATATAAAACAAGCTACTTTAACAATTAGTTAATGCATGTAAACTAAAACGCACGACAAGAATAATACAAACAGCACAGCAGAATTTACCTCCAGGCCTTAACTCCAAAGTACACCACTACTATAGCAGTTATTCCTATCAACACATAAAACGCTCTCATTAACATGTCCTTGTTATTTGTAATGGTTTCCATTATTCCACCTTCACTTGGCGGCGTAACAGTGCCATTCGTGCTGTTCTGTGTCGTGGTGTCCAATATCACTGTGGAAGTTGTATTGGATTTTGATGAAGTATCTGATTCAGCACATGGAAATAAGGGGAAAATTGTCAGAAAGACAACAATGGAAAAAAGAAAAACTGCTTCTGATGCCATGTTGACTGCTTAGTTAACTATCATGATGTAAACGATGACGCAAAACTCTAAATTCATTCAATCATAGATACAGCGAAGTTTTGGACACATCACAAGGTACAACGGAAGTTGTTGATCATGCTCACATTAACTCGTACTATGGGATCTCGTTTTATGATACTACACAAATAATATACACACAAATATTACATAATATTGCTAATCATGGTCCGTAACAATATATCAAATAAATTTAAATCAATTTCTATGTTTTGATTACTCTATCTCAAAGTATTTTAAAAGAATTGCAATTTTTCTCCACCGACAACGGAACGAATTAATATTTACAGACATTTTGGCGGCATTTTTTTTCTTTCAAAATTATATGCTATATTAGCTTGATTGTGTCAATTCACGGTCAAATGACATCAAGCAGGACTCAGAGGTCTAGTTAGCCTAGATGATGTGTGTCGTAGAATCAAATTTAAAATCTCAGCTACGTTTTACAATCCTACAAGGAATGAACAGCTGATGAAGGTGAGTTCACATTTCATGTGATACTGACTGATAGGCCTGCGCGCGCCTGTCCTATATCACAGGAGTTTGAAATGTTATCAATGAAGTTAATAAAATGTACTTGATTGACCAAGCCATGAGCTATGCTTACACTTACGCATAGCTCATGGCTTGGTCAATCAAGTACATTTTATTAACTTCGCTATGTAGATGTTAGAATGAGAGTTGTATTTGGTTGTGGAGATGCTGGGTCTGATTCAGTAGATGTTAGAATGAGAACTGTATTTGGTTGTGGAGATGCTCGGTCTGATTCAGTAGATGTTAGAGTGAGAGCTGTATTTGGTTGTGGAGATGCTCTGTCTGATTCAGTAGATGTTAGAGTGAGAGTTGTATTTGGTTGTGGAGATGCTGGGTGTGATTCAGTAGATGTTAGAATGAGAGCTGTATTTGGTTGTGGAGATGCTCTGTCTGATTCAGTAGATGTTAGAGTGAGAGTTGTATTTGGTTGTGGAGATGCTGGGTCTGATTCAGTAGATGTTAGAGTGAGAGTTGTATTTGGTTGTGGAGATGCTGGGTGTGATTCAGTAGATGTTAGAATGAGAGCTGTATTTGGTTGTGGAGATGCTCTGTCTGATTCAGTAGATGTTAGAGTGAGAGTTGTATTTGGTTGTGGAGATGCTGGGTCTGATTCAGTAGATGTTAGAGTGAGAGTTGTATTTGGTTGTGGAGATGCTGGGTCTGATTCAGTAGATGTTAGAATGGGAGCTGTATTTAGTTGTGGAGATGCTCTGTCTGATTCAGTAGATGTTAGAGTGAGAGTTGTATTTGGTTGTGGAGATGCTGGGTGTGATTCAGTAGATGTTAGAATGAGAGCTGTATTTGGTTGTGGAGATGCTCTGTCTGATTCAGCAAATGTTAGAATGAGAGCTGTATTTGGTTGTGGAGATGCTCTGTCTGATACAGTAGTAGCTGCAATAATGTAGCCCTCTCTGATTTTTTTTTTTTTTTTAGGGAGAGGGCTACAACTCCTTAGGATCTCCGTAATGGTGCAAATGCGGGAGTGATTCACTCCCGCAACATTTGCGCTCATTCTAAACATTTCCTGACTTTCTTTACGTAAATAAAATGATATTCTATGTTTCTTAGTCAATATATAAATTTACAACCTGCAACTTAAGATTTGTGAGGCTCTATTCTACCGTTTTCAACAATTTCGATAAATTCCAATTTCTCGATTCATATTTGTGCGCCATGTTGGATGTACTGAAGTTTCAACTTCCGATTGTCAAGTCATTTGCATATGCCATATAAGGTAGTATTTACATCAATGGACAAGTATGGAGACGAAAGCTATTTCGTCGGTATTGAAAAGGTTTGAATTTAATATCAAGTTAAAAACCGAACAGCAGAGTGTAAATTCTTTCTGCAACAATATGATTTTCCTTTCTTTGTCGAAGTGGCTCGAGTAACTACATTTTCGCGCTGATTGTCAATTTAGGTTTTTCATTAGATCCACCTACGAGATCTCGCGATAACAAGCATGGCGGAGCAGACGAAGAATTTTGCATGCTGTACATTATATTTAATGAAAAACACCTTTATTAGACATGCCCGAGCACAAAGTTGGTACTCCTTTTGATGTAAACAACATTTGGGACTAATACACAGAGTTTATTATCGGTTATTCATAAAATCATTTTGCACCATTACGGAGATCCTATGGAATTGTAGCCCTATCCTGAAAACGTCAGAATAAAAAAAAATTGGATAGAGCTACATTATTGCAGCTAGATACAGTAGATGTTAGAATGAGAGCTGTATTTGGTTGTGGAGATGCTCTGTCTGATTCAGTAGTCAGTGATTTTTCTACATTTTTAACAAGGGTCCTTTGGCTTTCGAATTGGGAAAAATGATCAACATTTTAGTCAAATTGGGAAAAATCAATTTTATCATAAATAATTAAGTTTTAAAATCACATCAAACATTATATTATCTTTATTTTACACATCTAATTTTCTTTAACTCTAACTTCTAAAATTTTGATCTATTCTATCCAAAACTCTTTGTTACATCGAATGTTTATTTTTTCAAATACGTTTTCCTTTCATAATTATTATTGGGGAAAATGCAAGCTAAAAAATGGACAATTTTTAGGAGGGGAAAGGGCCGAAATTCGGACCCAAAATGGGCCTTAAAAAATCACTGATGTAGATGATGGCCTCTATAGTTTTAACTTTGGATTTTTATGCGCCCCCCATGACCTCTATAGTTTTAAATTTGGATTTTTATGCCCCCCCCCCCCCCTCCTTCAAAGAAGAAGGGCATATTGGTTTGCACCTGTCGGTCGGTAGACCACATGTTGTCCGCTCAATATCTTGAGAACCATTCACTTGATGATAATGATATTTCATATGTGGGTTGGTTATGAGTAGAAGAGGACCCTTATAGTTTTTCAGGTCAAAAGGTCAAGGGTCAATCTACTCTGGACATAGGAATATAATGTTCGCTCAATATCTTGAGAACCCTTTACTTGAAAGACATCAAACTTGGCACACTGGTACATCCTAAGAAGTAGATGACCCCTATTGATTTTGAGGTCATATGGTCAAAGGTCAAGGGTCAAACTGGGCATAGGAATATACTGACCATTCAATGTCTAGAGAACCCTTTGCTTGACAGACATCAAACTTGGTACACCAGTACATCTTCAGAAGAAGATGACCCCTATTGATTTTGAGGTCACATGGTCAAGGGTCAAACTGGACATAGGAATATACTGTCCATTCAATATCTTTAGAACCCTTTGCTTGACAGACATCAAACTTGGTACACTGGTACGTCTTCAGGAGAAGATGACCCCTATTGATTTTGAGGTCACATGGTCAAGGGTCAAACTGGGCATAGGAATATACTGACCATTCAATGTCTAGAGAACCCTTTGCTTGACAGACATCAAACTTGGTACACCAGTACATCTTCAGAAGAAGATGACCCCTATTGATTTTGAGGTCACATGGTCAAGGGTCAAACTGGACATAGGAATATACTGTCCATTCAATATCTTTAGAACCCTTTGCTTGACAGACATCAAACTTGGTACACTGGTACGTCTTCAGGAGAAGATGACCCCTATTGATTTTGAGGTCACATGGTCAAGGGTCAAACTGGACATAGGAATATACTGTCCATTCAATATCTTGAGAACCCTTTGCTTGACAGACATCAAACTTGGTACACTGGTACGTCTTCAGGAGAAGATGACCCATATTGATTTTGAGGTCACATGGTCAAGGGTCAAAATGGTCATAGTAATATAATGTCCGCTCAATATCTTGAGAACCCTTTGCTTGACAGACATCAAACTTGGTACACTGGTACGTCTTCAGGAAAAGATGACCCCTATTGATTTTGAGGTCACATGGTCAAAGGTCAAGGGTCAAAATGGTCATAGTAATATGTCTGCTCAATATTTTGAGAACCCTTTGCTTGACAGACATCAAACTTAGTACACTGGTATATCTTCAGGAGAAGATGACTCCTATTGATTTTGAGGTCACATGGTCAAAGGTCAAGGGTCACACTGGACATAGGAATATACTGTCCGTTCAATATCTTGAGAACCCTTTGCTTGACAGATTTCAAACTTGGTACACTGGTACATCTTCAGGTGAAAATGACCCCTATTGATTTTGAGGTCACATGGTCAAAGGTCAAGGGTCAAACTGGACATTGGAATATACTGTCTGTTCAATATCTTGAGAACCCTTTGCTTGACAGACATCAAACTTGGTACACTGGTACTTCTTCAGGAGAAGATGACCCCTATTGATTTTGAGGTCACATGGTCAAAGGTCAAGGGTCACACTGAACAATGGAATATACTGTCCGTTCAATATCTTGAGAACCCTTTGCTTGACAGATTTCAGACTTGGTACACTGATACATCTTCAGGAGAAAATGATCCCTATTGATTTTTAGGTCACATGTTTAAAGGTCAAGGGTCAAACTGGACATTGGAATATACCGTCTGCTCAATATCTTGAGAACCCTTTGCTTGACAGACATCAAACTTGGTACACTGGTACTTCTTCAGGAGAAGATGACCCCTATTGATTTTGAGGTCACATGGTCAAAGGTCAAGGGTCAAACTGGACATAGGAATATACTGTCCGTTCAATATCTTGAGAACCCTTTGCTTGACAGACATCAAACTTGGTACACTGGTACTTCTTCAGGGCTCAACATTAACTTTTTTTCCTACTTGTCCATTCGGACAAGGGACAAAGATATTTACTTGTCTGAACTTCAACTTCACTTGTCCGAAAATTTTTCAAAAAAGGATCTAATATTGTCAACTTGAAAACTGTATTTAAATTACTTAATATATATAGTCCATAAGTGAATACCAATCCCGATTGAGTTTGACTAAGCTAGTTTACATAGCGATTGATATCGGGATCGAAGTTCATTTTCCATGCATTACACATGTACTTCCGACTCTCAACTCCTATAAACTTTTCACAAAATTGTTTGGAGACTTCTTTACATAAAAAAAGCACTTGTCCAATCGGACAAGTGCCCATCAATATTCACTTGTCCGAAATGTTTTTCCACTGGTAGCGGACAAACGTTAATGTTGACCCCTGTTCTTCATGAGACCCCTGTTGATTTTGAGGTCACATGGTCAAAGGTCAAGGGTCAAACTGGACATAGGAATATACTGTCTGTTCATTATCTTGAGAACCCTTTGCTTGACAGACATCAAACTCGGTACATCCTCAGAAGATGTTCCCTATTGATTTTGAGGTCACATGTTTAAAGGTCAAGGATTAACCTGGACATTGGAATATACTGTCCACTCAATATCTTGAGAACCCTTTGCTTGACAGACATCAAACTTAGTACACTGGTGTATATTCAGGAGAAGATGATTCCTATTGATTTTGAGGTCACATGGTCAAAGGGCAAGGGGCAAATTGGACATAGGAATATACTGTCCGTTCAATATCTTGAGAACCCTTTGCTTGACAGATTTCAAACTTGGTACACTGGTACATCTTCAGGTGAAAATGACCCCTATTGATTTTGAGGTCACATGGTCAAAGGTCAAGGGTTAACCTGGACATTGGAATATACTGTCCACTCAATATCTTGAGAACCCTTTGCTTGACAGACATCAAACTTAGTACACTGGTGTATATTCAGGAGAAGATGACTCCTATTGATTTTGAGGTCACATGGTCAAGGGGCAAATTGGACATATAATATACTGTCCACTCAATATCTTGAGAACCCTTTTGCTTGACAGACATCAAACTTAGTACACTGGTACATCTTCAGGAGAAGATGACCCATATTGATTTTGAGGTCACATGGTCAATAGTTGAACTGGACATAGTAATATATTGTCTCCTATATTTTAAGAATTATTTACTTGATTGACACCAAACTTGTTACACTGGTACAACATAAGGAGTAGATGACCCCTATTGATTTTTAGGTCACATGGTCAATTCACTCTTGACATAGGAAGATATTTTCTGCTCAGTATTTTGAATTGATGATACTACTATCAATTAAATGATGTGTGTGTATAACCCTTTTCAATTTTGCACCATGGGGGGCATATGTGTTTTACAAACATCTCTTGTTTTAGAAGACGATGTGAAGAAATTGTCAGTGATGCAAAGTGGTAGCGTTATACATTTTAGTAAATGGGGACTACATGTAGATCATGAATGAGGATTGTGAAATCGATGAATTCCTGAAAGCATCAGCAGATACATTACATATTGGAAAGAATGAACAGGTTTGGAAAATTCTGACTACATTTATTTAAGTAGGAATAACACACCAGAGTTTGATATGGATAAAACATGGAATATATATTGTATGTACCAATTGAAAACTTTAGAAAGTATACTTTATTTAGTAAAAAAAAAATGCAGTTTAGTAGAAAATAATCTGAAATTTTTTAACTTCTGCTGGACATGCACACGCAATCTTACAGATCAGCAGTCAACATGTCAACCGACTGAGCTATCCAGCTAGGCAATCATATTGAAAAGGAATATGTTAATACAAATATTGTTGATATATTTATATTTTCATTCATGTTTTAAAAGGAAGTCACATTATGACTATGTTGTATACCTCCTTTGGGCTTAATTAGCTGTCAATGACAACAGATCTAACTGTGAGATATATTGAAACAAATAGTATTTATCGTATATACTCGCCTATATGTCGGTTCGCCTGTAAGTCGGTGATATAGGAGGGATTTGCCATTGTCCCGCTTATAAGTTGGTATTACTTTTTTTTTTTTATCAAGAATCGGTTGACAATTTCAAATAAATGCTCTAACGTTTTCACCTCTGTTTCAAATAATATTTTGTGAAATGCGCTGATATTTATTCATTTTCTCAACAAATCAATTTCAATAATATTTACTTGAGATGAATAAAATCATTAAAATATGTAAATACTTGTACTTTATGCATATAATCATAGAATACATGAATAATACAATATGTCCAGTCAATGTTAATCGTTGGGAGTACGAAGATGTTTAAAAAATACTATACAAAATTACGCTGTCCAGAAAAATGCTAATCTTTATAGGACTCGCCTTTAAGGTATTCAATGTATAATGACCATATTTCATATCTAATAAATGGATGGTGGAATATTTGTAATCATGGTATCATTTTGAAGGGTTCACCAAATAAAAATAATCCACCATAGGAATTTTTTAAAATTTTGTTTACTGCTTGATTTATTTCACCTAGAATTTAACATTGAAGTATATGGGAAAAGCATGTTTTATTACAATATTTTAAAAACAAATTATATTTTCACACTAATCTCTTGGTAGAAAGTTACATACACTTTCTTTTTATGAAAATATGAAATAAAATTAATCATTGACCGCACACATTTTTAGAAAATTAGATTTTTCTTATTTTTACAAAGGGCAGACAACTCTTCCAAAAAGTCTTGGTGCAAAAAGGTCAGCTTCTAATCGTTTACCAGTCATGTGAATTTCATCTGCTTCACTTTCATCAATATTTAACAATAAACTTTTATGTTGATCTAAATCCTTCGAAATTGTTCATTATCCTTTCATTATACATGGAATACCTTAAGTCGGATGTAGAGTTTTGGACCAATTTTTAACTCCCAAAAAGACGACATATAGGTGAGTATATACGGTAGTACTATCGTTTCATAGTTTTTAATTTTTTTTTCAGGAGAAAAGTTGGCTGATATCACTGTATGACAAGCTCTGTATCACTAGAGGACACATTTCTTATAAACATCACCACTTCCTGTCTGGACTTCAGAGGCTTGTACACAGTGGGTATTTAGACTACAGCTTAGTCAGTGTGAGAGAACTGGTGGACAGTCCTGAGAACTTTATAGGGGATCAGTCTGTCACAGGTCCACTTGGTACCGGGAGAGGACTGCACAGGTAGGACTCAGTGGTTTTTAAATGCTGTAAAATGACAAATTTTTATGAAAATCTAATTTTTCAGGGGTTTTTTTTGGGGGGGGGGGGTATAAAAGTGTACAAAAGTGTACAATGAGTATGATGAAGAACAGTTTAATTCCAAGAATATGACATATTTTTCTCACATTATCACCAGTGTGAGATCGACTTTACCCATGTGAGACAGCCGTGTAAGATTTTTCTGTCTCACACTGCTGCGACGTCATTTGATTGTGACGTCATATATTTTCTATGATTTGCGTTACATGGTGTGAAGATTTACGTTGTACACTGTGAAGTAAAAATATTTTGCATTGTTTTCTTTGAATTTTAATGTAGTGGTGGACAACCTTGGGTTTCTTAGTTTACACTTACAGTGTAAACCATTTTGGGGTATGCTCT
This sequence comes from Ostrea edulis, assembly GCF_947568905.1. Lineage (NCBI taxonomy): Eukaryota > Metazoa > Mollusca > Bivalvia > Ostreida > Ostreidae > Ostrea > Ostrea edulis. The sequence continues at coordinate 57,378,489 of NC_079168.1, read as the reverse complement.
TTCTGTCTATCTAATTAGTTTTTGCATCAATTAAAGTTCAAATGAGGATTTTGATGATTTAGAATTTTCTCAAAGCTCCTGAATTTATGCAATAAACTGTAGGTAAAATGTGAGAAAAATAATCCTTCATTATTTACTCGTATGTGATAGGGATATTCCACTTCTGGAACAAGATTCGCTAGGACTCGGCAAAGCCTTGTCCTAGACTACGAATCTTGTCCCCTCAGTGGTGTGTGTGTCTATCTTTAAATCTTGCTCATAACTTTTAAACTTTGCAAGATAGAGGCTTTACAGTTAGTGAATAAAAAGATCATTTCACTCATTTGTCAAGGTCAAATTTATTGCAATTGAACTTTGCCTTACTCATGCAGGGATGATGTTTCACAAAAGCATTTTGTTTAGTTAATATTTCCTCATGACAAAATGGTTTTGTTTTAAAATTTGTACATGAATTTCTGGGCCAAAAGTTTGCAGGTAAAGGCCATGATAGGCTTGTGATTAGATAAGGAAGAATTCACAGGTAGGGATTATAAATTACTTCTGTAAAGCTGTAGTAGTTTAACTTAAGAGATTACTGTAAACATTCTTATGCACGATACTTATTTCTTCTAAGTCCGCGGTCACATAATATTCGTGTAATTTTATACCAACGGACTTAAGTACGTATGTCATTTTCATGTACGTGTAGGTCATATGCAACCCAGCAAAATTTCGTACCCGCAAACCAAACCAGCAATGATAATTCGCGAAATAATGATTCCTTGGAATGAAGTACATTTACAGCATGTGAAACACCTAATGAAATCAACGCAGTCAATGTTGTCTCATTCAACACAGTTAATGTTGTCTCATTCAACACAGTTAATGTTGTCTCATTCAACACAGTTAATGTTGTCTCATTCAATGCAGTTAATGTTGTCTCATTCAACACAGTCAATGTTGTCTCATTCAACGCAGTTAATGTTGTCTCATTCAACACAGTTAATGTTGTCTCATTCAACGCAGTCAATGTTGTCTCATTCAACGCAGTTAATGTTGTCTCAACGCAGTTAATGTTGTCTCATTCAACAGTTAATGTTGTCTCATTCAACGCAGTTAATGTTGTCTCATTCAACACAGTTAATGTTGTCTCATTCAACACAGTTAATGTTGTCTCATTCAACAGTTAATGTTGTCTCATTCAACACAGTTAATGTTGTCTCATTCAACAGTTAATGTTATCTCATTCAACACAGTTAATGTTGTCTCATTCAACAGTTAATGTTGTCTCAACACAGTCAATGTTGTCTCATTCAACGCAGTTAATGTTGTCTCATTCAACGCAGTTAATGTTGTCTCATTCAACGCAGTTAATGTTGTCTCATTCAACAGTTAATGTTGTCTCATTCAACACAGTTAATGTTGTCTCATTCAACACAGTTAATGTTGTCTCATTCAACAGTTAATGTTGTCTCATTCAACACAGTTAATGTTGTCTCATTCAACAGTTAATGTTGTCTCATTCAACACAGTTAATGTTGTCTCATTCAACAGTTAATGTTGTCTCAACACAGTCAATGTTGTCTCATTCAACGCAGTTAATGTTGTCTCAACGCAGTTAATGTTGTCTCATTCAACACAGTTAATGTTGTCTCATTCAACACAGTTAATGTTGTCTCATTCAATGCAGTTAATGTTGTCTCATTCAACACAGTCAATGTTGTCTCATTCAACACAGTTAATGTTGTCTCATTCAATGCAGTTAATGTTGTCTCATTCAATGCAGTCAATGTTGTCTCATTCAACACAGTTAATGTTGTCTCAACACAGTCAATGTTGTCTCATTCAACACAGTTAATGTTGTCTCATTCAACACAGTTAATGTTGTCTCAATCAACACAGTTAATGTTGTCTCATTCAACAGTTAATGTTGTCTCATTCAACACAGTTAATGTTGTCTCATTCAACAGTTAATGTTGTCTCATTCAACACAGTTAATGTTGTCTCATTCAACGCAGTTAATGTTGTCTCAACACAGTCAATGTTGTCTCATTCAACGCAGTTAATGTTGTCTCATTCAACGCAGTTAATGTTGTCTCATTCAACGCAGTTAATGTTGTCTCATTCAACAGTTAATGTTGTCTCATTCAACACAGTTAATGTTGTCTCATTCAACAGTTAATGTTGTCTCATTCAACACAGTTAATGTTGTCTCATTCAACAGTTAATGTTGTCTCATTCAACACAGTTAATGTTGTCTCATTCAACAGTTAATGTTGTCTCATTCAACAGTCAATGTTGTCTCATTCAACGCAGTTAATGTTGTCTCAACGCAGTTAATGTTGTCTCATTCAACACAGTTAATGTTGTCTCATTCAACACAGTTAATGTTGTCTCATTCAATGCAGTTAATGTTGTCTCATTCAACACAGTCAATGTTGTCTCATTCAACACAGTTAATGTTGTCTCATTCAATGCAGTTAATGTTGTCTCATTCAATGCAGTCAATGTTGTCTCATTCAACACAGTTAATGTTGTCTCAACACAGTCAATGTTGTCTCATTCAACACAGTTAAGGTTGTCTCATTCAACGCAGTTGATGTTGTCTCATTCAACACAGTTAATGTTGTCTCATTCAATGCAGTTAATGTTGTCTCAATCAACACAGTTAATGTTGTCTCATTCAACACAGTCAATGTTGTCTCATTCAACACAGTTAATGTTGTCTCGTGATATTTTGTCGTTTGCTTTATTGTGAATTTCAATTTTAACTTCTATTGTAGAAGCATTTTGTCTGGAAAATTTAGTTTCTCATTTCCAACCGAGAATGATGAGATATCCTTCATTCATCTACAAGACGAAACCGGAACAGTTCACTGCAAGGTATTCCTGAGTCTTAGCATTACATAGATGATTGTGTCTACGTAACATAGATGATTGTGTCTACGTAACATAGATGATTGTGTCTACGTAACATAGATGATTGTGTCTACGTAACAGATGATTGTTTTTATGTAAGAGATGATTGTGTCTACGTAACATAGATGATTGTGTCTATGTAACATAGATGATTGTGTCTATGTAACATAGCTGATTGTGTCTATGTAACATAGCTGATTGTGTCTATGTAATATAGATGATTGTGTCTATGTAACATAGATGATTGTGTCTACATAACATAGATGATTGTGTCTATGTAACATAGATGATTGTGTCTACGTAACATAGATGATTGTGTCTACATAACAGATGATTGTGTCTACATAACAGATGATTGTGTCTACATAACAGATGATTGTGTCTACATAACATAGATGATTGTGTCTACATAACATAGATGATTGTGTCTACATAACATAGATGATTGTGTCTACATAACATAGATGATTGTGTCTATGTAACATAGATGATTGTGTCTATGTAACATAGCTGATTGTGTCTACGTAACATAGATGATTGTGTCTACATAACAGATGATTGTGTCTACATAATATAGCTGATTGTGTCTATGTAACATAGATGATTGTGTCTATGTAACATAGCTGATTGTGTCTATGTAACATAGCTGATTGTGTCTGTGTAATATAGATGATTGTGTCTACGTAACATAGATGATTGTGTCTACATAACAGATGATTGTGTCTACATAATATAGCTGATTGTGTCTATGTAACATAGATGATTGTGTCTACATAACATAGATGATTGTGTCTACATAATATAGATGATTGTGTCTACATAATAGATGATTGTGTCTACATAACATAGATGATTGTGTCTACATAACATAGATGATTGTGTCTACATAACAGATGATTGTGTCTACATAATATAGCTGATTGTGTCTATGTAACATAGATGATTGTGTCTACATAACATAGATGATTGTGTCTACATAATATAGATGATTGTGTCTACATAATAGATGATTGTGTCTACATAACATAGATGATTGTGTCTACATAACATAGATGATTGTGTCTACATAACATAGATGATTGTGTCTACATAACATAGATGATTGTGTCTACATAACATAGATGATTGTGTCTACATAACATAGATGATTGTGTCTACATAACATAGATGATTGTGTCTACATAACATAGATGATTGTGTCTACATAACATAGATGATTGTGTCTACGTAACATAGATGATTGTGTCTACATAATAGATGATTGTGTCTACATAACATAGATGATTGTGTCTACATAACATAGATGATTGTGTCTATGTAACATAGATGATTGTGTCTATGTAATATAGATGATTGTGTCTACGTAACATAGATGATTGTGTCTACATAATAGATGATTGTGTCTACATAACATAGATGATTGTGTCTACATAACATAGATGATTGTGTCTATGTAATATAGATGATTGTGTCTACGTAACATAGATGATTGTGTCTACATAATAGATGATTGTGTCTACATAACATAGATGATTGTGTCTACATAACATAGATGATTGTGTCTACCTAAGTAACATAGATGATTGTGTCTACATAACAGATGATTGTGTCTACATAATATAGCTGATTGTGTCTATGTAACATAGATGATTGTGTCTACATAACATAGATGATTGTGTCTATGTAACATAGATGATTGTGTCTATGTAATATAGATGATTGTGTCTACGTAACATAGATGATTGTGTCTACATAATAGATGATTGTGTCTACATAACATAGATGATTGTGTCTACATAACATAGATGATTGTGTCTACATAATAGATGATTGTGTCTATGTAACATAGATGATTGTGTCTACATAACAGATGATTGTGTCTACATAACAGATGATTGTGTCTACGTAACATAGATGATTGTGTCTACATAACATAGATGATTGTGTCTATGTAACATAGATGATTGTGTCTACATAACAGATGATTGTGTCTACATAACATAGATGATTGTGTCTACATAACATAGATGATTGTGTCTACATAACATAGATGATTGTGTCTACGTAATATAGATGATTGTGTCTATGTAACATAGATGATTGTGTCTACGTAACATAGATGATTGTGTCTATGTAACAGATGATTGTGTCTACATAATATAGCTGATTGTGTCTATGTAACAGATGATTGTGTCTACGTAACATAGATGATTGTGTCTACGTAATATAGATGATTGTGTCTACGTAACATAGATGATTGTGTCTACATAACATAGATGATTGTGTCTACGTAACATAGATGATTGTGTCTACGTAATATAGATGATTGTGTCTACGTAACATAGATGATTGTGTCTACATAACATAGATGATTGTGTCTACCTAAGTAACATAGATGATTGTGTCTATGTAACAGATGATTGTGTCTACATAACATAGATGATTGTGTCTACGTAACATAGATGATTGTGTCTACATAACATAGATGATTGTGTCTACATAACATAGATGATTGTGTCTACATAACATAGATGATTGTGTCTACGTAATATAGATGATTGTGTCTATGTAACATAGATGATTGTGTCTACATAACATAGATGATTGTGTCTATGTAACATAGATGATTGTGTCTACATAACATAGATGATTGTGTCTACCTAAGTAACATAGATGATTGTGTCTATATGACTGGGGGGGGGGGGTAATGTGAGAATATGAGAAATTGACACATTTTGGGGGTAATGTCATCCTCCACTGGAGGATGAGTTTATACTGTTTCATATCTGTAACATCGGTATGTGGCCTTAAAGCTCCGCTTGTTCAGGGATAAGCTTATAATTTTGACACCTTATAGTTTTCAAGCTAAAGACTCAACATTATCTACTATATGGGTACGTATGGTGGATCCAATGGGATGGGGAGGAATTGAGATCACAATTGAATGTATATTCATGGGTAGTGAAACATGTCTATATTTCCAGGTTACCGAGTCTTTCAGGAGGAAATTGATCCACAGTCAAGATTCATGGTGTTTCTTATCTTCCTGGAGATTGATTTCAAAGGGACTTGGTTTGTAAATTTCATTAGTTTGTTCATTAAATGTGTTTGTGATCTTTGAACAGTATAAGTTCACTTATACATTTTTTCTTAGGTACCATCTTTATTGAAGTTACAAAATTTTTCCAAGAAGAGGATGTTCACAAGAAGAGAGAGATTCAAGTGTTGTCAACAGCTGATGTGGCACTCTTACTGGAAAACAAGTATCAAAATTATGAAATGTTTACTACTTTAGCAGTCTAGTGATATTACACATACAAGACATTGTTGTATGTCTGGGCTTTGTATATCATTATCATTATTGTGTTGCCAGGTCTGTCTGTCAACTCTATCAATACAATTATTGTGTTGCCAGATCTGTCTGTCAACTCTATCAATACAATTATTGTGTTGCCAGGTCTGTCAGTCAACTCTATCAACACAATTATTGTGTTGCCAGGTCTGTCTGTCAACTCTATCAATGCAATTATTGTGTTGCCAGGTCTGTCTGTCAACTCTATCAATACAATTATCAATACTGTCATGATTATTTGTTTATTACTATATTACCGAAACTTACTCTGGAAAATATTAGTATTATAATCTTTTTCATGCCCCTTCATTAAACGAGTGGGACATATAGTGTTACCCTTTTCTGTCATTCCGTCATAATTCAATTCAACTAATATTCAGTATTTAGATACATTATGACAATATTATATCATTTTGTATAAAAGAATTTTGACAGAGTTGTGCCCCATAGACTAAGAAAATTTCGGAACAATTCAAAGTTTCTGCGCATTATATCATGGACATTTTGAATTAAAATTCAGGATATAGATACATCACAGGAATACCCAGATGAAATTCATATGTGGTTAAGGAAGTTAACTCTTTAACATGTGAGCACAATGGCACAGAATGCTGTAACTGTGTAGATAAGGGCTGTAACTGTGTAGATAAGGGCTGTAACTGTGTAGATAAGGGCTGTAACTGTGTAGATAAGGGCTGTAACTGTGTAGATAAGGGCTGTAACTGTGTAGATAAGGGCTGTAACTGTGTAGATAAGGGCTGTAACTGTGTAGATAAGGGCTGTAACTGTATAGATAAGGGCTGTAACTGTGTAGATAAGGGCTGTAACTGTGTAGATAAGGGCTGTAACTGTGTAGATAAGGGCTGTAACTGTATAGATAAGGGCTGTAACTGTGTAGATAAGGGCTGTAACTGTATAGATAAGGGCTGTAACTGTGTAGATAAGGGTTCAGTACTTATTCTATTTGTCCATATATGTATTATATATTTACTTCTTTAACCTATCTGGTTAAAAATTTGTTTGTCGATTCCAATTTTTGAAAGGAATACATTTTATGGTGGAATGATTCTTTCATCAAAAACAAAAATTTGCATGATTTTAAAGTTTTCAGCTCTCATGAGCTGAAAGCTCAAGTGAGCTTTTCTGATCACATACTGTCCGCCCATCTGTCTGTCCATAAACTTTTAACATTTTTGACTTCTTCTCAAGAACCACAGGGCTAATTTCAGCCAAGTTTGTCACAAAACATATTTGGGTAAAGAGTTTCTTCAAATGAAGTGCCACACCCTTTTTGAAGTGAAAATAATTAAGAATGAGTAAAAATTTTGTGGCACCATTTAAAAATCTTCTGATAAACCACTGGGCCAATTTCAAACAAATTTGGCAAAAATCATTGGGTAAAAGGGATTCAAGTTTGTTCAAATGTAGGACCATGCTCTCTCCAAAGGGGAGATAATCAACAAAAAGCCAAAATAGGTGGGGTCATTTAGAAATCTTCTCAAGAACCACTGGGTCAGAAAAGTTGAAACTTACATGAAAGCTTCATGACATAATGTTTGTACAAATCATGGCCCCTGAGGGTAGCATACATGCCAACTTTTAAAAATCCCCATGGGAGATTTTGCGCGCGACGACCTTTTTTCAAAGCTCAAAATTCACGACATTTTAGCATGAAAATAAATATTTGTCCTTTCAAATAAAATATCAATCAAATCATTGTTAATGTATCATATATTAACACAACATCAAATGTGTTTGACCATTAACTATATAAAAAAAACTTTGAAAGATATACATTAATATTTTATTAAAATCATCTATTCAGCAAAAAATCTTCTCCAACAAGTCACATACATAATATCAAATAATATTTAAGGTTGCATCCTTTTACACCATACAATAAACATTGGCCGGTCTATATATCAAAATTTAAATTAAAGCACATGCATTTAGGTACGACTGCAAAGGCGATCTTGCTTGTCTGTAAACATGGGCTTGCAGAGACTGGTGGAATAATCTGCATTGCAACCAAAAAAGGAGTGATCTGCCCTGCTATGAAGTTTGCGAACAAAACCTTTGCACCCATGACATCTGAAATAATTACCAGGAAAAAAAAACCACATCAAAATATTCTGTTTTACTTGTAAATTAAGGCTACTTGCTAAATACAAAATTCAGTACAGACTTGTGCGAATTACGCATCACAAAGTATATTTAATGAATACTACACTATATAGACTATATAATACATCGCTATAGACGGATAGATTTGGATAGCCTATATTATTATAGTTGGAAAAAATATATACTTGACGTACCTTATTGCAAATTTTGGATGCTGTCAGCGAGAGGCGGAATGTCCGATTGTTTGGTGGTGACACTAGCATCGTTGTCATTCACGTTTGTGTAAAGGATAGGTCAATTTGAAATCCGTCTTCCCGATTAATTACTATCAAAACATGCTTCGTACTGTCCAATAAACACCCCGACACAGGCAGACCAACCCGACACCATGTGACACAGGTAAACAGCAATGGCTGACTATTGTCCCGATTTCTGATTGGCCAGTTCAGAAATGATGCGGGATTTCCAATTCTGGTCACGAGATTTCACAATTATCCCGCTTTCAAACTCGTTTTTAATCGTGAAATCGGAAATTTTGGTCGGGAAAAATTTCAAATCGGGATTTTAGGGTAATTTTGCTTTCCCGATCGGGAAAGCGGGACCGGAGGGTAAAATCGGGAAGATCCCGCCTAAATCGGGAAAGTTGGCATGTATGGGGTAGGGTAGGGCCAAAGTTGTATATGGGGATATATAGGATAAAACTTTTAAAATCTTTGTCTCGAGAACAACAGGGTCATGATTACTCTCATTAATATGCAAGCATTCCCAGGTAGTGCAGATTCAAATTGTGGTCCCCGGTGATAGGGTGAGGTCACAATAGGGGATCAAAGTTTTACATGGGAATTTATATGGAAAATCTTTAAAAATATTACGCAGGACCATGAATACTCATATTACTATGGAGGCATCCCCAGGTAGTGCGGATTGAAGTTTATTCAAATCATGACTCCCCAGGGGTAGGATGGGACCACAATAGGGGGTCAGTGTTGTACATGGCAATATGTGAGCGATGTGGCCCATGGGCCTCTTGTTAATTTGATATTCACTGTCCTCTTGAGACTTTAGGGTGGGACCACAATTTAAATAAATATGATGCCATCTTTGAATTAAAAGTCTCATCTTTTACTCTGGAACATACAACGAAGTAAATGCATAGGTATCGTGATCTTGGATAACTACTTGTGAAATTCATATGGCTCCTGGATCAGGGGTTTATTTACAGTAGAACATTAAAATTCATGAAATTGCTTATAATGATTAAACAAAAAATGACCACATTCAGTTTAAAAGGTGCACTCAATATGCAATGCCTCTAATTGGTGTATCTTGTGTGATACTTTGGTGATTGTTCCAGCCCATGAGCCTCTTGTTTTTACTATAATTCAATTAAAAGTTGTTCATATTGACAGGGACAAAGTAAAGCCTGGCTGTGTAAATGTTATTGGAAAGACTAGCTGTGTCAGTGAAGTAATTAAGTAAGTGATTATATTTAAATTCTTTTTATGGTTTGGGTAAATAGTCACATAAATGCTTTTGTCTACCATCATGAATTATCTAAATAAAATTACATTTGGAGATCTGAAAGCAATAAGTATGTTTTTTGTTTGTTTTGACTTATTCCTGTTGACTCCCGTTGGAGCATAGGGCTGCAACAACACCACGCCAACGGACTCTGTTATGGACTGCTCTCTTCAGCTGAGTCCACGTCATTCCGGCTTCCTTCATTTCGCTCTCGACATCCCCTTGAAAATTTTCATTCATATTGAGATGTCACCAGATGTGTGTACAGTCTTGTTGTATTAATGAATTATAGTAGCTGTGTACAGTCGTGTTGTATTAATGAATTATAGTAGCTGTGTACAGTCGTGTTGTAGTAATGAATTATAGTAGCTGTGTACAGTCGTGTTGTAGTAATGAATTATAGTAGCTGTGTACAGTCGTGTTGTATTAATGAATTATAGTAGCTGTGTACAGTCGTGTTGTATTAATGAATTATAGTAGCTGTGTACAGTCGTGTTGTAGTAATGAATTATAGTAGCTGTGTACAGTAGTGTTGTATTAATGAATTATAGTAGCTGTGTCCAGTCGTGTTGTAGTAATGAATTATAGTAGCTGTACAGGGCTCGAAATTAACATATGCCCGTCAATCTGTGACTGGTTAAAAGTCTGGTGGACTGACTGACATTTGTTTTAGTCAGTCCGATGAGACTGGTTAATTTTCTAAAGCATCATTTTGGAAAATATACTTATGAAATTTACACATTTGGCATGCTTTGATATGAAGACCTATCAGACAAATCTGATTTGTAAATATAAATCCCACATTTAAGTGTTAAAATATTGTTTAAGACATATTGAGCTAAATTTCATTTTAATAACATTAATGAATTATGTTTAATTATTTCTGGAAAACTCTGTTGGACTGGTAAATTTTCCAGCGGACTGGTTGAAATTATACCCCATCAGTCCGGCTGGACGGGTGACATAAAAAGTTAGCTTCAAGTCCTGCTGTGTGTCCATTCGTGTTGTATTAATGAATTATAGTAGCTGCAGTTCCTGTTTTGCACACATTTGACTATTAGATTTATCAAAATATGTTTGCAAATTGGTATTTTGTCTAGGTAAGATAATGACTCTAGTCTATATCGCATAGGAAAGATAATTTTTTGGTATTTTCATTTTTTTCTAGTTCCTTGTAATTAACAATTTGATAACTCTTTTTGTTTAGAATAATGTTGACTGAATGTTGCTGCAATAGGGATAAAACTCGGATACAAATCTTGCTTTGCTTAAGGAAAATGGTAGAGAACTGGATATTACCTGATTTTGTTCGTTCTCTGATAATAAGAATGAATATCTTTAAAAAAAGAAAAGGCACAAATACTACCCAAAAACTTCCAGATACCTTTGAAAATTTTAAACAGATATTAGTGGTAAAATTTCTAAGTGCATCAAGTAAAACAATATCCCAGATGAACTCATAATAAGAATGATTTGATCAGACGAGGTTAATAATGATCCCTTCTAGTGAATGGACTATGGAGGAGAAAGGATCAAAAGATTGTAGCATCGTTGTCTTGGATGACAAAAGGAAGGAAACTGGGGAAGTTGGCTATAACTTTATAAAATTTGCATGGGTTAACAGGCACCCAACCTTTACATTTCTGAAAGACGGAATATAATCCATTCCCAAAATCATTGGTTGACCATCGAGATGATGATTAATGGTTGTTGCACATGTTTGATGTATTGTTCAAAAGCTGCGAGTGTATGCATAACGCGTGTCGGCTAGACGGACTTACAGACGCACTGGGGTATTAAGGTAGTGATTTCAAGGCATCACGAGGTTTATTCATATAGCATCTAAAAATAAACTATTTTCGTTTCCGGTATACATCAAGTGCTTTTAAAGCATCAGTAATAATGACAGACAATGGAAACAAAGACTTGTCAGCTATAATCAGACACATCAGTGAAAATATGTTTAGAAATATACAAGTAAAAGAATTACAAATGAAAAATTCCTTATGTTTTAATTATTTTAAAATAATAGTCATAGTTTAGGCCCTAAATCTCCATGATACTTGTCCCTCCCCCCCAACAACGAGAAATCAAGAGTGTCAAGGTTGAATTAAATCTGGAAATTAAAGGTCTTTCTGGTTCAGATCTATTTAGTAACCGGAAGTGTATACAGTAAAACTCTGATATAGCGAATTTCTGCGGACACTCTATAAAAATTCGCTAGAAGCGTAATTCGCTATACATTTATAGCGAATTCATAATTCAAATGTAACGAATTCATTATAAATCTGATTTGTTCTACATGTATATCAGTTGTACAGCGTTGTTTAGCGTTCCGTGCAAACCGTTCAGCGTTCTGTGCAAAGCGTTAAGCGTTCCGTGCAAGAATCGTTTCGTTCCGTGCAAGTGGTGTAGTAGTACGTTTCAGGGTCTGTAACTAAATAAGGGCCAAGCTGAAATGATTATGCACTCGATTGATGGCATGCTACCACCATTCAAAATACCAAAAATGAAAAATGACAACATATATTTTATGGGACACAAATTTTACTTTGAGAGATCAAGAACTTTGAGAAATTGTAGTTCCAGCCATCAAGAGTCACCGGTACCCAGGTTCTGCTACATCACATGTATGTTATGAACGGTGAAAGTGCTTGTTTGCCCAGACCCATTGATTTGAAATAAATTGATTTTCTTTTCTTTTTTTTTACAGAATTAAAGAGGACTTTTTCCTGTGTATTGAGTTGGAAGACAGGGTTGCCATCATTGTAAAGGTACTTTATAAATCACATAGATAGGGTCCATTCAGAGTCCCTATGATAATTAGTTTGTCTGTCTGTCTGTCTTTATATGTGATATCTAAAGTTTTTTCAGGCAAAGGTTGAGATTAAGGGATCTTAACCCTACTGTGATACTCTTTAAGTAATATTTACTGAAACCAATGAGTGAGGTGAATATCACTTCCCCATGGTGGATGGATATAAGGTGTCGGTTGATATCAATGTAGTAAACAATTGTTTTATTAATTGATTATCATAATTATGCTAATTTGTCAAATAGAGACACTGTTATTTTAAGTAACATACAATAAAGAAATTTTAATACCATAAATAGACAGTTTGGCTTTCCCTTTATATCCTCTCGCGCTACTAGTTGCGAAGGGGATTAATGTTTGTGTGGGTGTGTTCGTTACAGGTTGTGGGCAAAATTTAAAGAAAATCCTTGCACCAAGGATTATCAAACTCTGCATACTTCTGTGGCATTGTAAAAGGATGAACTCTATTTTCAAGTAAATTGGTAAAATATTTTTAAACATCGTGTCATTACAACATTTAATAACTGGAATTTTATGTACGAGTTAGCAATACAGACCGGATAAACTGAGAGTAAAATTAGAATAGTAAAAGAATAGGAAGCAAGGTAGAAGTATTAAACTATTAAGACTTCTGGTGAATGACAGCGTGCATGAATTCAGGTAAGTTAGTGAGCTAACTTTGTGTTTGTATGTTGCCATATTAATACTTCCTATTACCAGCCCATCAGAGTTATCGCGCTTTGATGGCTCTTGCGCGTCAATAAAACAATTCTCGCGAGCAAGTGCGAGATTACCGGGACATAAGCAAAACATTGATACCCCCCCGCCCCCCCCCCCCCCCTTTTAAATATATATATATATAATCCAAATAGAAAGAGTTGATATCACACAGTCAAAATAATTCAATAAAAAAATCAGGAAAATATATAGTTCCAAAATATATTTAAATCACTAGCGCTTTCTGGATTTTAACATCCATCCTCAGGTGAATACAAATTTTAAATAATGAATACAAAGTTGTTTATCTTAGAGACGTCTATTGTGACGTCATGATAGTCTTTGCGAGGAGGGAATACATACATGACGTCATAATACAAAAAATTCGGGAAAGGTGACTTGGACAAAATAAGCATGAACATTAACATGATAAAAGTTGATGAATTAAGAGGTTTAACAATCAGAATTGATTAAAGTTTGTTTAGTTTAGGAGAAAACAGTTTAATGAAATAATTTTCTTTAGCAAGTCTCATGGATGTTGAGTCTGTTTTAAGTTTATAAAATGGAAATACGCTGTAGTTGCCTCTAGCACTGTTGTCAAAGTGTTCGCTGCATGGGGTATTTCTTGTACTGGGATCGTTAATTTGTTGGTGATGGACACGCATCCTCGCTGTTAGTTGTGTTCCGGTTTGTCCAATATATTCCTCGCCACACCCGTTGCAAATAATGCAGTATAGTAAGTTTTTCGACTTGCATGACATGTTATCATTTACAGTAAAATATTTTCCGCATTTAAAAGTAATAGAAGGTCCTGTTTTTAGGAAGGGACATGTACCACACCTTGAATCACCACATGTAGAAACTGCGTATTTTTCAGGCGTTGAATTGAATTTGGCTTTTGTTAATAATTTTTTCAAGTTGGATGGTTGTCTTTGGCTGTGAAGTATATTTGCGGCTTTTTATTTTATAAAAGTTTTAGATTAAATAAAAACTTACCATAGCATGTAACATTGTTGCTAATTAAATCAGATACATTAAAATATAAGTAAGTGACTGAACGCTATCCACAGGTCCACTGACCCAATGTGACATAATCTGGTAAAATGTGACACATTTTATGCTTTTAGATGAGGATCAAATTAGATTATCAAACTTTTCAAATTAGATTATTAAACTTTTCAGGGGGCATCCATCTGATTGATTCTCTGGTCACAATAAAGTTTATGTTACAGGACAGGAAGTACTTGTACTGGCATGACCTTCTGACCCCGCAGACAGAGTATGTGTTCCTTGGATTGTTGCCCACCACCATGTACAAGGTAAGTGATTTTCTAATTGAATACTGCAAAACCAGATAGCTATGATGCATTTGTAAATTGGACCTGAACATGTGTGTAAATTCATGTGAAATTGAGAGATAAAAAAAAAATTCAGTAATTTTAAGTTTTGAGTGACAAAACCATGGTAATATGTATATTTACAACCATCTTTACGCCTTTTCATGTTAATTAACATCACAATGAAATATTTTATCCTATGCTTTCCTTTTTATGTGCCCGTCTTTAGATTTGACATATGGTACAGCGATGCCTGTATGTGCATTTGTCTGTTCTGAGTTTTCTGTTTCTATTTTCATTTCTCTGTCACAAGGTAGTACCTTCTTATTTTACAGAGTGTATGGGTATTGAAGATGTGCATGTAGCAAGGATTTTGTTTTTCTTGAATTTTTGAGAAAAATACAGGTTGCTGAACTTGGTCAGTTTTGAGGAGATATTACATTGAAAGTACATGCTTTGTCCATCTAACTTTTCTAACAGTTTTCGAAGTGAGGACCTTATTATACCCTCAACAAAGTTTAGAGGGTTTTGCTGGAATCACCTTGTCTGTCTGGCCATCCGTTGGTAGACATAATTTGTTTAGGGTAAATCTTGAACAGATTTGATTATAACTTTTTGTATAATTTATATGAATAATAAAGTTGTGCACCTGGTATTTTGATTGAGAATTTTTGAAATTCAAGGAAGTTTATTCCATTTTGAGGGGGTGATGTCATTGTGGAAAGTGTATCTTAAAAACCAACTAGTTTTAATTGTGACGGGGACCGTTACATATGTTCCCCAAACATCCCCCAATTAAAAAGTGGTGTCATTGTAAACCTATAGCAAAAAAATCATTTTATCTTAGCCTTTAATTAGTACGTTCAATATGGTAATTTCAGCACCAAGAAATGAAAGGAAGCAATCCATGTGTATTCATGCGCATGCAAATTTTATATGATTCCGCACTTTTATTAATGTCATTCAACAAGTATTTGTATCATATACCCATAGTATAAATTTCATAATTTTTTGCATCAAATATAAGGAAGTTATAGTGATTTAAAAATCGTCCAATCAGAAATTAGCACACATGCATGCATGAACGTGCTGAGGTACCTGAGCAGTAATTCTAACCACAGCAATATGTAAGGAGTACCAAGACACACCTAAAACCTCAACATCAAAAGAATTTGATGAAAAACAAAACCGTTATCGTCCTCCAAAAATGAACTTTCGAAAGACAATAAATGCACATGCGCGTGTACGTTGGTATTACACCAATATATAAGTACACATATTATCTACCTTTGCTGTGAATATCAACTCTTTCGCTTCATTAATAAGAGAGTTACAGACATTTTAGTATTAACCAATCAAAAAGAAGTGTATATGCATGCGCGTGCAGATTGATAATTTTGACCATGCAAATCAATTAAGGGTCTCAATATCCACCTATGATATAAATGTGAAACAATTTCAATGAACAACAAAAAAGTTAGACTGATTACAAAGTTGGCGTACAAAAATGTGATGCACGTGCATGGACATGCACGCATGTGCAGACAAAATGACTATCATTTTGCACATCTACAAATGATATACTATCATTCTATTAAGGTTTCATATTGATCTCTTGTGTATTCTGATTTCAAATATTGTGTACCATAAATGCAATGTACGTGCAGACAAAATGACTATCGTTCTGCACATCTACAAATGTTATACTATCATCCAGGAAAGTTTCATATTGATCCCATGTCATGCATAATATTTTTGGTGCAATACTTGCTTTCACTATATATACAGTGTATTTGATATGAGGAAAACACTTGCAGGAAAAATAGTAATCCAGACAATCTTCAAAAAGATTTCAGTGTTTAATATTATATGAAATTTCTACTGTATAACTTAGATAATTTTATATGTTATCCTTACAGGGAACACCTCAGGAGAAAAAAGTTTTGGTTCCATGGAAAAATTCTGAAGTATTGATTCCCACAATGGAAAAAATTGAGCTCATTCCTCTCTCTGTAAGTTCACTATACACAGCAAGGTGTGCCACATAACTATGTTTCATGTACGAACCTTGTAATTTTTCCATGCAATTTCTAATCAATTCCTCAATCCTCCCCCCCCCCCCCCCCAAAAGAAAAAGATTTAAAAATTCAACATTAAAAGGACTAAGACCATGTTTAGCTATATCGGCCCTGTGGTGTGTTAAAAAATAAAGCAGAATTAATTGAAATAAAATTGTTATCATTTGATAATATAATCTTTATACCATCGCGACGTGCCAAGATTTCCCCGCCAAAACGTCAGCTTGTGGAATTCTATACAAGACAAAACCGGTATCGGTCTGGTTTTCTGCAGAAATCTCCACTTTTTTCAAATTTAGTCATATAATTCATATAAAACACGACCTTCGATCCAGAAACTGACTGTAGTCTATCAAAATCTATCAATACAAATAAATTTTGCACGAACGATTTTTTGGATCGAAAGGTGTGCTGTTGATGAATATCAACTTTGAATTAAATCGAGAGCAATCCGGAATTATTTATTTTTGTGAGAGTTGTGGGTATTTTATTAATTATGTTGCTTTGAAAAATTAAAACAACATACTTATGTGGAGTCTACATCATTTCCATGCAGAATACACCCCTATGTGGTGTTTTTATCAAAAGCTATAGAATTTTGATGCGTAAACAAACGAATCTGCTGTCCGACAAATCGGACCTTCAATGCTATAGAAAGTTTTTATTTAGACGACACCAACAGAATTACTAAGATCAAAATGAAAAGAATTTATAGAACATGCATTGATATAACTAAAACTATTGCCGATATATCGAAAGTATATCGTTAACTAGAGCAAGTAAACGTATAAAAGATTTTTAAGGGTGTGACGTCATAGATGTCGTGGCTTAGTGGTAGAGAGCCCGTCCTTCAATCGGGAGATCCGGGTTCAATTCCTACCCGTGTCCATATTTTTTTTTTTTAATCATACTGTTAACTACATTTTTCTTGGCGTTATTGAAAAATTAATTTCTTTCAAGACACTGAAGATGAAATTATACCTGAATACAAATAAAAATAACAATCACAGAACACCAAGAAAATATGCAAGGATTACAGATTACATTTTTAAAATTCATTGAAAAAAACCAAACCAAAATACTTTATTTTCGGACTTGATTTTATTTCAAAGAATGAACTAGCAAAAGATAATGGAAAGGAAAGTTTTTCCAATGCATCTAATGTACAGAAGAAAAGTCAGAAAAAATGTGAATCCATTAGCTATTCGTCATTTCCTGCAGAGTAAGAACTTTCTTGTTGAAACCACCACATGCTATATTGTGTAGCAAGTGTAGACATGTGTGTCAGTAAATTCACATCCAACAAAATTGTCACAATCAATCTCGGCCACTTCCTGAGACAAAGTCTCTACAGAGAATTTCAATACCTCTCGACAGAACCAGGCCTGGGGTAATGGTAATTAAATGACAACCAGTTTCAATGTAATGGGGGTGTAATGGACCATTTTTGCATTACAAGTAATGGTAATGTAATGTATACTGTACTGTACATTATTTTTCATTACATTCACACTACTTCAAATATTTGATGATATTTCGAAGATTTAGAATAATTCATTTTATTAGTGATTGACTGAAGCATTTGAAACATTGATGACAATCAAATGCAATGAATAACTTAATAGATATGTTTCCTAACATTGCTGAATATTTTGTGTTCTTATATTAATGTATAATTAAAAATCATAATTCAGAAATAATTTTTCTGCCATTTCTTTAATATATGACAGTATGTTATGTAAATGTGTAATGTAAATTCACTCTCAAGTAATGTAATACATTATATTTCAAAACAGGAGTAATGGTAATGTGAAATTTTCTAGGTAATGTAAGGCGTTACATTGCTATGTAATTGACCTCAAGCCTGGATAGAACACCTTCTCATGCATATATGCAAGTGCCTTGGACCCAACTTGTCATTTCCTCTTTTGCAAGATTTTCAGCATTTCTTCATAGAGATCATAATTCCAACTGCAAGGTGTCCAAGATGATGAATTGAGACCTGACCAGTGTTTTTGACAATTTGATAACTTTTGACTCTACACTTTTCATCATTCAAAAAGTACATTATGACATTCATAATTCAACCTGCAGATTTTCATTTGAATCATCAAATATGAATTCTTCCAAATAATAACCCCCCAACCCCCCCCCCCCCCCCCCAAAAAAACACTTTAAAAACCTCCACAGGTATATTTCAAATGACATAGAAGTGCCATGGGTTAATAAGGGTTAAACTTTAGAGTCGACATGTTTCTTCCAAGCAATATAGTCTTGTTTGGATCCAGTTTTTCCAGTTCTGATATAACTGCCTGATACTGTACAATGTAGGTGTCAATCTGGTCCCCCTATTGTGGGAATCTGTTTCCACATAACTGCTGTATAATCTGGTACCTTGCTATTGGCAGGCACAACAAGGAAGCTATTCCTGCAGTGATGTCCAACACTTATCCGCATGTGTCACTGATGCCACTATCATTGATGAATCTGATGGTAGTGATGATAGCATTATTGAGGAGTAGGAATATGGATTCTTGTCAATCTGATTCATGTCACCCTTGCCATCAATTTTTGCTGTACATATTATATCATCCTGAAATTCAAATTACTCCAGTATTATATCATTATCAAAACTATATCATAAATGAAAGGTGAAGATAACAAACAGTGATCAATCTCATAACTCCTACAAGCAATACAAAATAGATAGTTGGGCAAACACGAACCCCTGTATTATAATATTCATATAAAAGTTGTACTTTCATGCCCTCATGTATTTTCATTGATACAGAATTCAGAAAAATTACATTTATGTATTCGGTGGGAGATTGACATTTCTCACAAGTGTGAGATCGACTTTACCCATGTGAGACAGCCATGTGAGATTTTTCTGTCTCACACTGCTGCGACGTCATTTGATTGTGACGTCACATATTTTCTATGATTTACGTTACACGGTGAAGATCTACGTTACACAGTGAAGTAAAAATATATTGCATTGTTATCTTTAAATTTTAATGTAGTATAGCTTTCTGGTGGACAACCTTGGGGTTTTTAGTTTACACTTACAGTGTAAACCATTTTCGGGTATGCTCTTTCTGCCTATCTAATTAGTTTTTGCATCGGAGTTCAAATGAGGATTTTGATAATCTAAAATTTTCTGAAAACTCCTAATTTTATGCACTAAACTGTAGTTAAAATGTGAGAAAAATAATCCTTCATTATTTACTCATGTGGGATAGGGAAATTCCACCTCTGGAACAAGATTCGCTGTCTAGGACTCGGCAAAGCCTCGTCCAAGACTGCGAATCTTGTCCCCTCGGTGGAATTTCCCTATCTCACACTCGTACTAATGAAGGATTCTATTAGTCTCCAACTAAACAATAGAGGACAGTTTAGTTACATGTACATTTCTGCATAAATAATTATAAACACAAACATTTCATTTTAATTTGATTCCCCATCTAATAATTTTTGTTGTAGCTAATGTTGATATATTATCTTACTTCACAATTATCAGCAAATTCACAAAATATTTTTATGTTTCATACTCTTTCTTGTGGGAGATGTATGGAAAAATTTAATATTCAATAATATAAAGGAGATAAAAAAATATATGCTTAAATCATGGTAGTACCCATGAAATTCAACATTCTCTGAGTGATTCTATATCTAATCCCAATGCAGGCATGTAAGTTGTAAGTGTAATTGTTGAAATTAAGTTTGACATGTTTTACAATTTATCTTGAAATATGGCACATTTAAATTATAAAACCAAACTGTTCTTATGATTTTCCTGGCTTAATGTTGCTTTTAAGTATTTAAAAATTATTGAATGTAAAAATCATTCTGACTTTTCTAATCCATGTTTCCGCGTAAGGCCAAAAAATATATATATATGTTAATTGGTTTCCACTTTCTCGACCTACCCTAATTAAAAATTTCTGTTGACCCTAACACATTTTTTTCTATTCTCACAGATTTTGCAAATGTCATCACTACAACAAGAATATATTTATTGACTTATGAAGTTATTTATTATGCACTAATACCAGACAGATTCCAAACCACAGAAACAGTTTTTGTTTACAGTAAATTGAAGAAATGTATCGATTCATCATATAACTTTTATTTGATTACTAAATAATCACTAAGTTAAGTTTAAACATAGTAGAATACTAGAATACCAAATCATTCGAAAATTATTCAACCTATAACCCCCCACAGGCCTACATGTTACCCCAGAGACATATACCATTATGGAAATATACATCTATATACAATTATATGTCTCTTTAACCTATACAAATACTTTTTAGACCATACAATGATACATGGAATGTTCAAAGTGTGAAGTGAGTCAAACATCATGTAAGAAAATTCAAATAGACCCGAGAAGGTCATGCACTTGGAATTGAAAATGGCATGATCGTGAAACAGCTGATTTTTCTGATCAGCTGATATACATACAATTTTAAATCTTAACAATATATAATTATAATAGATAAACAATAAATATATGTTGACAACAGTTAACAGATTTGTTGTGGGATTTCCAACAGCCCAATGCGTGAATATTATGTGTTTGTCAACACACCACAGGCGCACCATACTATTCGTTCCATGCGACTTGTTTATTATTTTTAAGAGCAATTGGTACACCTATTTGGTTATACAGTTTAACGAGTAGAGGTGAAGTATATTCATATTTCTAAAACTTACGTTGAAATGCGATGAGTACATCCTCTGCAACTTCCACGAACAGCACAAACAGGCTAACGGCGCGGCGTGTGAAAATGGCCGAATGAAGGCAGGATTGAAAAATATGGTGTGCCATTCGGGCTATAAGTAAAATAACCTTATTGCGTATTTTGAAAGAAAATTTCTTTTTCAAGATCTTATTATATATTAAACTGCTCATTGCATAATTATGTTTTACAATACGTTACCACTTCTAATAATATATAGCGACGTTGTATGACGCAATCTTACAAAGTAGAGCAAATTATAGGATTTATACTAGTAATGTAAACCTAAAAATAGTGTTCTTTCACGAACTATAGTATAAAAACCAGTACATTATAGGAAAAGAACATGTTAGAGGATATTTCTAACAAAAAATTATTCACTTTGGACGTTAGGCCGAATTTTGATAAACATGGTCTTAGTCCTTTCCCTCTGACTAGCTTTTTTGTGGCTAAATAAGAAATGACATACAGTACACGACACGAGTTTTATGCGTGTTCCACGCAACGCGGTGGAACAAATTTGCCCCAAACACCGTGGACCTTTAAAATTGTCGGCCCCTTTGAAGTCCTATTTTTCCGCGCGAGCTAGACATTGAAGTTCACGGAGGATCTCCGTGGATGCCACCGCGCATCTCCGTGGATGTCACCTGTACCTCCGTCGATGCCACCGTGTACCTCCGTGTGATAAAACAAAGAAATAATTTCCGAAATATTCACCCAAAAAACCTTTTCGCTTGGCCAGCATGCATGCCCCCATCCCATTAATTATTTAGAAATTAGCTATCAATCATTCAATTCTTGTAATTGTTGTTTAATGATACGTTGGTGTTTTCGGTACATATCCGTATGTAGACTTCCCTGCAGACGTTCACATGTACATGTATATAGCTGACCTTAATCACATATTCCTAATTACAATGAAAACTTTACGTAAAAATAAACCATTGCTTATGGTACACATTTCTTTGAACTGCTATTTATCAAATTGACATTACTGGCATGTGATTGTCGTTGTTCATGACCCTTCTTTTATTTGGTGAAATTGCACGTGCCGTGAAACAATGTACCGACGAGTGGTAGGAATAACACAATCATGTTTACATTGTATATGAATTTCATTATGAACTCAACTGTGAAGCAATGTGAGCAAAAAATCAAATTTTTATCACCTAAACAAATAAATATTAAAAATATCTTTACTTTAAAAAAAAAACTTTAGAAAACTCCGTACTTTCATTAAGAAAATAATAAAATAAAATGTGCTCCCCTACCTATAATGCCCATACATGTATTATTTATTAAATGTATATATAAAAGCCTTTTGTCTTTATATTTTTGTATACCATTGCATAATGGTGATGAGATCCAATAAATTGAATTGAGTACATGTAGTCTTGAAATATCACAAAGTATACAGTTGACAACGATTGAAATAAAAATACAGACGTTTTCTCGTTTATTCAGTAACTCAATAACTAATTGCGCGTCTTCTGAATGAAAGTTGTAAAACAAACGTACTAGGTTTTGGTCAGTTATAACATAATACAGGGGTAAAATTCATCTAATCCCCGCTAGCAATGGGTTTTGAGTCAACTGTGCCTTCGTGGACGAATAATCTCGGCTAGCGAAGATGGGGGAAAAAAAGCCTAAATAGTCCGCTTGCATTAACATGTATTATGAAGGTGCAATCGAAGAATTATCCAGTAAATCCAATGATGTTGCATTATGTATAGCATTATTTATTTTATTTTTGACTGAGAGGGAGATAGACAGCTAAGCACGTAACATCGTTTTAGAAGAAGGGGGACGGGGGCTCATTCATTAGTCCTAACCCGGACCAGCCGAAAAATTTAACATGTAAAGAAAACGAAATGGGAAATAAGAATGAAAGGGGATGAATAATTAATCAGAAAGAAATTATACTTTCAAGATTTATACTGAACGTATTAAACTTCCCGTATCTGCATACATTCATGAATATTATAATCAATGATTACCACTTGAATTCTCTCTCTCTCTCTCTCTCTCTCTCTCTCTCTCTCTCTCTCTCTCTCTCTCTCTCTCTCTCTCTCTCTCTCTCTCATTATCTAATGCATCTAAAGATTAAATTAAAGATTTTAATAATCGATAGCGTATATGAATAAAAGCAAATAATCGTTAAGTCATTTCTGCTTATATTGATATTAGTTTTTTTTTTCCATGAACTAGTTGCATTTGACACCGAGGATTTACATCCTTAAATATTGATAGTCGGAAGGGGAAATTGAGACAGTTTCAGACTACTACGACACACACACACACACACACACATGCTCCCAATTTATGGTTTTCGTAATCGGACAATTTAAGCCATTTTTGTTGTTATTTTATTACTTGTCAAGAATTTTACACAACTTAACCGACAACATACCCCTTTTGATACATTGATACATTGGAAAATATAAGTAATGTTAGCACGGGGCTCTATAAAGTTCAATCTGCAGTTTGGTCATACTTCGTCATTCAATAACTTATTCAAAATAAAAAAAAAAATGT
Organism: Ostrea edulis; assembly: GCF_947568905.1. Classification (NCBI taxonomy): domain Eukaryota; kingdom Metazoa; phylum Mollusca; class Bivalvia; order Ostreida; family Ostreidae; genus Ostrea; species Ostrea edulis. The sequence continues at coordinate 57,354,364 of NC_079168.1, read as the reverse complement.
TTGTCGGGTTAGCGGTACTATGATGTATGACTATAACAATGACCTGTGTATAACTTGTACATTCCATGCAAATTCGAAGGGGTTTTCGCTTCAGTAGAACAATGGGGGTCAGCTAATCCATGTATTTGAAATCAACAGAAGTGCTTAGCTTCTTGCGGAAAGTGTGAAATATATTGGGTCGGCACAAGATACCCGTGATCTTAGACTAGATCTGATATCGCGCCGACCCAATATATTTCACACTTTTCATGAAAAGTCAAAACCCAGATTAGCTAACCGTAATTTAGTTATACTGTGACAAAGACCCTAGGAATTTGCATGGTATATACTTATCATACAAAAATCATTGCATTATCCAGACACTCCCGATGAACTTTTTTTTTATGAAAACCTCTATCAAAGTACATAATATAAGTCTCAGTCAAATGTAATTAACTCGGGATTTTAAAAATGAATCATTCGATGGTTTGTATTTTTGCCTCTATTAATTACGTAATAAATTAATTCCAATTTGTTAATCATCGACAATGCTCTAATTTCTATATTGGATCAAGTTATATTTGTCAAGATGCATATCAACACAATATGATGGAAGTAATTAGGTTAAACAGCGCATTTGTCAGAGAGAGAGAGAGAGAGAGCATCGGTAATTATTAAATATCCCTATCACATGTTGTACATGTATGTTTTTCATTTACTGAATATACTAATTCGCATTCAAAACAGGAATTGCCTGCAAGTATACATTATTTAAACATAGAATTTAAGCATATTTTAATGAAGAAAGAAGACAAAAAGAAAAAAATTCAAAACCAGGTTTTCTTAAAAACATGACATATAGTGTTTGGTATCGTTGGAATTGGCTCAAAATGCTGAAAAACAATATAAGTATCAGGGGGGAAAATATTGACATTTTTTTCTTTTCTTAAAATTCCACCCTTATCTTGATTATTTGGCCTGCAGCACATTTTCCCATCTCCCGCAAGGCACCCGTGGCCAGAACAAAGCTCTTAGCAGCTGTGTGTATTCGCAAATAACACACACCGTGGAACACAGAGGACACGGTGTATCTCCGTGGATTTTCCACTGTGGTCTTTCCACGGTGGGGTGTATAAAACTCGTGTCGTGTACTGTAGTTCACTAAATTGACACTGAAGTGTTTGAAAGTGAATGATCACTAAAAATTTACAAAAGTCAATCCAGTTAACATTCAATTAGTTACTATGAAAAATGAAGTGTCAAAAAGTATTGGTATCCCCCCAACCCCAAATGACAGTCCCAAAACTGGTACATGTACATATGTATTGGATATGCTTGAAAATGGTTAAGACCAGAAAAGTTACATTTTAGTTTTATGTGAAAATGACAAAGTCCAAAAAGTTACATTTTAGTTATACATGAAAATGGTTAAGTCCAGAAAAGTTACTTTTTCGTTATAACTTTTTTGCACCTCAAGGCCTAGGTATAATTAAGTTATACTTTAATTAGAACTTAGTTAGTTATAACTTTTTTTCGGTATGGTCATGTCCCTATTCATTTTTAGGTCATAAAGTCAAGGTTCAATTTACTGTGTACATAGTGTCTGCTCAATAACTTTGAGAACCAATTGCTTGATGGACATAAAACTTGGTACATTGGTTCCCCTTATGAAATAGATATCCTCAATGAATTTAGAAATTACAATTAAGGTCAAGGGATTAATTTACTCTGGATATAGAAAGATGTCCGTTCAGTATCTTAAAAGAGACATCAAACTGAGTTCACTGGTACATTCTAATAAGTAGATGTCCCTTATTAGTCCCCTACCGACGAAGTCAAGGGGACTTTAGGTTTGCGTTCCGTCCTTCTGTCCGTCAGTCCAGTTTTTGTCACTTTTTTCTCTTCTTGCAGATATTTATTTTATTATACCCCCCGCAACAAGTTTGGGGGGGGGGGGGGTATTACTGGAATCGGGTTGTCCGTCTTTCTGTCGACGCAATGGTTTCCGGGCTCTAAAGCATTATCCTTTCCACCTACTGTCACCATATTATATATATGGACTACCCATGGGATGAAGAGGTTACCTATCGATTTTGGGGTCAAAATGTCAAAGGTCAAGCGCACTGGACATCGAAGTAGCAACATGGTTTCCGGGCTATAAAGTGTTATCCTTTCCACCTACAGTCACCATATCATACATATGGACTACCCATAGGATGAAGATGTTCCCTATCGATTTTGGGGTTCAAAGGTCAAGCGCACTGGACATTGAAGTACAGTGGAACCCCGTTATTACGTTTTCTATTTTGTCACGATAAAATAACGTAATACCGGGGGCAACGTAATAAACGTTCCCAGTTAAATCAGTTAAAAATATCATTTGGAAATTGTATATCGTCTGTTGGTACTCCGTGAAGGGGTGTGTGAATATATCTTTACTGTTTCTTTGTTTAAAAGACTATGATACTTTGTTTTATTTACATCTTATCTTTAATGTCCGTAATTCTTCATGTTCTTATCCCTTTTCTTTATTTCGGTGTAGGATACATAAGGATGTTTTGATAAACGTTGCTTTTTCTGCATTCGTTTTGGCCGCCATTTTGTTCAACTTTAAAACAATGCGTTCATGTAAATTTCTCTCAATAACTCGTTCCGGTTCGTATTCAACATTCGTATTAAAAAATAACAAAACATCGTTTTTATTAAGTTCTCTAATTACACAATACACAACACAATAAAAAAATCCCACCCAAAAAACAACAAAACTATAGACACAAAACGCACACGATACCCAACACTTGCACACTTCTCACCAACGATAAACATGCACGGAGAACAATTTAAGCGCAATCCACATAAAAAAAAATATAATGATGCACGAAGATTTCATTTATAACGCTAAATGATGGCACTAAAATCACTTGCGCATCAAGGGATTTTAAAATATTCACTGAGGTAAATGCCGTGCACGAATCGGCCGATAGATTGGTGTATGTATGGACGAGATTTACGAACACCCAAGCTGCATGTCCAAACAACAAACAATTTTTTTAATTGAACACCTTTAGTCATCTATGTCCAAGCAGTTACCCAAGCGGTTGTAACATTGCTACGATAAATCTTGTCTTTCTTGTTTGGTACCAAAGCTGTCCGTGAATAGAGTTTTAATAGCGAAGGTAATCACACTATGCTGAACACGCAGGTGGTTGAGAAATTATTTCTTTGATTATCAAAATATGAAAAATGAAGTAAATTTCATAGAGTACAATTTCTAAATAAACATTATTTAATTGTTTATCACTGATTTCTATACGGGGTATTCACCTGTATTGATGTCGCTAGATCTATCGAAGCGTGATCAGTCAAGCATCTCTAATCCCCAAACAGACCAGGAAATTTACGTGGTGACTGCCTTAGGCAGTCAAGGTGTGAATGGCTTATTATTTTGGGAATCACTATTGAATAATTAAGGGTTTATTACGTTTTTGTCGGAATTTTTACAATGTAATACCGAGTCCCGGCATTTTAGGACAACATAATAACGAGGTCTATTTGATATAGGTTTGTTAAGAAATGGTTTTGTGCTTTGAAATTCCAACATAATATGCGGACTAACGTAATAAAGGTGGAACGTAATAACGGGGTTCCACTGTAACAATATAGTTTCCGGGCTCTAAAGCGTTATCCTTTCCACCTACAGTCACCATATCCTTTCCACCTACAGTCACCATATCCTTTCCACCTACAGTCACCATATCATACATATGGACTACCTATGGGATGAAGATGTTCCCTATTGATTTTGGGGTCAAAAGGTCAAAGGTCACACGCACTGGACATCGAAGTAGCAATATGGTTTGGTTTGTCATGCCATTTGTTTTTTACACTCAGAAAAGAGGTAGTTTATACCCATTACCAACACCCTTTGGGAGATTGGGGTAAGCGGGGCACCAGTATTCTTAGTGAGCATTGCTCACAGTACCTCTTGTATTTGGTATAAATTGTCATGAATAATCAGTTTTCCTGACTTTTTTAGTTGTGCTTGCAGATATTCATTTGATATTAGGTACATTGCTTTGCGATAACAAGTTACAGATCAAGTTTGAATTTCGTCTTGGTCTGTTGATTTTTCACTTAGTTATGGCCCTTGGACTTAGAAAAATAGCATGAATTATCAGCTTTCCGGACTTTTTTTGGTTGTGCTTGCAGATATTGATTTGATATTAGGTACATTGCTTTGCCATAACAAGTTACAGATCAAGTTTGAATTTCATCATGGTCCGTTGATTTTCCATTAAGTTATTGCCCTTGGACGTGGAAAAATAGCATGAATTGTTAGTTTACATCCAAGTTTCTTATCTCTGTAGATAAGAATTAAGAATACTACACTCATTAAAACTTCTAGCATAGTAATACTACAATATAGCTAAATTATTCATGATCATCTACATGTCACAGTTTATTGACTTGGTTAAAGATTTAAACCTAATTATGAATTTGTCTTTTTTCTTGGTCTAGTCTCTACTCGAATAGTTCCCCAATTTTCCCTTTTACCATAACCTACATAATGAACTTTGAATATTGTTGTGGTACAGTGATATTTGCAACCGGTTGGAGACTATGTATTGCCATGCAATACTCTCAGAATGCTTGTTGATTTTGTGGTCACAAGGTCAAGGGTCAAAGTAAGACCACAATAGGGGATAAATTTTTTATATGACAATATGGTGACTTAAAAAATCAGTATACAGTACGCTGTTTATTTGTGTAGTGAATACAGTACGCAGTTTATTTGTGTAGTATATACAGTACGCTATTTATTTGTGTAGTGTATACAGTACGCTGTTTATTTGTGTAGTGTATACAGTATGCTGTTTATTTGTGTAGTATACAGTGCGCTGTTTATTTGTAGTGTATACAGTACGCTGTTTATTTGTGTAGTATACAGTACGCTGTTTATTTGTGTAGTGTATACAGTACGCTGTTTATTTGTGTAGTGTATACAGTACGCTGTTTATTTGTATAGTATACAGTACACTGTTTATTTGTATAGTATACAGTACGCTGTTTATTTGTGTAGTGTATACAGTACGCTGTTTATTTGTATAGTATACAGTACGCTGTTTATTTGTATAGTTATACAGTACGCTGTTTATTTGTATAGAGATGGCTGAATGTGAATCGCAAAGCTCAGCAGATGACATTGATGGACCCCAGAGAGCAGATGTCATTCTCCTGTAGACAGGAACTGTGCTCATACAAGGTATAGTACTCAGCTATTAGTCTTGTTATTGTACTGTAGTATAGTACATAGTAACCTTGATATTCTCATACAAGGTACAGTACTCAGCTATTAGTTTGTTATTGTACTGTAGTATAGTACATAGTAACCTTGATATTCTCATACAAGGTACAGTACTCAGCTATTAGTATTGTTATTGTACTGTAGTATAGTACATAGTAACCTTGATATTCTTATAGTATTATTATTATTATAGTTCTCATATATATATATATATATATATATATATATAAAATCTTCTAAAATCCCGAAGAAGAAAAGTTATTTTAATGTAAATATCCTAAGGTAGTGCAGTTTCAAGTTGGTTCAAATGATTGGGGGGATGGCAATATGGAAACAAAGTTTTGTATAGGAATTTAAAGATAAAAGTCTTCTCAAGACCAGCAGGGTATCAATATGCAACCATTCTCAGTTTATTCAGATTATGGCCCCCAGGGGTAAAGTGGGGCCACAATAGAGGAATGAATTTATGCTTGGCAATGATAAGAAATTTTACATCAAATCAAATCTCAAGACCAGCATTGTCATGATTTGTCATCACTGTAATACAAACATGCTCAGGTGCCCACAGGTTCAGTTTCTTTCAAATGATGACCTGGTGGTAGGATGGGGCGTCAGTAGAGGATCAAAATTTTTCATTGAAATTTTGTTTGATATTTGATGGTAATATGCAAGCATTCCCATGTAGTGCAGATTCATATTTCCTTAGGTTTGGCTTGAATAGGGGATCAAAGGTTTACATAAAAATGTACATGTATATAGGAAATTTGAAAAAAAAAATATTTTCACTATAAGCATGGCCATACTAAATCATATCAATATGCAAATATCTAAAGTGACTCAGTTGAGCATTAAGGCCCATGGGCCTTTTGTTCTGAAATAACGGAGTTGTTTCAGTTTTCTCAATTTGAAAAATTGGAACAAGACATGAAAGAAATAGAGATAGAGCATTCTCAGTTTTAAGAACTTGTGCTCAATCCCTTTGTAAATTCAGTTACAATAAAATATTTTCAAACCAAAGAAATAGTAATTGTGCACTATGTGAAAATAGTAGTGTATCGAGTATACTGGAAGAATGCAAGAGGAAACATGAAATTGTTATATTATTGTACGTGTACTATAGATCTGAACTGGTAATGGATGAATGAAGAATGCAAGAGGAAACATGAAATTGTTATATTATTGTACTTGTACTATAGATCTGAACTGGTAATGGATGTTGGTTGGGTCTTGATGCTGCTGCTTTTGGTATTTGTTCACTTTCTTCTGTTGGGGGAAAGGGTGTGAATTAATTAACAATTAAATACTTAAAGTGTATTTTACAATGCAGGGGGAAATAACCAACACAGATCTGGAAAACTTTGGAATATATCAGCTGGACAAAACTGTCTGGTGAGTAACAAAGATCATTATGAGGTAATGATACAACGTTATGAAGTATTACATGAGAAAAAAAAAACAAAAACACAGCTTACTTGTCTGTGCAGGATATAAAATATACAATATGTACAATAATAATGACAAGTTATATACGACCGACAAGTTTGTTTACATAGCTATTGACTTCTGACTTATGTATTGACAATCAAATAAAACAGATTTATAATGTGTGGTAATGTTTCTAAATTATATAAAGTTCTGCATTTTATGGAGCGTTTAATGTAGGTTTGTATCCTAGAATAAACGTTTCTTTAGTTTCACGCTTCGTTTCCGTAGTATCTCTCAGGAATTTGTAAAAGGGAAAAATGGTAAAGTTCGGACTGAGATTTTTGGCACAGTTTTGAATGTGTTTACTGACTTGGGTACATTAGTATTTTGGTTCCCTTATTTGTTGACCTATTGCAGTTGGTTGTCGTCCATTGTTGTGCATCATCCGTCATGCATTAACAATTGAACATTTTTAACTTTTTCTTGATAACTACCATTCCAATTCTTATCAAATTTGGTATGAAGCATCTTTGGGATAAGGGGGACATAAATGTGTAAATTTCAGGACTCCTGCACCCCTGGAGCCTTAGGGGTGGGGCAAAAAAAAAAGCCAAAAAATTGACCAATTTTCAAAAATCTACTTCTATACAACTGCACATAATTATGTAAGAAATACTAAATGCATAGTGATGTAGAGCAGAAAGACCCACCAAAATTGTAAATTTCATGATCCCTAGGGTAGGGGTTTTGACCCCAGGATGGGTCCAAACTCAGTATATAGTGTTTATTTGTAAAACCTTTTAATAACATCTTCTTTAGTGCTATTGATACTAATTTGAAACTAAATGGATATTTAGAAAGAGTAGATAGTCCTGTACCAAAATTGTAAAGTTCATGATCCTAGGAGGTAAGTGTTTGCTTTCAGGGTGGTGCCAAAATTATAATGATGAGTTGAAGGACTGATATGGTATAAAATCTAAATGCATATTTAGGAATATTAAACATGATGGTGAATTTCACAACCCAGGCTTTGACTCATATCTTTTAATGTTAATACACCTATTATATTATGTAAAGCCTTTCATCAGTGTATGGACTTTTGAGGGTTTTGAAGTTTTAAGAATACATCTTGTTTTATACTGTTGCGGAATCTTAGAATTTAGCTTAGATATTCAGAACAGGAATTTTTTCTAGATTTCATAACCCTTGGGAGTAGTTATAGTACTTTTAACTAGTACTCTGGTGACTGATAAGGCCTGTGAGCCTCTTGTTTTTCTGTTTATCAAATGGACTTTAGGAAATATCGGCATCTATATCAATGCCTGGATGGTTGAGCGGTCTAGCGCACTGGTCACACGCTGCTTGGAGATTTGGTTCCACAGGTACAGTCCCTGAAACCTTCTTCTTTCCCACTTGAACGGTGAACGAACGCAGAGCGAACGGTGAACCCAATTTGGTGAACGGTGAGCAAACGCAGAGCGCAAAGTGAATGAACGCTGAGCGCACGCTGAAAGCACGCTGAACGCAAAATGATCTATTTACTCGGAATGTTTCGGATTTTTCCCTGGGATTTTACTTATTTCATAATCAAGTAATAAAATACATGTACATGTATATTTCATCAATTAATAAAAAATTAAATAAACCGGAATCGTGATACAGCATATTTTACAGTTCTGGATATATTCAATGTAATATATTTTTGTACAAGTACCAAGTATACATGTATATATTTCATGAAATTATTGCAAATTGTACATTAATACACGCAACATTCATACACAAACAAAAGCAAATTTCGTATGTACATTGTGTATACTGTTACATGTACAGATACATTTAATGCATGGGTATAATATATATACAATGCATGTGAAATGGAAAACACTATAGTCTACATGTGTAGTGACATCTAGAATTTACAGGTGTTCATGTATGGCTTCAAACTTTGGGATACCTGTAATTAACAAACACCCCCAAAAGGAGTCAAGATAGATGCAGCAAGCAAACAATATGGATGGTATACCCTGTGTCAACACCCCAACACTCCTTACAGTATTAAATATTCCTACTTACATTTTGTGGCATTCATTTGTCGCAGCTACATCAACCCGAGGAAATAATCAGTACAAAACTTTCTATTTTTATTATTGATGTGACCATAGATTGCTGTTAGATCATGCAATATTTGTATATATTTGATGTAGATAAAACTGTTTATTATACTGAACTACCCGTAGAATGTTTAAAGGCTAATGCAGAAACGTACCAGATAAAAAATAACATCTTTGCATTAGGACAAATGTTACAAAAGTTTCAAATTTTGCAAGAGTAGTAAATATCAGTTTATTGACAACGTCTTTCATAAATATAGGAGTAAAAATAGCCATATCAGTTTGACATTCTGACACGTACATACGGTACAATGTGTTGGGTTAAATTCATAACGACAAGCTCTTATATTCGTCTATAATTTAGAATTGTTTTTAACAAAAGCTCAAATGAACCTTTCAGCATTCACAGTGGATAATCCTGACATTTTGTACTTCAAAATTAAATTTCTGATATAGTAAGAAAGTATCCTTCCACTCTTATGCACACGTTCAATTTTCATTTTCGCCTTGCTATCAAGATTGGTCCTTTCACTTTGGTGTTCCGAATGACAATGAAAAGACTCAACGATGAACGAACGGTGAGCGCACGCTGAACGCTTTGTGAACGGTGAGCGCACGCTGAACGCTTTGTGAATGGTGAGCGCACGCTGAACGCTTTGTGAACGGTGAACGAACGGTGAGCGCACGCTGAACACTTTGTGAACGGTGAACGAATGGTGAGCGCACACTGAACGCAAAACTGTGAACGGAGAGCGCACGGTGAATGAACGGAAAAATGGTAAAGTAGAACGTTTCAGGGACTGTAGTGAGTTCAACCCAGGGTAGGAGCGGAAGTGTATCAACATATAATGGAGAATTTCTCTGTGCTTTATATCAAAACTATCTCTTCACTTCGGGCAGTTATGTTTATTTAAGAGTTCATTGCAACCTTTGTGCTTTATAGAATATTTCAAATGCAGAGTGTATCTTGTATGATCCTCTTAAATTTACGTCAAATGACTGTAGCCCATTAACATTCTCAGTGACCGTGTAATGTTTGACAGCGTGGTGAGAATTCTATTGTTATCAAAAGCAAGTTTTTTTTACTTGCCTAAATGGTTGAGTGGTCTAGCGCAATAGTCACTTGTTGCTAGGAGATTTGTTCCACAGGGCATGAGTTCAACCCCGGGTAGGGGCGGAAGTGAGTATCCTTATAATAGTGAATTTGTTTTTCAAAATGTACCTTTACTTTAAAGGATCTTTTTGTTGGATTGCTGATATATCAACAGAATTCATGTAATGTTGGTGTTGTAGCATTTTTATAAAGTTTGAAAGAATTTTATCAGGTTGGTTCTGAGCTGTGTGCCATACGTGCATTACCCCAGAGATCTCAATCTTGGCACCCACATCGCAGTGTACAACAGTCACATGGCAGTCTCTAAACAGGTATTAGTGTACAACAGCCACATGACAGTCTATAAACAGGTATTAGTGTACAACGCCACATGGCAGTCTCTAAACAGGTATTAGTGTACAACAGCCACATGGCAGTCTCTCTAAACAGGATTAGTGTACAACATCCACATGACAGTCTCTAAACAGGTATTAGTGTACAACAACCACATGACAGTCTCTATAAACAGGTATTAGTGTACAACAGCCACGTGACAGTCTCTCAACAGGTATTAGTGTACAGCCACATGACAGTCTCTCTAAACAGGTATTAGTGTACAACATCCACATGGCAGTCTCTAAACAGGTATTAGTGTACAACAGCCACATGACAGTCTCTCTAAACAGGTATTAGTGTACAGCCACATGGCAGTCTCTATAAACAGGTATTAGTGTACAACATCCACATGGCAGTCTCTAAACAGGTATTAGTGTACAACAGCCACATGACAGTCTCTCTAAACAGGTATTAGTGTACAGCCACATGGCAGTCTCTATAAACAGGTATTAGTGTACAACATCCACATGGCAGTCTCTAAACAGGTATTAGTGTACAACAGCCACATGACAGTCTCTCTAAACAGGTATTAGTGTACAGCCACATGGCAGTCTCTATAAACAGGTATTAGTGTACAACATCCACATGGCAGTCTCTAAACAGGTATTAGTGTACAACAGCCACATGACAGTCTCTTTAAACAGGTATTAGTGTACAACAGCCACATGACAGTCTCTATAAACAGGTATTAGTGTACAACAGCCACATGACAGTCTCTAAACAGGTATTAGTGTACAACAGCCACATGACAGTCTCTATAAACAGGTATTAGTGTACAACAGCCACATGACAGTCTCTAAACAGGTATTAGTGTACATCCACATGGCAGTCTCTAAACAGGTATTAGTGTACAACATCCACATGGCAGTCTATAAATAGGTATTAGTGTACAACATCCACTTGACAGTCTCTAAACAGGTATTAGTGTACATCCACATGGCAGTCTCTAAACAGGTATTAGTGTACAACAGCCACATGGCAGTCTCTCTAAACAGGTATTAGTGTACAACAGCCACATGACAGTCTCTCTAAACAGGTATTAGTGTACAACAGCCACATGGCAGTCTCTCTAAACAGGTATTAGTGTACAACAGCCACATGGCAGTCTCTAAACAGGTATTAGTGTACAACAGCCACATGACAGTCTCTAAACAGGTATTAGTGTACAACATCCACATAGCAGTCTCTAAATAGGCTTTTAGAGGCAACCTGGTCTAGTACAAAAAAAGTATACTCTTTCTGACCTTTTTCTAAAAAGTACAATTTTATATGGTATAAAAGTATCATTAAGGTATATACTTTGGTGTACTATTTTTTGGTATGAGTAATGTTTACAATGATTAACTAAGGCATTTGTAATGGTCAGTAAAAATTTCGATGTCAGTTGTCGAGGTACATGGGAGATACAGAACTCACAATTCTTTCTTAATTAAACAATTAAGGCTCATGCCATGTTTTTGTGTACATATAGGCTAAATATACTAGTAAAAGTTTGTTTAAAGCAGATTTTTCAATTAACAAGTGAATTCTGAACACAATTAGGTAGTTTCTAGTGTTTAGCACATCTCATTTTGTTTTAAACATGCTATTTTCTATTAAGCAATACATATGTAAGCAAAAAACATAGCACGAGCCTTGTTTACATAACAAAGAATTGTGAGTGCTGTATCTCACTTGTAACTCTAAAACTGATTTTCAAATTTTGGTTGACCATTAGAAATACTTTAATAGTTAAGCATTGTAAACAACAAAAATGGCAAAATAAAATTTTCAGCTTGTCCACGCCCATTTAAGGTTGGTCAGTGGGAATAGAATTAAGGAGGAATAACACCAGAGAAATCTGATTTGGGTGGAAAATGGAGGGTATATGTACAATGATAAGTTTCAAACTTACCTTTTTATAGTTAAAAAATGTAATTTCAGTGGAAAGTAATCTGAAAAATAAATAAAACCCCTGCTTGACTTAAAAGCAAGCATTACTTATCAGTGATCGACAAATAAACCCATTAAGCTACCAGCTAGGCAGTTACGTTTGAAACAAGTATACTTGTACATGTATTGCTGATGTATATATTTTCATTTAAGTTTCAAAAAGGAAGTCGGCCATTATGATGTATTTTTCCTCCTTAGAAATAATATAAAAATTAAAAAAAATATTTATAAAATTTTTATTGAGAATTAAACATTGCTGCTCATTTATTACCCTAATGTGATATCAACCATCATATGCATAAAGAAACCTTGATTTATTTTTTTTTTTTACTATTTTAAAAGTAAAAAGAAATGGGTCGGTAGATCCATAAATCAAGAAATTTGAAAATCTGTTAACGATACAAATTTGTTTGATGATGTTGCACTTTTTGGGTGTATAATGCCCATCTGGTCTCAATATTTAATCCAGTGTTTACTGTGATTGCAGGTTCCCAAGATCTGTTTCATCAGCTGTACTTCTAGTTGTGTCAGGGTAACACGGTTCTCTGATCTCTCCACACAAACAAAGGTAGGACAGGAGATAATCAGGTAATGCGGTTCTCTCATCTCTCCACACAAACAAAGGTAGGACAGGAGATAATTAGGTAAGACGGTTCTCTCATCTCTCCACACAAACAAAGGTAGGACAGGAGATAATTAGGTAAGACGGTTCTCTCATCTCTCCACACAAACAAAGGTAGGACAGGAGATAATTAGGTAAGACGGTTCTCTCATCTCTCCACACAAACAAAGGTAGGACAGGAGATAATCAGGTAATGCGGTTCTCTGATCTCTCCACACAAACAAAGGTAGGACAGGAGATAACCAGGTAACACGGTTCTCTGATCTCTCCACACAAACAAAGGTAGGACAGGACATAATCAGGTAATGCGGTTCTCTGATCTCTCCACACAAACAAAGGTAGGACAGGAGATAATCAGGTAACACAGTTCTCTCATCTCTCCACACAAACAAAGGTAGGACAGTCTGGAGACAATCGTGAGGTACACAAAATATTCTTTGCATTGATTATGTAGAGGGTGTTGTTAAATACAGTTAAACTTAAGTATCCCAAATTCAACAAATCCAGCAGTATTTACTATAATAAAAATCATTTTAAAATAATTCACTATGTTGAACATGAAAATCCTGAATACCCTGTTTATCTTGAAGTATAATTTTGGTCCAAATTTCCTATATACATATGTGTGTGTGTATTATCTTAAAGTCATATGCATTTACCACTTCATGAACATAACTGTTAGTGCCGTCGCGGTTAACAGATGTTGCAGGACTGATAATTGTGAAGCTTTTTACCCTATAGTCATTAAATTTCATAGGCAAGTTGAACATGACTATTAGATGATAATATATGAATCAAATGTTTTTGATTTTTTGGTTTCCTTTCTAGAGCATAAAGTTGTCTGTCTTTGTCAGACAGAAGCTGTTGAGATATGCAGTCAGTAAGGGTATGGCTGTCCAGTTTGCCAGATTTCTGATTTCACTTTACACCAAATTCAACAACAGTCTATGGTAAATATATGATTACTTTTTGAATCAGTGCATTCATACATGTACAGTGAAACCTCGGTATCTCGAACTTAATGGGACTGAGAAAAAACTTCGAGATATCCAAGGATTCAAGATATTGAGGGTAAAATACTTAAAGAATAAGTGGTTCTGAATCACTTCGACATATCCATGGTATTTGAGATATTGAAGTTCGAGATACTGAAGTTCAACTGTATATGGATATGCCTATCAACAAATTTATCACCTTGGGAAGTATTAAGGATAGGCAGGGCAGTGGTATGGAATTATTTCTCATTGAATTTTCCACATATTTGGTAAAATTGTAGCCTTGAAAGAGTTCCTCTCCTCAAATCAGTAAAAAAAACTTACTAACATTACCTTATAGTCTCACCTGTTCAACTTTCTCTGAAATTAATTTCTGTCTAAAATTCACACTGACTATAGCGAATGGATACTTTTTTCAATATTTTTTAAATTATCTTTTTAGATTTTGTGGCCCAAAGTTTACCAATTTTCAAAAATCTCTAGAACCATATATGTGTAAGAAAAACTAAATGCATAGTGATGTAGAGCAGAAAGGCCTCTACCAAAATTGTAAATTTCATGATCCACAGGGTAGGGATTCTGACTCCAGGGCGGGGCCAAACTTAGTACATAGTGTATATATGTAAAACACTTTAATGACATCTTCTTTAGTGCTATTGATGCTAAATTGAAACTAAATGCATTTTTAGAAAGAGCAAGTAGTCCTTTACCAAAATTGTGAATTCCATGATTCTAAGGGGTAAGGATTTGGTTTCAGTTATTAAATGTGTGAACAATAGAAATTTTTAGCTTCTTCTTGATAACTACCATTCCAATTCTTTTCAAATTCGTTATGAGGCATCTTTGGAACAAGGGGGACATAAATTGTAGATTTCAGGACTCCTGCACCCTTGGGGCCTTAGGCAGGGCAAAAATTGACCAATTTAAAAAATCTTCCTCTCTACAACTGCACATGTGTATAAAAAAAACTATATGCATTGCGAAGTAGAGCAAGAAGGTCTCTACCTAAATTATAAATTTCAAGATCCCCGGGGTAGGATTTCTGATCCCAAGATGGGGCCAAACTTAGTATATAGTGTTTATGTGTAAAACATTTAGGTAATATCTTTTTTAGTGCTATTGATAATAAATTGAAACTAAATAGATATTTAGGAGTAGGTAGTCCTGTATCAAAATTGTAAATTTCATGAATCTAGGGGGTAAGGGTTTGGTTTCAGGGTGGTGTCAAAATTATTTTTAGTGTAATTGCTTTCACAATCTCTATTTTTGACGGTTCCTCAATGTTTATTACTAAGTCATCTTCTGCTTTTTGGATTTCTGCTAATACAGTGGGTTCTGGTCTATTAAGAACCTCTTCAAAATGTTCTTTCCACCTCTCATATTGCTGTCTTTCTGATGTTATCAGTGCTCCTTGTTTGTCTCTTACTGGCATGTTTGCGTTTCTTCTCTTCCCACATAGTTTTTTGATTATCTGGTAAAGATCTCCCATTCTCTGCTCGGAGGCAGCTTTCTCAGCTTCCTTTGCCATTCCTTCTATAAAGTTTTGTCTGTCCTTTTTTGTCGCTTTTTTAACTTCTTTATTGCTGTTGCTATATTGTTCTTAATTTACACGGAAGAACAAAATCCTCAGACATGCGCACCATACTTAAGAAATACTACTGGAGATGGATTGGGTATGTCTTAAGAAAACCCATCAATGACATCACTAGGGTCTCATTTCCATGGACTCCAGAAGGGAAAAGAAAGCAAGGCCGTCCGAAAACCACCTGGAGGAGGACCGTTGAAGTATGGTGCGCATGTCTGAGAATTTTGTTCTTGCATGTAAACAGGGTAAAGTGAAAATATGTTTAGAAATATACAAGTAAAATAAAATACAAATGAAAAATCCCTTGTGTTTTAATTATCTTTTAAATAATACTCATAGTTTACGTCTCCATGATTCATATACCCCACCCACCCCATGCCCCGGTTAATTTTCAGTCTTACAAAACGTAAATTTAATTCACAAACCACTAGGCCTTTTAAAATTATAATATATAATGCTATAAATTTCATAATATGCATATGGTGTTTGTGCACATAAATCTAAAATGCTGGATATGTAATATCCAAGGGAAACCGTTAGGTCGAGGAAGCACGGGTTATGAATGCGCATCATTTTGAGCAAAAAGTTTTGATAATTTTAATCATATCTTTCCTAAGTACACTATACATAGATTGAAAACACTTTATTTTGCTACAAATATTCCCATCGTCCACTTTGAGATCATCAGCTAAGAGGGAATCGAGGGAGTCTACACTGTAACATGGATGTTAAGAGAAATCAACAAGTGTGAATTTTGAAAACAGCGCTTGCTATTAATATGTTTTTCACAAATAGTTCAGTTATTTCTTATAATTTAGAAAATAAAGAAAGTGGTGTTGTCTTTGATAATCGCTTTGTTTGAAAAGAAAAGAAAACGTTGCAGGTAATACAACGTCACAATGCACAGTTTACATCGGCTTTGTTATATTTCCCGCGCTCTTAACTTACCCTTACAGAGCATGAATATACAAGTCATTTCAAACAGAAAGTAATAAAAACATCTCATATACAAGTCATTTCAAACAGAAAGTAACAAAAACATCTCCAAGGCAACAGTACTATCATTTTATGTGAAATTAATTCATTAGTAAACATCAAAACATACTTATAGTTTTAACATGAGTTAAAATAAATACATGTAAGATACATATTTATCGTATTATCACCTACAGCATTTATGTAAGGAGGGGGTAACTATAGTGCTCATAGCGCCATAGTAAACCTGAAAACCAATATTGATACTTTCAGGAAAAATTCCTACTGATATATGTTAAAACATATGTAAAAATAAAAAGAATTCATTGGTCATTTATTTTTCAATGGGTGAAAATATGTCTGTTTTGGTGAATAATTGCCTTCTAAAAATTGCACAATTGCTTATAAGGAGCCATGCTATTACTTCATATGAAAATAAATGGACATCTTAATACAAATTGTATATTAATTAAGGCTTTAACTTCAATTTGATATAAAATTTGTATCACTTTCTCTTTTCGTATCATTTTTAAACACCATCTGAAACACCTGCACCATTTATTACAGAAAGTCGACAACCGTAGCGTCACAATTTCCGTGAAAACCATGCATGATACTTTCATAATGAGTTACACATACTGTCAACTACAAAATATTTTTAAAAATTTAAAAAATGCATTGATTCATTAATTTTCAATGACCCTTGCAATCACTACCTTAATATGTCAAGGGAATATGAAATATTCAAACTGACCTCAGTGTTGAATTATGGCAACATTTAACTTTGTGCTCTTAAGTGCCTTTTATCATTATATATACTTAAATGGTACCTTCAATAGTGATCAATATAGAAGAATTTCAATAAACTGTACAGTTAAAATTTATTCTGATTATATCAAACTTCATGAAATTCTAGAAAAATAACAAAATTCCAAAAATGGTGCTTCATCGATGTTCTAATTTGCTTGCATGGGTTTGAGAGCCTTATTGTGACATCATAATGTACTTAACACTATAATGTCACAGCCTACTGCGTTGTATTTCCCGCGTTTTTAACATACATAAATTTACAGAGCATGAATATACAAGTCATTTCAAACAAAGTAATAAATACATCTAAGCAACAGTACTATCATTCTATGTGGAATAAATTCAATAATAAACATCAAAACAGTTATATAGTTTTAATGCGAGTTAAAACAGATACATGAAAGGCAAAGATAACGAACAGTGATCAATCTCATAACTCCTATAAGCAATACAAAACAAAGAGTTGGACAAACACAGACCCCAGGATATACCAGAGGTGGGATCAGGTGCCTAGGAGGAGTAAACATCCCCTGTCGACATGTAAAATGTATACTTATCTATATTATCATCTTCACAAGTCAAGAGTTATAGATTTGTTACCTCGCACTAACCCCTGACATCAGTGACTTTCAAAAAAATTGGCTCGTTCTGATTGTTTCCACAAAAGAGTGGGAACTAGGGCTGGGTATTGTCTGGAAATTTCGTATTACGATATTTTAAACTGTATTACGATATTTTAAACTGTATTACAATATTTTCACTAAGAATTAAAATGATCTTATCTTATTAAGTAAGGAAACACATTACCCCAATTAACTATGTACCTCAATAATCACTTGACTCTACAATAATCGAGTGTTTTGGTGGTGTGATATGAGGTTATAATTTTGAAATAATTGATATGATTGAGGAATGAATAGAATCTTAGCTGCATGCAAATCCACCTTAATTATCAGGAGTCTATTCGCACTTTACAATTATTATGTAATTTTATAATTGCATGATGATTTGAAAATATCTCCTAAATTTTTATTGTGCTTATGAACAATAAGTAGATCAGAAGTCTCCCTGGAGGATGTGATAGTATTTTATTTTGTTTTATATTTTGAATTCCAGGGTTGTATTTGGTGACAAACACAAGGAGTTTACCATGTTTTTGGGGTTTTTTTTATTTTTATTTATTTTATTATTTTTTTTACTTTCTTTGTACATCCCTCATCACTCCTTTTTCTCATTTGGCGTATGTATGGTTTCACCTTTAACAAATCCCATAAAAAGGAAGGATTATCTGCACTTTTGCGTTTTAAATACTGGAATGTGTTGGTCGGTTTGATGTACGTTCAAAAATGCAGGATGCGAGTTGCCTGAAATCGCTTTCCTTTATACACCGTAATGTCTAAGTAAGTAAATTATAATATTTATTTAAATTCAGCAATATACAATTTAAGCAGTTGGTAAGCAGAATAAACTATAGTGAATAAATTACAGATTTCTTTTTCTTCTCTGAAATATAGCAAAGCCATCATCACGATAACGCACGTGCCATTGGTACGTTATGTGATTTTATTTTAGGAATTCCAAGCTTGTAACTTAATTCCGAGCCCGAGCATTTCGTCAGTATATCAGTACTGAAAAAACGTATCGCAAAACTATATTTTTGTCAACGAACCGCAATACACCGGAATATCGATATTATTGCGTAGCCATAGTGGGAACCAATGAGAATGTGGTTCTATTTATAACAACGTGAAGCGAGAGATTCAAATAAAAACACGTGTATTGATACCTACAGTTGTGGCTATTTCAATCATTTAAGCAATATTTTCTTAAGCAAAACTTTGCAGTGTAATGAATGGTAACACTATGGAGGTGTAGTAGGAGTCTGTAGGGTGTGTGATAATAGAACATTCATGTTCATGCAGGAAAAGGAGCATGCACCCTATCTAAGGATTTCCAGAAATTGGAGCAAATGATTGGTTATGCGCACAAGATAAAGTAGTGACATGTAGCTTATAGAACACAGCTGATTTCACAGGGAATTTCATCATTTCAGTTTATTTTAGAATTCCCGGAATCTTAAAATGGTAAAACGTCGAAGCATCCACAATTAGAGAAGACAGATGAACATACATTTTTGTGTCTCTGTATACAATTTGCAGTTCTCAGTTTGATTGGATGTTGGGCAGATTTGTGAGCAGTGGTATGGAGCTCCCCAAGAGAAACTACATGGAGGAGTTCTTATCCAGCCCACACAGCTGTTTCCTGCATAAAACAAAGGTGACTAACATTTGTAAGAGTTTCCTCCCTTTAATCATGACTCCTCCATTGCCATATCATACAGGTCACAGACTGGGTTTAATATACCCCAGTACATAATGTTAGAACAAAATATTTAATTTGCTGTGCATGTACTTTCATAAATAATGGTGATTTCCTTGTTTTCCAAGAAAGATATCTGCAGTGACTTTATTTTTTAAAGAACATCAGATATTTAAATGCACACTTTCTGAATTACTACAGCTAGAAGACGTCTTCCTACCAGGGGTGATTTTATGTTCTGACATCACATTTGCCTCCGAGGTAATCTACAGGCTGGGATATAATCTTGTCCAAAGTCTGAAAAACACGGAGAGACTAAACACAGAGCTGTACTGGATGTATCACACTGAGAGTAACACACAGGATGTCTCCAAGGTGATGTATCATACAGTAAACACAGGATGTCTCCAAGGTGATGTATCGTACAGTAAACACAGGATGTCTCCAAGGTGATGTATCATACAGTAAACACAGGATGTCTCCAAGGTGATGTATCGTACAGTAAACACAGGATGTCTCCAAGGTGATGTATCTTACAATAAACACAGGATGTCTCCAAGGTGATGTATCATACAGTAAACACAGGATGTCTCAAAGGTGATGTATCATACAACAACACAGGATGTCTCCAAGGTGATGTATCATACAGTAAACACAGGATGTCTCCAAGGTGATGTGTCGTACAGTAAACACAGGATGTCTTCAAGGTGATGTATCGTACAGTAAACACAGGATGTCTCCCAGGTGATGAATCGTACAGTAAACACAGGATGTCTCCAAGGTGATATATTGTACAGTAAACACAGGATGTCTCCAAGGTGATTTATCATACAGTAAACACGGGATGTCTCCAAGGTGATGTATCGTACAGTAAACACGGGATGTCTCCAAGGTGATGTATCGTACAGTAAACACGGGATGTCTCCAAGGTGATGTATCGTACAGTAAACACAGGATGTCTCCAAGGTGATATATTGTACAGTAAACACGGGATGTCTCCAAGGTGATGTATCGTACAGTAAACACAGGATGTCTCCAAGGTCATGTATCGTACAGTAAACACAGGATGTCTCCAAGGTCATGTATCGTACAATACTGATAACACTGACAGTAACTGAGAAACTATTGCTATTTTTTTTCTTTGCCTAATATTGTGAACAGTTACTGTAATAGTTTTAACCATATTACATTAACTTGATACTTTTTAACTATTTTTTTGGTATGTTATATTGTTTTAAGTGATATACATATTTCGTTACAGGTTTTGATTGGGTATATAAAGTTCAGTGCAGACAATGGTAAGATTCTCTTGATAGATGATACAGGGTGTCACAAATGTCTCATACTGAAAGGACAGGACAAAAATCCGTTCGAGGTAGCATCATTAAATGGATGTCTTGTGGCCGTACGATATTACACTGTGGCGTGTGAAAAGTTTCAGCTATGTCGGTATCCAAACTTAGATTCCTATGGTCAGGAGAAGTATGTCAGTAATTTTAGAGAAGAACTGTACTTGACAATGTCTTTGTCAGATGTTGAGATCTTGATGAGTAAAAACAGGACTCTAACGAACAGCGAGTGTGACCGAGTCCTGTGTTGTGTGATTCGCAAGGAATCCCTGCAGATGGAGGGGATGAACACGGGTCAGCCACGATTGAGATTTACGGCCTTTGGATATTTCTTGGATGATTCCTGGACTGATGAAGAGATCCACAACTTTACACAGGATGCTTTTAAGTTTTGGAACAAAACCTACGAATTGGATGTTGAGACAGAGATGGGCACTGCTTGTGCAGGACAACACAAATTTCCCTTGACCGCCTCTACTGTCCTGTTGTTCCAGGGTCAGTCCGTCCAGTGGTATGAGGCCATCCAGCCAGGCCATATTTACTGGTTTATCTCGAGTGAGAAACTGATTCCTATCTCTACAAAAAGTACTCTTAGGTTTATGAAGAAAGTGGAGAAGCAGGCAGGAGGTAAAGCCTGTGTCCCTGTTGGTGAGGATATGTGGGTGACAGAGAGAAGACTAAACTACAGGTGTCAACACCAGGTAAACAAGATCAATTGTATCGGTATTATTTATTACACCTACAAAAATTAAGATATTCCTATCATGAGGTCATCTGAGTCACTTTTGTGTCTGGGTCATGTCTTTCACACTGTTAGGCCTAGGACTATTAATCAAACCTGGTCAGCTGATGCATCTTAAGGGGGGGGGGGGATGTGTCATGACCCAAAAATATGTCAGTCACAGTGGCCTTGATCCTTCTTGAATTTTATAGCTGTACATATTTAGATTGTGTCTGGGTCATATCTTGCACACAGAGGTCTAGGACCATCAAACATGGCAGTTAACACATCTTGGGATAGTGGTGGGGGTGTTGTGACCCAAAAGTAGGTCACTGGACTCATTTTGGAATTTTTTGGCTACAGATTCATATTATGTCTGCTGATGATCTTCCTGGTATACAGGTGACTCTCGATGGCTCGAACTTCAATCTTTCGAAGTTCTCGGTCTCTCGAAGTGAAATCTTGGTCCAGATTTTTTTCTCTATATAACTAAGCAAATTTACTATAGATCTCTCAAACGTTCGATCACTCAGACTTTTCGATCTCTTGAAGTGAAGTTGGGTTCTGTAAAACACATTTCATTGTTTTTCATTCTCAATCTCTCGAAGTGGTGGTAGGGTATACCGATCGTTACCCAAGCGTGTAATTATTTACGGTCTGACCTTACCTGGATTTTGTTGAATGCCGGAGGCTTGTGTAGTCGTGGTAATTATGTGTTTACATAGGTGATACCTCACATGTGCTTCTTGGGGGGTGGGGTGGGGGTGAGCTCTTGAGTATATAATTGGTTAATTGCTCAGTATTCACCATGCACTGGGGTATTGTGATAATTAAAATTTGTATAGAATCCAACTAGGAATAAAATGTAGGATTTGCTTAGACTTGACAACGAGAGAGTAAGTTTGAGACAATATTTTAGAGATCTACAGGCTGTTAATTTCTCGAGTTTGTACTTTTTGTAAAGCTACTCTAAAACATCATTTTCCTCATTTGTTTGAATTTTTGCTTTGTGTAAAGCGACATAAAATGTGCTCTGTTTAGCTAACGACATTAAAGCTTTATCGGAAACTAGTTTTGTACACCTATCTTACTGTGATGAAGGAACAAATAAATACATAAAATTTGAAATCTTTTTATTAATGCAAAATTCTTTGATTTGAAATCAAATTAACTTCCTGACAAAATGAAGGAAAACTTGTCAAAACAATCCCATGATCTAGCTGGTAAACATTTCCAGTTCCTGTAAAGTCTGAACCAATGTACTATATATGGTCGGACCTATAAGTTCCGAATTTTTTTTCGATCTATCAAACTCTTGATCTCTTGAAGTTTTATCAAGGTCCCTTGAACTTTGAGTTATCGAGAGTCACCTGTACATCAAACCATATCTGCTGATGGATCTCACATCATGTAGTTCTGACAGGTATAGTTTGCATCAATGTTTTCAAGTTTTCAAGCGTAACTCTCGAAAAATCATTACAGGAGCGAAAAGCATTATGCAACATTTTCCGTTGCTTTGATAAAGAAAAGACTTGTCTGCTGAATATGAATTTAGATTTCACTTTATCAAGGTTTATCCTAAAAATTTGTATCCTTTCTTTTTTGGTAAGTGAAGTAATTGGGTTATATTTGCAACAGAGAAGACCCTTTGGAATTTTAGTCCTCCCCCTCCCAGAAATGACAAAATGTTAAAAATCAGGAGGGCTACATTGTTGCAGATACACTTACATATATGCATAATTATTTCTCCTCTCTTCCAGGGGAACATATTGTTTTGTACTTTCTGTCTGTCTGTCACAAAATCATGTGAACACTTATCCTATATTGCTTATCTGATTTAAAACTTTGTGCAATGCTTCATTGCCATGTGCATATTGTCAGGACAAGAGGATCCAATTGTTATCCCCAATAGTGGATCTAGAGGGTTGGAGGGTGTAAAATAGCGTATGAACACTTCTCCTCCTCTATGGCGTAACAGATAGCCTTCAAGTTACGTACAATACTTCATTTATATCATTTAGTAATGTTCACACTGGCATCTTTAACTTTTTTCACTATCATTATAGACATTCTAAATTTATAGTTAGCCTTTTCAATACATGTATTGCCACATTGGGGGCCGGGAATATGTTTCTCAATTTTAATACATTTCTTGTTTACGCTTCAACAACTAACAAACAGTTATAGGTCTCACAAACAAAGTTTGGGTGGTATATAGAAATGATCACCGTGTCTGTTGCTATATTGAGACATCCATACAGTCGAGGCACCGAACTCTTGTATAAATATGCAACTTGAATTGATCAAGAAATAAAATACATTGGAACAGCATAGATTTATTTTTTCCAAAACACTAGTGAATGTATATATATTTCAATAAACATCAGGTTAAATGTTTGCATTTTTCTGGCATCACCTGTTAGTCCAAATAAACCACCCAATCAGTGCGACAGATGATAAGATCAAGACTTAATGATAGATTGATTGAAATAATGATAGTTAAAACAAAGACAGCCGATCAATAATTAATAACAATTCATCAACCGAATATTCATAAACACTGATTTATTCATCTCAGGACTGCCACTATTTTGACTCTGTTAAAGTATTTTGTTGCTAATAAATTAATAATGGGATAAATGCTCAATGTAAATCAACAAGAGGTGCATGGACCACAATTCTCACCTAAGTAACCTTATAATCATAAAATTTGTTTGCTCCCCTTGAGGTGGCATATTGGTTTATAGTGTTGTCTGCTCAATATCTTGAATATCTTGAAAATTATTTCTTGGTTTACGGATCCGCTGACCCTAATTTCTGGGGAATTGGAAAAAAAATAATAAAATGCAAATTTCTTCTTTTTTAGCTCACTTGAGCTGAAAAGCAGATTCAAGTTACATTTTCAACTTCTCCAGAACCACTGGGCCAATTTTAACCAAACATAGCAAAAAGCATCCTTGGGTGAAAGATTTTCAAGTTTGTTTAAAGACCCCAAAAAAAACACCGTCAGGACCCACTGAATGTGGGCGAAGCTTATCCATGGTCAATGTTATTTACCTGGAATTTACCTGGCCAAGAGATTGGTTGTTGTGTATATTTTTATGATATACACAGGAAATTTCTCAGGTTATTACAAATTATGCTTAGTGTCTTGATTTGTGCAAAAAAAAATATAATTAAAATTTCTACCTACATGCATACCGCATTTCTATTTCCCGTAAACCTTCAAACTTGGTCATATTTATGTATTTGCAAATGACAGGTTTAGCCCATTTCTAAACCTTTGCTTTTTAAAACTTCTAATTAAATTGTTATATATTGTATATAAATGATTTCCTAAATATAATATTACCCGGCGTTTCCGGGCACTTCCTGGTGTCCTGGGAGTTCTCGGTGTCGTGGATGTAGTAGGTAAAATATCCATGTTTCAAGAGAATGAATAAATCCAAGTAGATCTGTGTACATGTACAGCCAAATGAAGAATGATCAAGATACCCTTCAATATGGGCCGTCTGTAGGGTTTCTGTAGCTGTAGTGTTTGCGTAATTGTGGTATCCCAAACAGAAGCTGACACGAAGTCTAACCCCCCCCCCCCTCCTCCTCTCTCTCTCTCTTTAGGGTTTCTGTGGACGTAGTGTTTGTGTAACAATGGTATCCCAAACAGAAGCTGACACATAGCTAGTCTACCCCCCCCCCTTTTCTCTCTCTCCCTTACTCTCAATCATTGACTAAATGAGTAATTATTGTCATACGTATGCAACACTATTGCCATGCCATATAATTACATCTATATTATTGCTACAGTTTTACACATCTCTCTCTCTCTCTCTCTCTCTCTCTCTCTCTCTCTCTCTCTCTCTCTCTTTATAAATATAAAACCGATTTCTGATTGTGTAATTTATAATCCATGTGGTATCTCAAACAGAAGCATTTTTAGCTCTTCTGAGCCGAAGGCTCAAAGAGCTAATGCTATGGCCATTTGTGCGGTGTGCGTAAACTTTTTAGAAAAAGGGCTATAACTCAAGAACCCCTTGGCCAATTTTTTTCAAATTTGTTACAGGGTATCATTGGCCCAAGGGCTTTCATACATACTAAATAGAGGGATGTGACCCTTTAACAAGGGGAGATAATCAGGAAAATACAAACAAAAGTAGTGGTTGCTAAAAAATCTTCTTCTCAAGAACCACTGGGCAGATTATCACCAAACTTACACATAAGGATGAGGATATGTTGTAGATTAAAAATTGTTCAAGGCATTACCCTGGGGCAAAGGGCGTGGTCTCAAGGTCACTTCAAAGTTGACCTAAATTTATATTTCCTTAAATCTTTAATATTTTAGTCATTATAAGGACTAGGATCATCAAATTTTGACAGTTGATGCATCTTAGGACCTTGTGTCAAGTTGTCTCAAAAGTAGGTCACGGTGACCTACTTTTTGAATTTTGCAGGTATTTATTTTAAAATTAATTTTGATTCATATCTTGGACACTTTGAAGCCTATGATCATCAAAACTTGTCAGTTGGTGGATCATGGGACCTTGAAATGCGTCAACTGAAAAATAGGTCACCGTGACCCACTTTCTGAATTTTAAGGCTTATCATTTATAGATATATTTTAAGTTGTTATTTCAAATACCGAGAGGTTTAGAATCATCAAATCTTGTAAGTTGATGCATCTTGAGCACTTGAAACATATTTATAAAAAAGTAGTCACAGTGACCTACTTTTTGAATTTTGCAGATATTCAAATTTCACATTTTCAATTTTAGATGCATATTTTGGGCACTGTAAAACCTAGGATCATCAAACTTTGTCAGTTGATTCGTCTTCAGTCTTCGGTTTGTGTCGACCAAAAAGTAGGTCACCGTGACCTACTTTTGGTATTTGACAGCTAAATTACTATATTTCAGACACTATTTGACCTACAATCATCAAACTTTGTCAGTTGATGCATCTTGAGTCTTCGGAGTGTATCGACCAAAAAGTAGGTCACTGTGACCTACTTTTGGCATTTGACAGTTATATTTATATATTTCAGTCACTAATTGACCTACAATCATCAAACTTTGACAGTTGATGCATCTTGAGTCTACGGAGTGTGTCGACCAAAAAGTAGGTCACCTTGACCTACTTTTAGAATTTGACGGCTATATTTATATATTTCAGATACTATTTGACCTACAGTCATCAAACTTTGTCAGTTGATGGGTCTTGCATGTTCAAAGGGTTTCGACCAAAAAGTAGGTCACCTTGACCTACTTTTGGAATTGGACGGCTATATTATATATTTCAAATACTATTTGACCTACAGTCATCAAACTTTGTCAGTTGTTGGGTCTTGCATGTTCGAAGGGTTTCGACCAAAAAGTAGGTCAACTTGACCTACTTTTGGAATTGGACGGCTATATTTATATATTTCAGATACTATTTGACCTACAGTCATCAAACTTTGTCAGTTGATGCGTCTTGCATGTTCAAAGGGTGTCGTCCAAAAAGTAGGTCACCTTGACCTACTTATGGAATTGGACAGCTATATTTATATATTTCAAATACTATTTGACCTATAGTCATCAAACTTTGTCAGTTGATGGGTCTTGCATGTTCGGAGTTCGCTGACCAAAAAGTAGGTCACCATGACCTACGATTGGAATTTGACAGCTATATTTCAATATTCAGATACTAATTGGCTTAAAATCATCAAACTTTGTCAGTTGATATTTCTTGGGTTCTCAAAATGTGTAAACCAAAAAGTAGGTCACATTGACCTACTTTTTTTGAATTCTTAGGATTTAACTAAAGATTTTGAATACTAAGAAGCTAAGAATAGAAATGGTGGGGTTGTACAATTTATCAGAAGAGCGATTCTAGGCCCTTGGGCCTCTTGTTTAATTATCTCACCTTTGAAAAGGGTGTGACCCTTCATTTGAACAATTTTGAATCCACTTTAACCAAGGTTTATGGCAATTTTGGTTTTGATAAGCCCTGTGGTTCTGAAGAAGAAGTCAAAAATTAAAGTTTACACCTGGACAAACATGCAGATGGTGGACATGGTCACTTATACATGTAGCTCAGGTGATTTAAGTAATGTATGAAATCAACATACAGTGATTTACCATTGTAGAATACAGGTATATACAAAATTTCTCAGGATCACAAATTGGGTGATTTGTCTGACGTAGGTTTTGGTTTGAATAAATTGGTTGAATTGAATTTATTTACAGTATATAAGTAGACTGTCTAAAGTACAGGTCAGTGCTACAGGTTAATGTATATATCCATATTACTTGTATATAAACAAATACAGAAGATTTATTTAGTGTCTACCATATACAACAGTACAGCGTGTATTACATTAGATGATTGTGAGTGTATGGCAATATATTTATATTACAAATCGCATTTTCCTCTATGAACCAACCAATTTCAGCACGCGACACAATCCGTTCATATTGACTATGAACAGATTATAAACTAGTTCAAAGCAAGCGACTGAGAGAACGTAATGATTTGAAAAAATACAACATGTGTTACAAAGATCTCGCAAAGTTACACCCTAGATTAAGATTGTGAATTTAGGTGGATTATCATCCCAATATTGTGGTCTCCTAGCTCCAAAATACAGTGCACCGTGCAATGTTGATAAAAGGCAGGGTAAATGTGACGTCATGTCTATGTTTTGACGTACTTCACAATACGACTGTGACATAGGTGGATCTTAGGAGTTTGTTTTATGCAACAACATATTTCCTGACTTGTACAAGCAATGTAAAGAAACGGTGATTTAGTAAATGAATATAGATATAAGAAACAAACATCACTTTTGAACTGTTCATGGTCAATGTGATCGGATTTGGATTTGAGGCAAATTCTCTGTGAATTGCTAGTGCGATTCACAGAATTTGCCTCAAATCCAAATCCGTTCATATTGACCAAGAACAACTCAAAAGTGCTGTTCATTTCTTAAATGATCTATTGAATCTGTTATATATCCTCTATACAATAATGGAAACTGTATTGGGTACCTTGAATTGAAGCATGTGTGAGTTGGATTGCTCTCGAGAGAGGATTTGGATGGAGTTTAGACGGGTCTAGGTTTAGTAATCACTACTTTTATAGTGACCCTGAAGGGCATTCTGTCTGTCTATTATGCTCTATGTCCATCTCTATCTACAAAATTAATCTTGGTCATAAGTTTTGAACTATACATTAAGATTCTCAAGAAACTTGAAACTCTGAGTTGAAATGTCAAAGTTTAAGTTATATGACATCTGAAGGTCAAGCTCAAAGGTGAGATTTTGTCACTGTTGGATTGATAGTCATTGGGCCATATAGTATTTCACAAATGCAACAAGTGTTAAAGAAATGCTATCATTTACTGATTACTAGTGTATGGTATTGTTCAGACTAGATTAAATATATTTCCAGGCATGCTGTGTGTGTATGGAGTCCCACCCAGTAACAGATATAGGAGATATCATTAAGGAAAGGTGAGTTCTGTCCAGTCTAGAAAATTCATCTAAAAGTTCATAGGGGGCACTGATCTAAGAGTTCTGTCCAGTCTAGAAAATTCATCTAAAAGTTCATAGGGGGCACTGATCTAAGAGTTCTGTCCAGTCTAGAAAATTCATCTGGTAGGTTATTATCATAGATGAGGATCTAATATGTCTGTCCAATAAACAAACTCTGTATAGTGGGTCATAGGAGACAATATTCTTATAGTTATTTTCCAGTCTACATATTCTGTTTGATGAAATGTATGAGACATTGACTTGCCTAATTAGTGTCAGATCTTCAGAGATTCATGAAATACACAAAATATTAAGGATATTTGTGAAATTAACTATCTATATGCAATGCTGTTTTCAGATTCACGACTCGGATTGTGAGTTTAGAAGGAAGGATTAAGAGTAGACGTCATCTTGTCGGAGAAAACAAACAGCTTCACATGAAAACCAGCACAAACTGCTGCTCCAATCTGTGTAAGACAATTTATGGAATAACTGCAATTTTTAAATTATGGGAGTTGCATTGTATTGTAGACAAAATACAAATAAATGTAAATATACTGTCTCAGTTTGACTTCTAGTCTGGGTTGTAGATCAATCGGATCACGCGCTCGTCTTTTTCCGTAACCAGTAAGAAGACTCGGACGTGGATCGGCGCAAGAATTGCATCAAATCGATGCATTTCTTCGCCGGAGGCGCGCCCGTGGATGAGAGTTAAAAGGCCAGAACCGAATCCCTGAATAATATGTTATTTATATTTTCACCACAGATTCAGTTTTGGTATCATTAACGTCTTATTTACTCTAATACATAACATGTAAGTGGAAATTGATAGTGGTACAATACCTTAGATGTGTATAATATCTTAGATGCATTTGAAAGTTCACATTTCATAGTGTAACGTACGACTGTGACGTCAAAGTTACGTTTATGTATACGTAACAACCAACTCTGATGGCGTCGATCCACATACGAGGTTCATTTGCGGTTACGGAAATAGCCGAGTAGTTACGATTGGGTTGTAGATATACTGTCTCAGTTTGACTTCTAGTCTGGGTTGTAAATATACTGTCTCAGTTTGACTTCTAGTCTGGGTTGTAAATATACTGTCTCAGTTTGACTTCTAGTCTGGGTTGTAAATATACTGTCTCAGTTTGACTTCTAGTCTGGGTTGAGCTTTGAATGAGATTATACTGCTGTAGTGCAGTTCAATCTCATGATAAAGAAGGGTTTAGAGTTTTATATGTTTACACGTCAAAGACAGTAAATGACAGAATTTGTTGTTTTTTCCCTCTTCTGTATATGTATTATGGACCTATTCTGTTCATTCTAGGTGTATCCACACTTGACAACCAGAAGATCAGTTTAGTTGTGTCCAGCCTAGACTCGGGGGAGGAGATGGTTGTTTATCTGATCCTGAATAATATCAGCTATCCATTGGGCCTACTGCCTGGTCATGTGATTAGGTTTCACAATTTGGAAAGGAAGGTGTCGCGGCATGGTTCTGTATACTGTCAGTATGTGGTCATTTCAACAGTCCAAATCCTGGACACAGTCACGCAACACCTGGACAGGTACTTGTATAGGATCAGAATTGTACTTATTATGTCTCCCCTCATCTAGGGGGAGACATATTGCTTTTAGCTCACCTGAGCTGAAAGCTCAAGTGAGCTTTTCTGATCATCCATTGTCTATCTGTCTGCAAACTTTCACATTTTTGACTTCTTCTTCAGAACCACTGGGCCAATTTCAACCAAACTTGACAATAAGCATCCTTGGGTGAAGGGCTTTCAAGTGTGTTCAAACGAAGGGCCACACCTCCTTCAAAGAGGAGATAATTACAAAAATGCAGAAATAGGGTGGGGTCATTTAAAAATCTTCTCAAAAACCATGGGGCCAGAAGAGCTGAAATTTACATGAAAGCTTCCTGACATAGTGCAGATTCAAGTTTGTTAAAATAATGACCCCTGGGGGGAGGGGGAGTAGGATAGGGCCACACTCACACTAGGGGATCAAATATTTTACATACAAATAAATATAAAGGGAAAATCTTTAAAAAAAATCATCTTCTCAAGAACTACTTGGCTAAGAAATTACAAATATACCTGAAAACTTCCTGACATAGTGCAGATTCAAGTTTCTTAAAATCATGACCCCTGGGTGTAGGATGGGCC
Organism: Ostrea edulis; assembly: GCF_947568905.1. Taxonomy (NCBI): domain Eukaryota; kingdom Metazoa; phylum Mollusca; class Bivalvia; order Ostreida; family Ostreidae; genus Ostrea; species Ostrea edulis. The sequence goes on along the minus strand of NC_079168.1, from coordinate 57,323,065 downwards.
CACAATAGGGGATCAAAGTTTTACATACAAATATATAGGGAAAATCTGAAAGCTTCTTCTCAAGAACCACTGTGCCATTAAAGTACAAATTTACATGAAAGCTTCTTAAAACAGTGCAGATTCTAGTTTGTTAAAATCATGCGCGCACCATCACCCCCATATAGGGAAAATCTTTAAAAATCTTCTTCTCAAGAACCACTGAGCCAGAATAGTGTATATTTACATGAAAACTTCCTGACATAGGGCAGATTTAAGTTTGTAAAAATCATGCCCTCCAGGGGTAGGTTGGGACCACCTAGGGATCAAAGTTTTATATGCGAATATGTAGGGAAAATCTTTAGATATGGGCCAAGGTGACTCAGGTGAGCGATGTCGCCCATGGGCCTTTTGTTTCATGTACAAGGGTATGTGCACTTTCTTACTAGTTGTTCAGCATAACAGTCATCATTGTGTATGATCTACAACAATGGCATTGGTCACATCGATGTTAAATCATTTCTCCATCTTTTTCTTCAATGCACAAAGTGCAATTCATAATGTCTATGTTCACCTCCATACCATGCAGTACATTAAGGGAAGGTAGTGTAATTTGGAGCACTTTCAACTTTGGGAGCTTGGTTAACATTTATATATATATATGTGTGTGTGTGTGTGTGTATATATATATATATATATATATATATATTATTCAACACATCAATTGATCCTTACATAATTGAACAATTTTGCTTTAGTCTTTCATATATCGGGGGGGGGATTCGAAAAATTTAGCATGGGATACTGTGCTGATTTGCTGTTTTGGTTTTGTTTTTTAAGATTTATAATAATACTTGTAATGTATTTGTGTTTGCTGAGGAACAAAAGTTTTACGCATTCAGTAACAAGCAACACCTCACAAGTTTCAAATGTTAAGACTGAAAGCAAGCTTCAGAACTCCTATCCTTTTACGTATACAGGATACATTATACAGTGGACTTAAGCAACTGTTTTCTTTCTGATTAGAGAGCTGGAGGCAATATTAGTGAGTAGCAATACTGTTCCTACATGTTCTTTTCAACTTTATTGAGCCAAAAGCTCAAATGAAATTTTCCCATTCATTTTGTCCAGTGACTGTCTGGTCCTGGACCACAGGACCAATTATAGACAAACATGTCATAAAGCATCCTTAGATAAAGGTTTGTTGTAAAAAAAAATCTTCTTAAAAACCTTTAAACCAGGAAAGCCAACACTTGCTTGGAAGCTTCCTAGGTTTATATCATGAAGAATTGGAGGTAAAGGTTCATTATAACATTGAACACCGCAACCAATAGTAGGGTTCACACATTTCTAAAGGAATGTATTAGGAATGTATTGGGAAAGTTTTGGAAAATCTCAAGAATCCCATATTATATATTTTTTTTTTTTTTATCTATTTTATAATTTGTCAAATTGAATATCAAGGATACTTCCAGGATCAGGATGAGGCTTAATGTTTTAGATAAGAATCTGTGAAAAGTCTTTTGAAGTCTTTCCCTGAACACAAAAGATACAATTTTGTGTCAAACTGATATGCCAGCATACTCCTGTACAGTAGAAACCAAGAGCCCTTATAATTGGGATTTAATGTTTCTCATGGGGAAAATGCAACTGCTCAGGTGATTGTTGTGGCCAAAAGGCCTCTTATTACATCATGTTTTATGCTCACTATAGATCAAGTTTTTGTTTTTAGTGAAGTAAAAATCAAAGAAACAAAAGATGTGGAATCTCTTTGGGAGAATGTGTCTCTACACAGACTATGTGAGGTTCAGAGATCATCAGGTCTTATTAAGCTACAGAGTGTCTGTCATATCCACAGGATTACCAAACTTGCATTTAAAAGTTCCTGTATCAACTGCAGTTCTGTGATATACAATGGAGAGTGTGAAAACACCCTCTGTAATCCTGGTCATGGCACCAAATTCTTTGCTTCGGCAAGGTGAGTGAAAATGACAGAAAGTAATGAATTATCATGTACGGATTTCAGTACAACTTCATAGCTATAATGTTGTGAAATATTCCATTTCAGTTTTACCATAGATGATGGAACGTCCTTTTCCAATGTTAAATGTTATTCTAAAGCGGTTCAGAAGCTACTCCAGTTAACAGATACAGAGTGGTCAAGTTTAGAGGAGGCTGTAAAGAACCAGGGAGACATATTCCTGACTTCAGTAATTAAAGCATATTTTTTGGTTACTAATTTGTATATATACTGTAACAGTGAAACTTCTCCAAACCGGCCCCTCAGAAAACCAGTTCTCTCTGAAAATTGGCCGATTTTCAAAGCCCCGGCAGAAGTCTTAACATTTCCTTACAAAGAAATTTTTACAAAACCGGACACTGGTCACTTTTTAAAGAACATTTGTTTACAAACATGTGTAGTTTACCCTTATCATACCAGCCACTTCTTGAAGATGAGAACATTTTTGCCAGATGGGTGAAAACAACCGATTTGCATCAAATTTCTTGCACAAATATGACTTCTAATCCTAATGGTTATATACAACCCTCATCATATTATACAGTCAAACCTCGCTATCTCGAACTCAATGGGACCAAGAAAATAACTTCAAGATATCCAAGAGTTCACGATACTGAGGTTAAAATCAATTAGGGCTATTCCAGCAAATAAAATATGGGGGTAGGGAAGGCACTTTATTTTTTTAAGACAGCCAACCATACAATTAAATTTTCTTCTGCTACCACCACCCATACAATTAGATTATCCCCTGCCACCACCACCCATACAAATAAGATAAAGAATTCAATACCGAAATTGTCTGTATATTAAGATTTTCCTTTAAAGGTAGAGTTTAGTTTGAACAAGTTCAAATTGGTTTTAATCCTATATATTTACATTCACTGAATCTTTTCTCTTATATTTCTTTTGAAATTGGCATTGTTTTCAACATACAATGAATACATGTTTGTTGCAAACTAGCTCGATTCGGTTTTCTATTACCACCTGTCTACATAATCATTACCAAGTCAAAGGTCAAATGGGGTATTGACTGTTTCATTTAAGGTAACAAATGAATCAACCATATGATATTTTAGAACTTAATTCTAGTTTATATTTTTAAAAATGCATAAATATATAAACAATAAAATGTCTTTCTTTGTTGTTTCATTGGGAGATGAAGGTAGCAATCATTGCAGAAAAAAATTACATATTTTGGTTTCCAATGCAATTTTGGTAGGGAGAAAAAAAAGGATGATCTCAGCATATAAAATGATAGAAAAAATGCAATTAATTTTGTAGACTTTGGAAACATGTGAGTTGTAGAAACCTAGCTCTGTTTGCTTATTATAAACAAATAGTTTCACTAGACTAATGATGTGGGATATTGTCATATCATTTCTGGACTAGATGTGCTGTCCTTTTAACTCATGTCATGATATGGATGCTTGTTAATTGTTGAAATAACAAGTTGTTTTTTTTTTTAATGATATAAAACTAAATAATATGAAATTATACCACTTAAAATTTAAATTCACATATATTGTTACTCTCTTTATTGCTTTTAAAAGACATGTGTCTTATTACATCAGTTACAATATGTATACATAAAATGGCATTGTATATCGGTGTACAAATTCAAGCAAGCAACGGACAAGAACTTTTCATCGAGTTAGGTTTTCTCGCAACTTAAGTGCAAGACATAGATATTTCCCTAAATTACAAAGTGTATGCATATAGATTGTGACTTTTTTCCTTTGACTTTTCCCCCTACAATCTCTCGTAGTCGTACAGGAAACTCGTGAATATTCCATTTGAAATTTCAGTCCCAAGCACAATATTTACCTGATTTATATCGCAATCAGGCAAATTTTCCACTCTGTTAAATGAAATGGTATACCAGGTGGGAGATTTCATATCCGATTTACCCCGCACGTATCAAAGTCTGTCGAAATTCACACCTTCGGAAACAACGGTCTTGATTCCCTGATCCTTGATTTTGTTAAATAAACAACAACTCGGATTTTGGTAATTAACCTCACACGACGCTGCATGTTAATTACACGTTAACCAATTGATAGCTTGGGTATAATAATTGATTCAGAGTGCCGATTAAACAAGATCACCGCCGAACTATTACCTGTGCATTTTAAAACAAAAGTGTTAGGGGCGATAATTCCCAGAATAGTCATGCTCGACCGAATTCGAAAGTAGGAATCGCGTTGTAATCGAAAAATGCACAGTCATTTCATAAAGGTGAAATTACATAAAAAGGTTGTAAAACTCATGATCGTTGGTTGCGTTAGACAGGTGGTAGTTTAGGACAGGTACAATAGGTTGGGTAACGCCTTTGAGGGGAAAGTTTTAAGGTAACATTGAGTTATCTGCCCATTTTAAGGCATTTATCAATCTTTTTTTTTGTACTTAATGTAGGATGGCTCCGCTTTTCTTCTTCTTTTGTAATAAAAGAAACGTAACGTGATACGTTTTCATTTTTATCATAATTCACAGGCACCCATGGTTTTTTTAAACCTGAAAGACAACCACCCATACAAATATATTTTCCCAAATCACCTCACCCATCGAAAAAAATATTGGCTGCCGTCCCCCATACCTTTTTTGCTGGAATAGCCCTTAAGAAAATGTAGTTGGGATCTCACTTTGCCTTATCCATGGTATATGAGATATTAATGTTATAGATATCTTTGTTCAACTGTTGTTCTTGTTTTAGTTCTTGACCACAAGTGAACACATATTCAAAGGGGCATGGGAATAGTGTTTTATGAGTCTCAAACTTGTTATAAGCTATTGTTGGTTCATAATATGTTTGAGCTGTAAATTCTAGGACATGCATATGGTTCTAAGAAATCTGTATGTAAGTGATGGCTATTTGTAAGCATTACTATGCAAGTTAGTTGTAAATCTATGAGAAAAAATTGGGAGAGACTAGAGAGTTGCAGATCCACCCCTGATACAATTAAATTTAAAGGTGGAGGGTTTTATGCACACAGTTGAGGTTTTTTAATATGGTTTTATTTTTGCATCGCCATATCAAAATTTTGATATTAAAAACTTCCCAACATTTTCCCTCTACACTTTTTCCAAATGTTCATTAAAGCTTCCATGAGAACTGAAAACTCACAACTTCAAATGATTTGAATATCGACTGCTACTGCATTACTAAATGTATCAGACAGATATATTTCATAGCACTAGTGTTGCCCTTGTTAAAATACTCATTGGCATTGAAAGGCCTAACATTAAACTTAAAGACATCAACTAATTTAAAAGAATTACTTCTTTATGACATTGTAGTTCACAATCTTATAGCATCTCTATCTAAATACTTTACAGAATAGAAAGTGTGAAAACAGTGTAGAGGTCTTTCTTCAATTATTACGGGAAGGAGACCACCTCCAACAGCCGAAGAGACTCCTACTGCAGTTAGATAAACACCAGCAGTCTAAGGAGACAGTGCTTAACATAGATAGCATCCCCACATCAGGTAAACTGCACTGTCACATCTCTGTAGATAGCCACATCAGGTAAACTACACTGTCACATCTCTGTAGATAGCCACATCAGGTAAACTGCACTGTGACATCTCTGTAGATATCATCCCAACATCAGGTAAACTACACTGTGACATCTCTGTAGATAGCATCCCAACATCAGGTAAACTACACTGTGACATCTCTGTATATAGCATCCCCACATCAGGTAAACTACACTGTCACATCTCTGTAGATATCATCCCCACATCAGGTAAACTACACTGCGACATCTCTGTAGATAGCCACATCAGGTAACCTGCACTGTGACATCTCTGTAGATAGCCACATCAGGTAAACTACACTGACATCTCTGTAGATAGCCACATCAGGTAAACTACACTGTCACATCTCTGTAGATAGCCACATCAGGTAAACTGCACTGTGACATCTCTGTAGATAGCCACATCAGGTAAACTACACTGTGACATCTCTGTAGATAGCCACATCAGGTAAACTACACTGACATCTCTGTAGATAGCCATATCAGGTAAACTACACTGTCACATCTCTGTAGATAGCCACATCAGGTAAACTGCACTGACATCTCTGTAGATAGCCACATCAGGTAAACTACACTGTCACATCTCTGTAGATAGCCACATCAGGTAAACTGCACTGTGACATCTCTGTAGATAGCCACATCAGGTAAACTACACTGTCACATCTCTGTAGATAGCCACATCAGGTAAACTCACTGTGACATCTCTGTAGATAGCCACATCAGGTAAACTACACTGTCACATCTCTGTAGATAGCCACATCAGGTAAACTCACTGTGACATCTCTGTAGATAGCCACATCAGGTAAACTACACTGTCACATCTCTGTAGATAGCCACATCAGGTAAACTACACTGTCACATCTCTGTAGATAGCCACATCAGGTAAACTACACTGTGACATCTCTGTAGATAGCATCCCCACATCAGGGAAACTACACTGACATCTCTGTAAGTGCAACATGGCACTATCTTAATGCAACTACTGGTAACTCTTCATAACTCCAAGTTCAAGGGATCTTTATAAAACTTAGAAAGATTAACATGTTGAAAAATTGAAGGTTGAATTAAATCTGGAAATTAAAGGACAGACTGTTAAGATTCAGATTTCACAGTAACTGGATATTCACAACATCTTGGGATTATTGTGACACATTTTCCTTGTATTTTCCATTCCTTGGCATCCTCTGAATTAGCATGTTTAAGCTAGCCCCATACAAGCATTCACCATATCCAAGAAAGGCCAGAATGATGCACTTGATAGATGGTGTGTACATGTATATGCTGGCACTACTCCGAGAGATCAAAAGTGAAAAATAATGTATTATATTTAACAGCTAGTACCCAAATTTCACTTTGAGAGATGAAGAAATTGGAAGTTTGAGTCATCAAAAGTAACTTGTGTGTCATAAATGTTTGATAGTACTGTATTAAAATTTTTATAAAGCAAATATGTCACATTTATATAAAGATGTGTTTTGTGTTTTAATATTCATGAATGTTCATGAAGACATTGTCTTAATGTGATGTGTAAATGCTCTGTCAATTAAGTATCTTTGGTTCATGAAAATTCATGAATGTTCATTCCCTTGAATTAAGTTTGCAGGCTGAAGTACGACTATTCATATATATATATATTCATCATTTGTTCATGACCTACATTTTATGAATATATTCATGAATAAAATTCATGAACCATCTTGATGAACCAGTCATGAACCAATCATGAATATTTCATGAAACTTCATGAATGATTCATAAAAGTTCCTGAAGTTATCTCGCAGAGGTATCTTCTGATCAGTCATCATTACTTTATTAAACACACTCTGATTCTATGCACAAGTACTCAGAAGTTGATATTTAAAAAGATGCTGGAGTTCCTCATTGACAATATCTATGTGATCAGGTCTTCCAACAGTCTCCTGGTATTCCCATGGGCATGAATTGTGTTCCTTTATTAACTGACCTGTTTTTAGCTCACCTAAGCCGAAGGCTCAAGTGAGCTTTTCTGATCACATTTTGTCCAGCGTCCGTCTGTCTGTCTGTAAACTTTTCACATTTTCATCTTCTTCTCATGAACCACCGGGCCAATTTCAACCAAACTCGCCAAAAAGCATCCTTAGGTGTAGGGGATTCAAGTTTGTTCAAATGAAGGGCCATGTCCCTTTCAAAGGGGAGATAATCACAAAAATGCAAAAATAGGGTGGGGTCATTTAAAAATCTTCTTCTCAAGAACCACTGGGCCAGAAGAGCTGAAATTTACCTGAAAGCTTCCTGACATATTACAGATTCAAGTTTGTTCAAATCATGGCCCCCGGTGGTAGGATGGGGCCCCAAGGGGGGATCAAAGTTTTACATACAAATATATAGGGAAAAACTTTAAAAATATTCTTCTCAAGAACCACTAAGCCAGAAAAGCTGAGATTTACATGAAAGCTTCCTGACATAATGCAGATTCAAGTTTGTTCAAATCATGGGCCCTTGGGGTTGGATGGTGCCACAATAGGGGATCAAAGTTTTGCATACAAATATATAGGAAAAATCTTTAAAAATCTTCTTCTCAAGAACCACTAAGCCAGAAAAGCTGATTTTTACATGAAAACTTTCTGACTTAGTGCAGATTCAAGTTTGTTCAAATCATGGCCTCCCGGGATAGGATGGGGCCCCAAGGGGGGATCAAAGTTTTACACACAAATATATAGGGAAAAACTTTAAAAATCTTCTTCTCAAGAACCACTAAGCCAGAAAAGCCGGGCGTAGGATGGGGCCACAAGAGGGGGGGGGGGGGGGGTCAAAGTTTTACATACAAATATAGGAAAAAGCTTTAAAAATCTTCTTCTCAAGAACCATTAGGCCAAAGAAGTTGACATTTACATGATAGCTTTCTGACATAGTGTAGATTCAAGTTTGCAAAGGGCAATTTGGGCCATAATAGGGACTAAGGTTTTACATGCAAATATATATGGAAAGTCTTCAGATATGGGCCAAAGTGACACAGGTGAGCGATGTGGCCCATGGGCCTCTTGTTATATTCTTACAATGCAGAATTTATTCAAAAGCTTTTACATGAGAAGAAAAAAAAATTATCTTGCTGTGGCCCTCAACTTGACATTTAGATATATCGACAATGTCGATTAATATCTATTATATATTGTGAATATATTACTATCGACAATATCTATTAATGATACTCATTTTCACTTGTATGTTGATTCAATATATCTCAGTGAACTTAGAATAAAAGACATCACAGAGTCTTCCACACCCGATTCATACCTGGATATTTTATTGAACATAGGTGTTAATGGCAAATTAATAACTCAACTTCATGACAAACGGGATTACTTCAGCCTTTCATCGTTAACTTTCCGTATTCATATATAAAGTACCACTATCCCTTGCATATGGTATTTATGTCTCTCATTTGATTTGATAGCATGAATATATTCTTCATACCAATTGTTTGGCTGTCCTTTACATTCTCAATATATACTATGTTTTACTCCGTTTACCTGATCAAGATATTGGGCTCACGTTTGGTTTGACCAGTCAACAGGGAATACTTACTCCTCCTAGGAACCTGACCTAACTTCTGGTGTGTCTAGGGTCCGTGTTTGCTCTACTATTAATTTTGTACTCTTTATAGGAATTATAAAATTGATCACTGTTCGTTATCTTCACTTTTTCATCAAAAATGTACTAAAAAATGGTAAAATTGTTTAATTCATCAAACTTATCGGAAAAATCAGGGGAGAGGACATATTTAAGATAAGGAGAGGAAATCAGTATGTCTCCCAGAAGTACATTGGATGAAACTGAAGAACAGAAGCTCACTTGGGGGAATCTTGGACAGACCAGCACTTTCTCAGAGAGCTAAAGTTCTTCAGCTACAGTAGTACAGTAGAGGTAGATAACATGGTTGAGAGAATGGTAATGCTTGTATTTATGTACTTGCATAAAGAAAAAAGTAATATTAGATATATTTTGATGACCATTTTTTTAATTTAAAAAATAAACATCCCCCACCCTAAATTTTACATTGTAACCTTAAAAATAGATCTCACTGCCTAAATCTTCAACTAAATATGGACATACATGCTTGGCATAAATGAAAGATTTGACAGATAACACCAGTCATACTGTATGACCAGTAATAGCTACATGCATTGTATTTCTGACAGCACATATATGTATTATTATGAAATAACTAATCTCAATGGTTTCACATGTCTCTGATGCATCACATTTCTTTGTTTAACCAAACAATTGTATCTTAGCGACATCAAATTTCCTCCTGACATTTCAGATTTTTTTGTGAAGACAGTGGACACAGGTAGTGGAAAAGTGGAAACAAGATGTCTGCCAATCCTTCAGCTCATTTGTCTTGATATACGGGCATTTGACATCACGTCTTACGTCATGCACAATTTCACAGAATCTTCAAAATAGTTGCAGCTGACAAAACAATATACTGCTCTTATGATTGGAAGTGCATCATATATAAAACAACATTAGAAACCTGTTGTATTGTGCCCATGTATGATATACATAATTAAAGTCATGCAAAATAATGCAGTTTTTTCATTAAAAATACTACAACAAATATCAAAATTAGAAACCAATATAATTTATTATTATATCATCTCTTGCTGATTTTCAAAATTAGTATGATTGAAAATCAGAAAGAAAATTTTTGTTGTGAGATCCACTGGCCTATCAAACTAGAATTTTTCAGTAGGTGCAGTTTGTGACTTCATCTGTTTTGAGAGGTTCTCTCGGATCATAAAGTGACGGGGCATATAGAAAAATACTGAGAGTTCCACATATACAGGCTGTAGTGAAAATGTATAAAAACAGCCGATCCATCACCATAGCAACATATTTCCAATCTCTCTCCTCCTGCAATAAAATTTAAGATCATTAGGAGAATTTATTGTCCACTGGCAAATTGACCAAGGATACCAAGAGGTTGTAGGTCTATAAATATCACATCTTTGAAGGCAATAAAATACATTCTTCCTCAAGAAATATTTGTGGTTTATGCATTAAAGATGCAGTGTGCCAGGTTGCAAATTTGCACAGCAACAATAATTTAGAACCTCTAGGTTAGAGAAATGTATTCGGTATGATGTCTAATTCAGTTGAGGCCATTTTCAAGCTGTATTCTTTTAAAACTTTCCTCCCTGTAGCTCATATACAAACAGAAAACTTCATTTTACAGAATGCGACTGACATCGTCCCTTGATCTGTAGACAACAACATTCTCTGTTTTTGATGAATCTCGATCTATCAATCCAAAAACGATATTTAACGAGTACGTTAATTTTGACCTTAATATATGCGTTGTCAGTGTTAGATCATGTAAACTAGATAACATTTTAAGGCTAAAATCATTGCTAGTCATACTGTTTATGACCTTTGATCTTTAAAATCCAAATAAAGATCCTTCTTAGAATATACTTATAGGGTCTGATGAAAGGCACCAGTGCTAAAACTGGACGATATGTAAACCGTATATTGAAATGTCCGCTCCACTTATGTTTATCTCTTTATTTCTAGAATATGTCGTTTCATTGGTCGACAAAATAAAATAGATATGGCCGCTCATGGTTGAAGAGTAATTTTGTCATGTGAAAAGACCCTATTAAAATATTTCTCGTGCAATATCCTTATAGTAAAACTATCAATGCTTCTCTAGAAAAGTAAATTACGCCCACAGTAATAACTTGTTTCTGTACCATGCTTACATAATATATGATTAAACTATACAAATGCGGAAATCATTGACATTATTGATTAGCTTCAGACTACAACTTCATTCATTTTGACCGTTTCCGGTGGCACTGCTTGGTCACCAAAAATCGTGGGTGCTTGGAGCCCCGCTTGTACCTTGGCCGAGTTAAACCTGATGCGTTGAAACAGGTCGCCAAACGCCTCGAAAGAGGAGTCGGAGAGGGGGGGGGGGTCTTTCGAATAAGATCATAAAAACGTTGGTCTATCACATCTATTGATGCGATAAAGAATCCTCCATGTTACGGCTCTGAGCGCTATGTATGGGTATACATGTAAGTTTGTTGCACTGTACCTACAGCTGGTGACGTCTCTACATGAGTGAAAACAATTTTGAAGGAACAAATAAACACCTGATTTTAGGTTTATTTCAGTTATGTAAGTCAAATACCTGAAATTTAGGGAGAAAACAAGATGCGTTAATGAAACGCTGATGCCCATAAAGAAATTCTGGTACCCAAAGATCTAGTCAAAAGGAAAACGCATGCAAAATATGAAAGCCCTATCACAAACCATTTAAACGTTATGGCCAAGGTTAAAGTTTTTTCGAAAATAGGTCAAAGGTCACAAATTTTGAAACCAAAAGAAATGTAAACACATGTGAAATATGAAAGCTCTATCGTCATCTATTAAAAAATTATGACCAAGGTTAATTTTTTTGCGGACAGAGACAAACAGACCAAAATCTATGCCCCCCGAATCTCCGATTACAGGTGCGTGATAAAAATGTGCATCGTAATTTCTGACGACATTGATGAAATAGTGTATCAAATTGAAGGTTCCCAAGAAGGCCAGATTTAATCGTGTATTAGGGTGATCCATAAACGTTGAAATTTATCCTTCCACTCACTCCTTTATTGGGGAATACTTTATTATTTCTATATCAAAGACGTTTGTGAGAATAACCCCACCCCACCCCAAAGGACTTCGGTAAGGGAATTTTTTTTCCTTCAAAAAGACGTCTGCAATCTTTACGGTTTGTTTATCCCGCTTGAGAATTTTTCACTCGTATGGAGAAGTCACCATTACCGGTGAAGGGTTGAAAAATTTAGGCCTATGCTTGGCCCTTACGGCCTTTGAGCAGGAAGATATCTCTATTGTGCCACACCTGCTGTGACACGGGATCTCGGTTTATGCAGTCTCATCTGAAGGACCGCCCCATTCGCCTCTTACGACAAGCAAGTGGTAGTTACTTACCATATTATCCTCATCCATGCTTCTGAGGTGGTCAGCCACGAATTTAACCCCAGACAGGGCTTCCCTGACCTCAGGTGGATATCTTCTCATTATGTCCGATCCCCCACAATTGTTTCTGCGACGTAAGTTGTCGGGGCCGTTCAGCCAGCTCTCTGTGGAGTCGTGAATCGACCCCATGTCCCTAAGTTCTATTCCATTAGGTTTACGCACGCTCACTTTAGGCTTACGTGTCAAATCTGGTCTTTTCATTAATAGTATCCGCGGAAGAATTTCTGTAAATACCCGTTTAACCCATGGATTCATGCGATGTGTGGAGGGTTTTCTGAAATGAATTCCTAACGTGTAGACTGCAAGAAAGATTGACATCGTCACAACTATCATTGTAAACAGAAGGTATTTCCCGATCAGTGGTATAACAAATGATGTTGGAGGATTGATGTCGGAGAGCAGCAGGAAGAACACGGTGAGGGCTAGAAGTATGGAGATTGACAGGGTGATCTTCTCACCGCTGTCGGACGGGAGGTAGAACACCAGCACTGTAAGACAGGAAATTGACAGGCACGGCATGATGAGGTTAAGAGAGTAAAACAGTGTCCGCCGTCGGATTGTGATGTTGAAAGTAATGTCTGGATACGGTTCGGGACAACATGGATAAAACTTTTCTTTCCGGCGGGCTGTGACGTTTATGATGTCCCACTCCACATTCTGGTAGAAGTCTTTGAGGTCGATTCCTCGGTCGATCACTTTCTGCTTTGTTGTCTCGTAAAAGACGGCTTGAGAGTCGCACAGATGCTGAAGGTCCACTTCGTGTCCATCATAGGTCCACGATCCGAACTTCATAAAACATTCCTGCATGTCAAAGGGAAAGTATTCCACGTCAATGGGACAGTACGTCTTGTAGATGACGGGGGGCTCCCAGATAATTTTACCCGTGTGGTACACAGTAGCTTTTGTATGTAACGTCACAACGAAGTCTCCGTCTGCACTGTAAAGCAACAAACATTTGTATGGACGTCGTACTTTAAGCAAGAGGGTAATGTAGAGCAAAGACATTCAAGAGATGCAGTTACTACTGTATTTTTGGAAAGTATCGACGTGATGGAAAAATGTCAAAATGGGGCTATAAAAGATAAAGACACGAATAGTTTTAATAGATGCATTTCCCTCGAAATCCTGATTTACCACTTGTTTATGACATCTTTTAAAATCATAATCTGTAATTCTATCAAAACTGGTGAAAAGAGGTCCTTGAATGGTAAAAAATATATTCACATGCGTCGAACAAAAAGATACTTGCCCAGTTTCATCCACAAAGACAATGATTGATATATATAACAAGGTCATTAAAAAAATCTTCCTGAGGACGATAGAATATTTACATAGAAAAGAAAACTAACACTACAACTAAACTACAAAAGCTGATAACAAACAAAACGTCTACATATTAAAATTATCGAGTGTAATAAATATATATCGTTGGTCGTATAGGGGCTCCTTATAAAAACCTTCGATTTACAGCACAAAATCGTGAAAGCTGTGAGTTTTCGGGTCGTATAGGAGCTAAAATGAATACACTGTATTTGAAGGTATGCTTGGATGCAAGTATAGTAGGAAAATATGTTAGGATTTTTTTTATATTTATGACAAGAATTCAATGATATCAGACCTCAACCGTGAGCCGTAAATCGAAGGTTTTTATAAGGGGTGGATCTGTAGCTCTGATCTGTCCCAATATTTTTTCAGAGAGCTGCAGCTCGAGGTACGTCATGTTGGTAAATAAGTATCAAATACTCAACGGTAAGGAAACTTTCAAACATGTCCAGATTTTGTCAAAATCTGAAAAAAAAATTGCAAATCTTCTAAAGGAGGTAGCAAAATTTATTTGCAGCAAGTGTCTTCAAGGACAAGGCTATAAATCCGCATATTGATATCAATTTTCATGGTTCGGGTACTTTGAATATTCGGTCCTTGTACATGTAGTATATATTGCACCTAAAGATATTTTCGTGGTTAGGGTGCTCGCTTTGAATAATCCCTTCGTTCAGTCTAAATATTTTACGTAGGACAGACCCGTCACTATTTTAAAGCGCTCAATTCTCAATAGGAGGTCCCGGGTTCGATTCACGATCTAGGTGCAACGTCTAAGCGAAGACGTTTAACATCGGCAGTGACTGTTCCCTCGCTACACGACAGGAATTGCAATGATTGATTGTTTTGGGTTTAATGCCGTTTTGGCATTATATCCGCCATTTTACGGCGAGTTTTGAATTTTCCTGAGGGCTTCCAGTAATTAGCCTCCGACATTAGAAGTGAAAGTTGGGGATCTTGCAGTATCTATAAGACTTCATATTAAAAATGAAGGTACCATGTTAAAGAGAAGACATCTCTATCAGCTGAAAATTCCCGAGTGGGACGGAGAACAACAAGCAGACTGACCACTACAGAAGCTTACTCAGACTGACCACTACAGAAGCTTACTCAGACTGACCACTACAGAAGCTTACTCAGACTGACCACAACAGAAGCTTACTCAGACTGACCACTAAGACGCTTACTCAGACTGACCACTACAGAAGCTTACTCAGACTGACCACTACAGAAGCTTACTCAGACTGACCACTAAGACGCTTACTCAGACTGACCACTACAGAAGCTTACTCAGATTGACCACAACAGAAGCTTACTCAGACTGACCACTAAGACGCTTACCCAGACTGACCACTACAGAAGCTTACTCAGACTGACCACTAAGACGCTTACTCAGACTGACCACTAAGAAGCTTACCCAGACTGACCACTACAGAAGCTTACTCAGACTGACCACTAAGACGCTTACTCAGACTGACCACTACAGAAGCTTACTCAGACTGACCACTACAGAAGCTTACTCAGACTGACCACTAAGACGCTTACTCAGACTGACCACTACAGAAGCTTACTCAGACTGACCACAACAGAAGCTTACTCAGACTGACCACTACAGAAGCTTACTTGTTGTAGAGGACGATGTCAGGTCGCCATAGAGAGTCGGAGGGGATGTGAGTCATGGAGATACCACCGTAAGATCGCGGATCCCACCTCAATCTCAAGTCCACCCACTCCTAGAAAATAATGTTAGATAATCTTATTTTGACAATTCTCTACAATTTGTGGTCTGATATGTTTCAATTATCATATGATCAACAACCAATTAATCAATGTTTTATTCTCATAAATGTACAGTCATAAATTACAGAGAGAAGGTTGGAAAATACAAAATATTGCATATACATGTACAGGAATAAATATTTTTATATTACTATGTATAAAGTCGAGAAAGATTGATTCAAGAAATGAACAATGAATAGAATATTTCATAAAGCATAGAATTATAATTAAGATTCACATTTCTTGTAGAGCTTTTTTGCATTTCTCCGAAATAACGCATATCTTGATTAAGATTAGAGGAAAGCAGAAGACAAATGTAAGAAGAATACTTCAATACTGTACACGAGTGGTCTATCAGTCTTTAATATCGTTTGGATTTTTTTATTTAAATTACAACTGAGCTTCTTGCTAGCTAGTCCCGTGGGGATCCGGGTTAGAATAGGTCCTCAGTGCCCCTTGCTTGTCGTAAAAGGCGACTACATGAGACCGCAAAAACCGAGGCTCCGTGTCACAGTAGGTGTGACACAATAACACCCCCACCCCCTGCTCAAAGACCATAAGTGCCGAGCATAGGCCTAAATTTTGCAGCCCTTCACCGGCAATGGTGACGTCTCCATATAAGTGAAATATTCTCGAGAGGGACGTTAAAAATATTAAATCAATCTTGCTAGCTATTGAATTTCACTAGAAGAGTCTCTGTGACCGCTAGCGGGATGATCCCTATTGATGAACGGTCAGCTGGCTCCAGGATCATGTAGCAAACTCAAAATTTCAATCACCTGAAAGGTATTCATTACTTTTAAACCGAAACTCTTTATTTGCAGACATTAGAAATTTTATCAAACGATATTGAATAACAATTTTATTTTGGAATGATTGAATATTGAATAACAATTTTATTTTGGAATGATTGAATATTGAATAACAATTTTATTTTGGAATGATTGACTTCTTAATCATGAAAAGGTCAATACAAAGAACAAGTGATCAATCTTATAAGGAATACAATAGAGAGTTGGGCAAACACGGGCCCATGGATATACCAGAGTTGGAATCAGGTGCCTTTGTGGAGTAAGCATCTCCTGTCGACCGGCCATACCCGCCGTGAGCCCTTTATCTTGATCAGGTAAACGAAGTAATCCGTAGTCGGAATCTTCAGATTTTGACTTGATTATTTCATGGTCATAGGGCCAGGTTACATGACTGTCAGATAATGTCTTGAAGACTATTCGGGTTTTAAAATACTTCATTAGAAGAATCTCTGACTTAGAAATCGTCGTTATTGTTTAGATCAAAAGGTCAAGGTCACAGTGGAAGACGTAATGACGCTACACAAATCTGTGACACAAGATTGATTGTATCTTGTTTAAGGTCTCTCTCGAGAATATTTCACTCATATGGAGATGTCACTCGGCGCTTACGGTCATTGAGCAGTGAGGGTTCTTTAGTGATACACCTACAGTGGCATGGAACGTTCGGTTTTAAGGTCATCTATGAGGACCCGTGACATTCACACCTAATGCCGAGCGTTTGGCGATGAAACTGTCACAAGAAATCATCACATTACATTTAAGAACGCACGACCAAGTTTACCATGGTAGGAAAGGGTTCTGTATTATTTGTGATAAATTATAGGAACTGTGTAAGAAAAGTCCTCACAATATATTTACATAATCTTAAGCGGGGAAAACGCATTCACTGAATTTGCTTGCATATTTCTATAGATGCGTCATGATTTGTCAATGATACATGTATATTTTATAATTTATTGCAAGACAGTAAAGGCATATCAATTTATATTCCGAAGGAATTCGAAAAAATCGTTTTCTACTTGGGTGATGTCCTCCAGAATTATCTAGGTCAAAATGCGGTAATGGAGAAAGGGCCATAATTTGATGGTGGAAAAAAAATGCTATCGAAATTCCAAAACTTTTTGGTGCCAGATTCAAGCAATATTTATTTGAATTTTATCAAATACTAAAGAATTGTAATTACCATGAAGATTTGATTTCTTTTTGGTTTTCAAGGTCAAATGTAAAAGGCCAAGATCGAAAGAAAAAAAAATTCTAAACTTTCATGTGTGCAAGATGTATGCCACATTTTATCACACTTTCAGGAATGCCGACATTAAGATAGGTTTTGAGAATCAATTTCATTGGAAGGGAAACTCAGATATTTCTTGAGTAACAAGATCCTTTATGATTTCATTTCAATGTAATTACACAAAACTTGGTTTCTGTTGGTTTTCAAGGTCAGTGCAAAAATGTCAAAATCATTTGAAGAGGATTTCTAATATGCATCGTTATCTAGAATGATACTTTACACAAAGACCGATGTTCCTATTGTTTTTAAAGGTCAATTGTTAATGTAATATTGAAAGAGAATACAAACATTCCGTGTGCAAGACGGAGTGTATTTGGTGTATATAATTTCAGTTACAGATGTAAGGATGTCTTGCACAAAGATGCGAGTTTTTGTCGATTTAAATGTAGTTCTGCAGAACCCTTGTTTGAAAACAACTGCATTAACCATGTACCTAGTTCCAAACGCGTAACAACGAGATGGCGCCCCACTCTCTGTGCAACGGAACTGACATAAATTTTTTTAATAAGGTTACGAGTTTTGCGGAAGAAAATTTTGGTTCCCAAAAAACTTTTAATCAGTCCCCATCTCCTTCCTACTTGTTTAATCAGCATGATACATGTATCAAATATTATCTAAATATTTTGTCTCTTGTCTGTTGCTTGTGTTTCTTTTGGCCTTTATCTTATTTTATGTTCTGTATGTAGTGTCTGATCATTAAGGGCTTCTGGTAATAAAGCTTGCTCTCTAAGCCTATTCATCATAATCATTTAAATGTTGAACTTTAGAAAAACATTTATTTCTTCAATTCACTAAAAAAAAAAAAAAAATACAAGCTACCTGTCTCAGCCATACACTGGTGGTCATAATCTGGTTCTTCTCATCCTAAAAAAGAAAGAAAGAAAACAGCAATAACACACGTGACCGGATCCTTGGAAGTCTTCTCCAAACTATTCCCTGGTCATTAGTTAGAAAGAAAACTTTGAAAATACAACCACCTTGTCGTGATCGAGTTCACAAGAAGAGTGACTTTAATTTGCTCGGAGGCTCTAATTATTTCCGTGCGACATACGCTGTCCTTCGTTTAATTTGAATTTGGCAAGGGGTTTTCATGTTTGAGGGGTTTTTTTATTTATGTAAAACAATACAAGAGAAATGAACAAGAAAACACTTCCAAATTAACCTTGCTGCTTCTATCAGGTGGCTTCTGTCATCAACGCACGAACAACAATAATGTCATTGAATGAAGCCATTCACATTCCATTGATTATACATAGATAAAGGAATGCTATGCAAAAGTGGGCTTTATGTTTTAACCAAGCTCAGTCTATTCTTTATACATTATAAATTTGAAAATAGTTATTAGGATAAAGTCTGCACCTTTGACAGACTCATTGCAACCGAGGACAGAACTGTGGTGTCCTGTAAACTTCAGATGGAGCTCGTGTATCGATGGTACGATTTGATTAGAAAAGACGCAATGTTTGCTCAAATACAAACTTCACAGGCTTTGTATCAGAAAAAATAAGAGCGGAGAAAATCGTTGATATGTGATTATACAGAGGCTGCATGTCCATTAACAGCGCCAGATGTACACAAGTCTATCAATGAGAAATAAATCAGAAACTGGTCAACAAACCGAAAACAGATCGGCCCCAATCAGACAGCCATCGTCCGACCTAAATTAATGCTAACGAAAACAAATTACACGCTTTTCTAAGAATGCTAAGTTCCTCGCATTTATGATTTTATCCACAGTGTGTGCAAACTAGTATTATAGTTTCAGAAGGGACCCCGCCTAATGTCATGATTTCCCCCGGATTAAACATCAAGCTAAATATTAAAACACTTCTTTTCGATTTTTGTTTTTGCCTACATGTAATTCAAGGTGAATATCGATATGAAGTGTAGTACTTGCTGTAATTGAGAAGTGGACACCAAGCAAACCATTGCCACACGTGAGAGTATTTTTATAGATAAATTAAGATAACACGGCCTCCGCCGGAGTGTATATTGTTACGTTGTATGATAATGGTGTTATATGTTTCCGATACATCTTCAACGATGAACAGATGTGACTGATATGCTCAGATCATCTGTCTTAGCAAGCACGATACATTTATGTAGACTGATGCAGTGTTTTACTCAAGCTTTTCGAAGTACAGCAGAATATAGTCAAGACGCCGGAAATGGCGGATACTGAAACTCGAAATCGGTGCTGATTATGTCATTCCGGATCGCGTTTTTGTTCATTATTTAACACGGAAAAGGTAAATATAAAGAACACTGTTCAATCTCACAAATCCTATAAAGAATGCAAAATTTAGAGTAGGGCAAATACGGACCCCTGGACACACCAGAGGTGGGATCAGGTGCCTTTGAGGAGTAAGCATTCTCTGCTGACCGGTAACACCCGCCGTGAGCCCTATATCCTGATCAGGTCAACGGAGTAATCTGTAGTCAAAATCAGTGTGTGAAGAACGGCCTAACAATTGGTATGAAACACGTCAGACAGCATTCGACCTAATGTCGCCAAAAAAAGATCATTATAACGACTGTAGAATTTGCGAAATGCTGACTTTAAGCGAACTTTTTGAAATCCATGTAACATCAACTTATCAATTTGTGTAGCATGCCTAACCGAAGGTCTATGAAATCATTAGATGATATTTACACTACCCAAGCTGAGTTTTTATCGTCAAAGCATATAATTGCATGACTCATTCCCCCTTAAAGACGTTTTAAAATATACCGGTGTTTTGTCGGGTTTTGATTGTATTTAAATACAGAATATTGTTCTCATGCTTCATAAAAAATTAGGATCTTTTTAATTTAACTTCAATATAATGACGACAAAAACATTCTGAGGATAACTATCGCAATCAAATTTAAAATGATAAGAGTTATAATATAGTCAACTTAACTTTTTTATAGAAATATGTTATCGCCAGCAATGTGGGAAAAAAAATATTTCACTTCAATATAATAACGACAAAAACATTCCGAGGATAATTATCGTAATCAAAGTTAATCATAAAATGATAAATCCTAATTCAAGTTATAATGATGAAATTTGGGAGTTCTCAAATACTGCACACTATATCCTTTGTAAATATATTGTAATATACATTATGATAAGTTATATAATGATTATTACCAAAACTGTTCCTGTAGGTTTACATGAATAGTGTTCATTATAGACATGCACCATTCACTTTGTAAATATATTCTAGAGACTTGTTGAGGATCCTTCCATGAATCAAGAAAATATTCTGAACTCCAGCCATTACCCCTATGACGATATAATGGTATTTCCTGACACTAATTAACCGTCCCGTTAACTGCTCCCAAAACTTACCACGTCCAGTAGCTGTGACAGGCGCATGCCCAGTTTGACTGTGAGTTGGACCGAGTTGTTTCCGGTCGGTCTGATCAGCTTACTATACGTTTCACTCAGCAGGTACTCGTGGAGTTTTTTTTCTGCGGGTTCATGCCTGCATGTTGCAGATCCCAAGAGACTGGTAATTATTCCGGAAACAAGCATCGCCATGAAATCCATTCTCATTGACTTATCCCTGCTCCGACACGGCTTTACATCACTGTCATTGAACTGCCCTGAACGACCAATGATTCTCCGCAGTCCAACTGTCCACAAAGTGTATTTCCATTTCTATGTTAATCCGTTTGTTGTTAAATGAACTGGCGAATATTTATTTATTTTGAATAGTTAACCTATCGAAGACGACACCATACAGCATGTCTGAGCACGTGTATAAACATTATTCGACTTTTCGCTGCAAGGTCATTCGCTGCCCGTCTTCATTACATGGCCAATATAATCAGTCTTATAATATTATTCTGGAGCAGAGATGTATGCATCAGATGATTAAGAATTATTCATTAAACGTTTTTATTCCAAAATAGCGCGAAGTTGTTTTAGAATGGTCATAGCATTCCCCCTGTCATTCGCTGTCAGATTTACCGCATACTTTCTCTATCGTCCGCGCCTTGCGTGCCTCCGCGAAGAAGGAGGTATATGCAGTGCTAATTACCCAACATGAAAGCCTTTGGCATCCCGACTTTTCAACTCTAATTATTTCTATCTACTATTATTCGATTTGTGTGTGGATTGTTCAATGCAGATCTTGTAAAATCTTGAATTACGATGACTGGTATATCTATATATAAAAACACCAGCTAACATTTGCAACATTACAATTAGAGCAAGACTCGACGTAGAACAGCTGTTTCAAAGCTCAATTCTAAAAGCTCGCATTCATTAATTATTTCTTTCGCAGTTTTTGTTTGAGCAAAGAAGAAAGTTCTTTATCTTGTTTTGTTATGGGTAACAGACGGCGACATTATTGATCTGTAATTGAAAAGAAAACATAGGGCCGGAAACTTTTGACTGAAAGTGTTCTGACGTGTTATTTGTAACGGATCTCGCTCTGGCCTTACACCGTCTCTGAATTTTAATGCACCATTGCAACCGAGGCACGTGCAAACAACAAAATGCAGGAAGGTGTAATAACCCAAAGGCTGCCAGCGAACAATTGACAATATGTGTTTTACATTAAAACAGTCATTCGTGTGAATTTTCCACCTAAATGTTGGAAATTTTTTTGTTTGGTCATTTATGTGTAAAGAACTCTGTATGGTTTTGCCCACCATAGTTTGGCCCCTGAAATGACTTAGAAATATGAAAGTTTACTTTTTTGACGAAGGATGTCCGTACAAATGTCTAATATGTGTTATATGAAAACTATTGGTTATCCATTTGAAAGAGCTTATTTTTGAAAGATCAATGAAACGTGTATATTTTTCTATGATTTTCGTATTTGCAAATAGCTTCATGAACAAAATACATATTGTTGCAGCATATGTTCTAGCATCTTTCAAAATTAAGCCATTTGTAAAAATAGTAATATGTCACGAAGTCGCACTATGTTTTTGAAATAAAAAATAAACGCCTTCAGAACAATGTCTTTATCCTCTGCGAAAATTTTCGGGGAAGCATATAATCGTTGTCTTGTCTGTCCTTCCCTCCGAGCTCAAATTATCAGAAATTGATGTTTCTTGAGACAAGGACTTGTGGACCAAAGTGTCTCAAGGTCATTTTGGAAAGGTCAAGGTCACTCAGAACATAAACGTTTCTTATTTCAGCAGTTTGATATAAAAGTTTTCATCTCTTAAACTAAACCTTTCATCAGAAATCAATCAGAATTTATCACAACTATTCCTTGGGACAGGAGACTTTTGGACCAAGGTCACGGTCACACAGAACATTTATCTCATATAAGGAGAAAGTTCCTTATTTTAAGAGTTTTGAACATGTATTTTGAATCTTAAAAATTTCGCTGAATTTTCATGTACCTGAGCTAACATACACCTTTACAATTGATTATCTTTCATAAGTCTGAATAGTCACGACAGACATTTGACAAGAACATAACGCAAGACAGGGGTTCGAACCCAAAATTTAATGATTTTGAAATAGAAAAAACTCAAGGAAACGTATCATGAATGATGTGGTTTGTAGTGTTCGTGCGTGTATGATGTAATGATTATCTGTGTAATTGTTCAACTCTATATACCTCCGTAGACTGGAGACGGCGCGCTGTATATCAAAAGAAATAATTAAATATGGAGTCTGACTCTTCGTTAGAAGACCCCCTATATCATTGCTAATGGAGCTATTATGCTATATAAATCAAAGCTCCGATACAACAATTTAAGACTCGATTTATGAAGTGCACAGAGTTTTAGACTGGGCTTTTTCTCAACAATGTTTTGAGAATTGCTTGATAATCAAGCTGTTGTGGCTTTTTTTCTGCAGTGTATCGCTGAGAGAAATAACCCCGGTGTTACGTTTTTGAGACGTTTAGTTACTGGCATGTATAAGATGCAAAGTGAATCAATTGAATTCAAAGAGTTTAATTAGTACAACAAATAAAGTTTTTACTGTAGTGAATTAAAGTAACAACATTTTTACTCAGTAAATCAAAGCCAATAACTTAGTTAATCAAACTTTATAAATGTTTACCAACCTAAACCAAAATACGGAGATTTTTTACTACAATGAACTGAACTGATATAGTCATAGTATTATTATCACAGACTTCAGTTACATAAGTAAGTCTTAAAATTATTGGCATTTAAATACCGTACGCACTAATCAATGTACAGATTCCAATCTACTAATTATGTATATCTCGTGAGGGACCACTGTTCATTAAAAGAAAAAGTTCGAAATCTGGATTAAGTGTTTCATGGTTGTTTCTGATTGCATGCCCTCGTGTATTTTCAAAAAAATATTCTTATTCATAATCTGTAACCCTTACACAAAACGAAATTTCATACAAGCTGTGTTTTAATATTGAGAAGTTTGGCCTAACAACTTATAAAAGGACATTTTAGATTGTTTCCGTGTAGACAGTTTGCACCAACGTACAGGACGATGGTGAAATTAGAGGGGTGACTGGAGTTGCTACCCCCCCCCCCCCCCCATCTGCTAGAATAATAAGGCGTGGTCTAAATCAGCATAATTTTGTGTTATTCTCCGAAGTATTTCGTGGTCTAGAAAGACAGCACTAATTATTACGTACACACAAGGTTAATGTGGGTATGAAGAAGTGTTGGTTACGGAATAAAGGGTTAAGAAAATGACAAACATGACATCTATAAATACATGTATGATCTCTGATACTCAGGTTACCGTTAAGGCCTGTGGGCCTCTTGTATGGAGACGTCACCATTGCCGATCAAGGCTGCAAACTTTAGTTAGGCCTATGTTCGGCGCTTATAGCCTTTGAGCAGGGAGGGATCTTTATCGTGCCACACTTGCTGTGACACGGTAATGAAATAAGTATAAATATGAAATATTTTAATGAAAAGTTTATTAGAACAGACTAAATATGATAAATATTCAATTATTCTAAATAAATCGTAACAATGGCAATCACAAATTTTAGGTGCAAAACCCTAATGTCATGTCTAAATTGTCATAGAAATAAACTTGCAAAAATATTTTAAAGGCTTTTTACTTATTAGCCAGAATTCGAAAATGTGGAGATACAAATTCAATTTCTATTCAAACTCGATACGTACCGGATATGACCTTTTTACCAATCAGGGTGCTTGTCATTTAGAGTGCGTTCGAGGTCGCCGTTCCCGTTGTTTTCGTGCTCCGTTCTTAAGGCCCTTTTATACTGAGCGCGAACACGAACGCGGCGTTCGTATTAGATTGCTTAACTTCATTTTGAATGATGTTGTTTATACTGACGGCGAACGCGGCCGAATTCATGTTCGCGCGGAACACCGCGGAGATAGCCTCCAGAGCGAATTTTTGGGAAAAGACCGCGCGAACAATTTTCATTAGCCAATCAGAATGTGAGGTCAAAAGTCATACTCTGAAAGATTTCGTGTACAGATAAACGCCTGTGTCTTCTTCTCTTCAGAAGTAAGTACAAAGCCAACATGTCGTCGTCGCTATCTGAAGATATGTTGCTCGCCATGGCCAAAACATAAATGACCTCGTGTCATCTGCGAATTTCCACGAGTATCACCGCTTTCAATACGAACAATGATTCGCACGGAAAGTCGCGTGAAAACTCGCAGTGGTCGCGTTCGCGTTCGTGTTCGCGCTCAGTATAAAAGGGCCTTTAGAGTCGCGAACAACGAGAACATGTGCGCACGAACGTGTTCTTTGTTTTATCGAGCACACTACCTACAGAGGTGGTGTGAGTTCTTGCACCTCGAACCCGTTCTCGGGTTGCGTACTCGGCGTTCGGTATCGACATGTACGAAGAACGCACTCTGTATGTTTTCGTGCTTGACGCTGATTATTTAAGTTAAGAAAGACCCAAAGGTGATAAAGTCAATTACGTAAATTTCTATTTTACATTTCTAACTAAGAAAAAGATAAACCGACGCTGAAACAAAATTATGAATAATACAAATAATCAAATCCAAGCGACTTAATAACGTGTCAAGCTGATGGCGTGAAGAATTTCAAGATGGAGAATTCCCCATCTTTATATTTTAGTAGAAATAATTGTTTGCCAGTCTGGCATGTGCAATATATTACTCTACTCTGAACTGACACCAGAATGATAGAATATGAACAATACATGTATGTAGTGTTCATCCGCTGGGTTGTACTAATTTCTCACTGAATATTGGACAAGCCCATTTGTACTTAACATCAAATCATAATAATCAGATTAGTTTCATTTGTTTTCAGTTTTAAACAATTTCAGTTTAAGGTTAGCATATGGGCTTTTAAAATTGTATTCTATTTGAGTGATTCTGAACCGATTTTTGCACAGTTTGTGTACTGATGTGTATATTTGTTTGCATCAATATTTACAGTTGTTTGTGTATCCATATTTACAATTGTTTGTGTATCAATGTATATCAATATTTACAATTGTGTGTATCAATGTTTACAGTTGTTTGTGTATCATTGTGTATCAATATTTACAGTTGTTTGTGTATCAATGTATATCAATATTTACAATTGTTTGTGTATCAATGTTTACAGTTGTTTGTGTATCAATGTGTATCAATTTTTACAGTTGTTTGTGTATCAATATTTACAGTTGTTTGTGTATCAATATTTACAGTTGTTTGTGTATCAATGTGTATCAATATTCACAGTTGTTTGTGTATCAATATTTACAGTTGTTTGTGTATCAATATTTACAGTTGTTTGTGTATCAATGTTTACAGTTGTTTGTGTATCAATGTTTACAGTTGTTTGTGTATCAATGTTTACAGTTGTTTGTGTATCAATGTGTATCAATATTCACAGTTGTTTGTGTATCAATATTTACAGTTGTTTGTGTATCAATGTTTACAGTTGTTTGTGTATCAATGTTTACAGTTGTTTGTGTATCAATGTTTACAGTTGTTTGTGTAGCAATGTTTACAGTTGTTTGTGTATCAATGTTTACAGTTGTTTGTGTATCAATATTTACAGTTGTTTGTGTATCAATGTGTATCAATATTTACAGTTGTCTGTGTATCAATGTTTACAGTTGTTTGTGTATCAATGTTTACAGTTGTTTGTGTAGCTTTGTTTACAGTTGCTTGTGTATCAATGTTTACAGTTGTTTGTGTAGCAATGTTTACAGTTGTTTGTGTATCAATGTTTACAGTTGTTTGTGTATCAATGTTTACAGTTGTTTGTGTAGCATTGTTTACAGTTGTTTGTGTATCAATGTTTACAGTTTGTGTATCAATGTTTACAGTTGTTTGTGTAGCTTTGTTTACAGTTGTTTGTGTATCAATGTTTACAGTTGTTTGTGTATCAATGTTTACAGTTGTTTGTGTATCAATGTTTACAGTTGTTTGTGTAGCATTGTTTACAGTTGTTTGTGTATCAATGTTTACAGTTTGTGTATCAATGTTTACAGTTGTTTGTGTAGCATTGTTTACAGTTGTTTGTGTATCAATGTTTACAGTTGTTTGTGTATCAATGTTTACAGTTGTTTGTGTATCAATGTTTACAGTTGTGTATGCAGTTGATGAGGTGGCTCTTGTAGGCATTGGGTAATATAGGCTAGGACATAATTACGTTTTGTGTGAGCCGTTGCCTTAGTCATATCTGTAGGTATAATTGACTATGTTAGGACTAGTATTTGTAGTTGAGAGACTGTGTAAAGTTGAATTTGTACAGTGGACTGGTATAAATAGATAGTTGAACAGAATGGATACAGCTAATGTGATTGATACAGTACACACTACACACCATTTAATGTGAACAGTTGAACCGATTTTTAGCTCGTCGGTACGAATGTCGTTGGAAATCTGTTCTAATAACTTAGTCTCGTGTCATCACTGGCCAGCAGAATGAAGTTTTTTAAATGGTCAATTTCATAGAAACTGTAATTCGTACATGGTTCAAACTTACATTAATGGTTTATCTGTGGACGTACACTGTCATTCAGGATTTGGATGCTGCGTCTGACCAATATTTTTCGGATGAGTAACCAGGCACAGTGTTTTCCAGCAGGTCCATCCCTCCATAACTATAAGTAACCTCTTACATTGATCACTCATCCATAGATGCATACAACTCATTAATCTGACCTATAATTATATTCTCCGAATGAATGACCATATCATAATTTTTGCAGCAAGCTTATCATTTAGTAAATTTTAACTTTTCTTTATGTAGGAGTCCTTGCATCCAGGGATACACATGACATTATCACTCATGATTTGGATGCTACATGGCCTATATTCACGTTTCCGGTTGACTGACCTCGGTTATTCCTCATTAACTCTAGCTAGTGGAGGATTCTCATTACGACTTTACAAGTTATTGTTTCTTTCATGAAATACCCTTTATTATTCTGTCGATATGTCGTCAATGAGGTTCATTCTGAACAGATTCTCGCTGTATTCCGAATAGTGCACTGTACCTTTTCTCTACAGCCCTGAACCCACCTGGCGAGCTTCCGTGTCTTTTGAAAACTCTGAGTAAAGCGGAGGATAATATGCAACTCACTGAGGGTAATTCGTATAATTATTTGTTTATTTTGGAAAAACTAAACCGATTTGTTATGTTACAGTTGAGTTCATGTAGATAGTTTGGCTTACTGTGTAGAATTGACCGTACAGATGAAAACTAAGTTTGGCTTGCTGAACTGACCGTCTACATGAATGCATTTACTGTTCATAGTGTTCAATAATTTAGATGACTTTATGCATAACATCGTTTATTACAGTACAAGTGATTGTATCCACGAAAATGAACTATTATATTGTGTATGTGAAAATAGTACCTACTAATATAAACAGTTAATTGTGTACATGAACAGTAGTAGTATGTTCGTGTATAAAACTATGAAGAATTGCATCAAGGATATGAACAAACGTATATATATGCAGTCATTGATAACAATATTCATGTACAATTCATAGCTGCATAACGATATTAAGTTGAATTCCAAGTTATTAATATTTCACCTTGTTAATATGTACAATTCAGCTGATCATCCAAACTAAGAGGACCCCGGGGGTCATACAGAGATGGTGCATATAAAAAAATACTAAGAGTTCCGCACACGCAGGCTGTGGTAAATATATATAAAAATAAACGATCCATCACCATGGCAACATACTTCCAGTCTCTCTCTTCCTGTAATATGAAAAAATATCCAAAAGATATAGAGCTAATTTGGAGCATGTAACGAAAACATTAATGAGCATTGCTTATTCACGTGACGTTGAACAAATCGCTATATGACACATGTATTTTAGAAAAATGCAATGGGTTCTCACCATGTTGTCGGCGTCTGCTTCTCTTAGATGGTCAGCAACAAACTTGACCCTTTCAATGGCCTCTAGCACTTCTTTTGGATATCTCTTTATTTCTGTGGAATCTCCCGAGGGGTTCCGGACACGTAATCCCTCCTGCAGATCCATGTTCCACCCAACTCTTGTATTTCCGTGATTCTCGCCCACATCGCGCATTTCTATACCGTTCATACTTCTGTACTTATTGTTTGATTTTCTGTGTAAGTCAGGTCTTTTCATTAGCAGTATTTTCGGTAGGATCTCTGTGAAAACCCTTTTCACCCAAGGACTCATTCGGTGAGTGGAGGGTCTTCTGAAGTGAATGCCTAAAGTGTACACGGCTAGGAATATCGATAACGTCACTACAATCATAGTGAACAACAAGTATTTACTAATTAATGGAATTACAAAAGACGTCGGGGGACTGATGTCTGACAGCAGCAGGAAGAACACAGTGAGGGCTAGAAGTATGGAGATTGACAGGGTGATCTTCTCACCGCTGTCGGAAGGGAGGTAGAACACCAGCACTGTAAGACAGGAAATCGTTAAGCAAGGCATGATGAGGTTAAGAGAATAAAATAAGGTGCGCCGACGAAGGGTGATGTTGAACATGATGTCGGGATAGGGTTGAGGACAACAGGGGTAGAATTTCTCTTTCCGGCGTGCCGTGACGTTAATGACGTCCCATTCCACATTCTGGTAAAAATCCTTGATGTCGATGCCACGGTCTATAATTTTCACCTTCGTTTCCTCGTAGAATATAGCTTGAGAGTCACACACGTGTTGTAAGTCTATTTCATATCCATCATATGTCCAAGAACTAAACTTCATAAAGCACTCCTGCATGTCAAAGGGAAAGAACTCTACATCAATCGGACAGTAGCTCTTGTAAATGGCGGGCGGTTCCCACACGATTCGTCCTGTGTAGTGAACAGTGGCCTTTGTTAGAAGTGTGATCTCAAAAGCTCCATCTGCACTGCAAAACATCAATCACTTATTTACTATTAAATCATAATTTCTTAATATGTCTATGAATAAAATGACATAACCCGCATGATTTTGTATACTGCACAGTCAATTCAACAACGTGGTGACAAAGCCGAGAACAAAAAATACGGGTTGTACATGTATTCAGTAAAGACGAAATGACAGATACCAGCAGTTTTAATTCATTTAGGTTGTTTGAGACATACTTGTTGTACAGTACAATGTCTGGTCTCCAGAGGGACTCCGAAGGAATGTGTGTAATCAGAATCCCTCCATAGGACTTCGGATCCCATAGTAACCGCAGATCAACCCATTCCTAAAATAAACAGAAACATGGAGATATCGTTGCGTTGTTATTCTGTAATACTATAATGCAGTATTTTGCTTCGCTTTAGAATTTCTGAGTAACGAGATGATTAAATCCGTACGTAATGGGTTGATGCAAAGTCCATCCTTTCCACAAAAGCGTATTGTGTGGCCATGTTATGTAAATTGGTGTGTCTCAAGCCATGATATGCGTGATATTTTCTTACTGTAGGCACTATAAGAACACAGATTTGGTATAGGCCGATATATTATAAGTAATTTCCAGTATGCACTATGTAGACCTTGCTGTATGTGTGATATATACCTTGTTGTATGTGTGTTATAAACCTTGCTATATGTGTGATATAAACATTGCTGTGTGTGTGATATATACCTTGTTATATGTGTGATATAAACATTGCTGTGTGTGTGATATATACCTTGCTATATGTGTAATATAAACATTGCTGTGTGTGTGATGTATACCTTGTTGTATGTGTGATATTAACCTTGCTATATGTGTAATATAAACATTGCTGTGTTATTGATATAAACCTTGCTGTATGTGTGATATAAACCTTGTTGTATGTGTGATATAAACCTTGTTGTATGTGTGATATAAACCTTGCTGTATGTGTGATATATACCTTGCTGTATGTGTGATATTAACCTTGTTGTATGTGTGATATAAACCTTGCTGTATGTGTGATATAAGACATTTATCGCACGAACATACTTTAATCATCACAAAAATCTGTTGATGGTAAATCAAATACTGACCTGTCTAAGCCAAACGCTGGTCGTCATAATTTGGTTTTTCTCGTCCTGAAAAAAAAATCTGATTGTAGAAGTTGACGAAAAATGTCAATAAATGAATTTTATAGTCCATAACCACTGGATAATTTGGACAAGTGTTAGATTGCTCCACTTGAACACCATTCTGGATACCCATTACGTTTTCAGATAATTAATTCTGCATGTCATGTAGTCTCATTATTTCATCTGTTGCTCGGTGAAATATGTCGATGAAGATCCTGATTCCGATTGAAGTGAAGCATTAAATAAGAGCATTGATATTACTTGGATAATTTGATGCAATTGAGGCGTAATGTTTGACTCAGTTCCTGCAATATGCAATTAATTCGATTCAACGTCTTCGGATATTAGAATCACTTTCTGTGATGCACCAATATACTACATCTATAGTTACAATAAAATGCTTTTCATCACTTTTGGGAATTTTAAAAACTATTTCTGACTCTTGTAAATGGATATAATTCATGAATGATTTCAATATACTCTTTTCTTCCATCGTTTGAATAATTTCACCACATAGACATCTGCACTCTGACATTTTATACAAATTAGAAAACGCAAACTCAGTTTATCAGCCACCACTGATACCGGGCACTGGTGTATTGGGAAGCAAGTTAGAATTCACTGGATCATAAATACTAGATATTTTGCCAGAGAATAATTTTCCTAATTAAAGGGGGGTTTAAAACAAAATACAGTGTATATCATTTTGCCATCTCACAAGTGATGGGTAGCATCACAATATTAACTTTAACGCTAAGGAAATCTCAGCAAAACAGCGGAAATGCCGTTAAAATTGAAATCTGTCTTCAATGGTGCATGGCAGAATACTATTAATCTGCATTATAGCAATGTCCATGAAACTAATTCATCTAGCAATATACTTTAATCTCTTGATCTTCTGAAGTTCAGATACTGTTATTATTTTTGTACACTTTTATGTTATCATGCAAGTACGACTTGGGTACTTCTGTACAGAATCGAAGTCTTTATATGTCAAG
This sequence comes from Ostrea edulis, assembly GCF_947568905.1. Taxonomy (NCBI): domain Eukaryota; kingdom Metazoa; phylum Mollusca; class Bivalvia; order Ostreida; family Ostreidae; genus Ostrea; species Ostrea edulis. The sequence continues at coordinate 57,290,908 of NC_079168.1, read as the reverse complement.
TTCTGGGAAGAACCTTGCAATAAACAAAACAGAAATCTGCCCAAAATATTTTTCTGAATATATCTAACGCCCAAAGCATGTCTAAATTCAATATGATAGGTGTCACAATGGTAGATGCAGGTAGAGCGTGAGAAAACCATGAATAGCTCTAAACCATCTACATATCTGACACCCAAGTGGTATCCAAAGATATTTTGTTTCAATATTGATCAATGAATGATTTCCAAAATATACGGATTTCATCTTCTATCCACGCGGTGCAATTGTTTAATCTGAAAATGTTCTTCACTTGTATTTTATTTGTTTTTCTTTACATGTCTACCTGATTGTGGTGAATGAACTCCCTTTTTAACTGCCCCGTAACGTCTTGAAATACAAGCTCATTTGATTCAATTTTTTTCCACTTCAAGAAGTTTACACCGACTGTATCTGTGGTAGTTAACATCCCCCAAACACATTTTCGTATTGATCATTCATAGTACTATAAATTGGATGCAGTCTATGTACAGTGGAGTTTCTTTCTTTTTTCTTTTTTCATTTGGGGGCTATTCAACAAGTAATTATTAATAATAATTGGTATACCATGTATTTGTTGAACAGATATATGCAGCGAACAATGGGAAGCAAAGTTCATATTCTACTCTGTACTATAAACCTGTCCAATTTGTAAGCGAATCGCCTGTACACTTAATTCAATACACAATGACTTATTAACAACGTGGGCGCAATTATTCATCATTCAATTTGTAAATCTCTCACGTAGTATATGAAGAAACAATATATGTCAATCGATCGCTATTGCCTCGGATATCAAAAGTGTTCAAATGATCAAAATCAAACAACGGATATTGTTAGCAAAATTCTTGAATTAACACCGAAAACTGAAATAGCAGACACGCCATGGGTTTACTTACGATCTCCAGAAGTTGTGACAGTCTTAGTCCCAGCTTCACAGTCAGCTTCACCGAGCTGTTCCCCGTAGGACGAATCAGTTTACTGTACTTGTCACTCAGAAGGTGGTCGTGGAGCTTTTTCTCGGCCGGCTCCTGAATGCTGAGGACACCACCCAGTAACCCCACACACACCATTAACGTACAAAAGGTCCCCATATCTAAGTTCACTAGCTTAAAGCATGAATAAACTAGATCAAGTTAAAATCAATGTGGAATTGTACACAGCACCTGAAGGAGACAGGGTTTGCCGATTGTCATTACATTTCACCGTTAATCCATTGGCGGTTTGTATATGTCCACCGCCCAGCTGACGTTCACTGATGGTTGGAAAATATCTATCGGTAAATCTCAGTGTGCTCCGCAAACATTATGTATTGTTTATACGGATATGACACTTCACCTCTATCTCTAATTGCACGGTTCCTAGCGAATGGTTCTGTTGTTATACACATTATATACGCCGTACAGACAACTACACACAGGGTGCCACAACACCATTCACAGATTCTTCTCAGACATTAAGAGTTGTTTTGCCTTTCACTACAGATTCATCTGAAGCTTGGTTACGCAATAAAATGTTGAGACACCGAGTGTCGTCCTAAGCAATATGGTTATCTCTACAAGGCATCGTAATGGGTAATTTACTGCTCTTTTACATTTTCGGAGGCAAAGCAAACTATCCTGGACCTGGCATGCCGTTCTTCTATTCTCATAAAACTAAAATAAAACATTTGTCAGAAAGGGGAAAAAAAATCGATCGACTCCCTCATTTTTGTTTATGGAAAACAAAAGTTATATTTGCAATACTGAAAACCCGGCATAAACTAAATTTACAAAGAACTAAATCGATCTAATGTCATTTACGTATTGGATTTACATTACGTTAAGACATTTAAAAAAAAAAGGGGGGGGGTGATGGAATTGCATCGTCTGGCCGCTTACTGTACACGTACAGGGGTGCATTTAGACGTGGACAGAACTTTGCGAACTTTAGTTTCATTTGTTATTTCCCAACATTAAAGGTTTTTCAATCGTGCTCTCTCTATAACCTTACATTTTACCAAAATGTTTACTCGAGAAAGCTGTTAAATATTATTAACTTAAAACTACTTTCTTAAGAAACTTCGTATCGTGTGTCTGATAATGTCGGACAATCAATATTGATTCTCGGCCAAGAATATTGGATAAATCGTTTTAACACTTTTCACCAGATTTCTAAAGCATTACAAGGATTTGTCAATATTGAATACGTACATTTCATATAATTATATAAATTAGAGGGAGATTGAGAAATGTGGGCGGGGCCGGGTGTCGATATGGAACTATTTGAAGGTTCTCGTTGTAAGAGTGGAAAGATAACTAGTAATTTTCTGTGAAGTACTCCGTGGAATTGATTTGGAATTGTTCAGGGGGCGTGTCTACGGTACAGATCATGTAGGGAACGTGAATATTACAGATCTACTATGTATATTGTACAAACAAAAATCTGAACAAAAGAAATGAAGAGTGAAAATGAAGTTTGCTGGACACATACCATCTTTTGTGGTTTTCATCATTCAGTTAAAAAAAAGAGAGAAAAGAACGCAATTCTTGTTCGATCTTGAAACTCCAAGGTCGTTCGTGTGACATATGCTTAAAAGGACTAGTTCACGTTTTTCGGGAAAAAAATATTTTTCATTTTTGATGTTAAACATAAAAAAATATAACACATTTAATGATGACAGCCAAAATTTAGATCTTCTGCATGCAAGGATAAGACTAAACTCTGTATTATATAAACAAAGACTAGAGTCTTCTTATGTGAAATGTTTTTGTGATTTACATCATCTTGATTTTGGACAGTCACAAATTTATCGCAATCTTTGTTTATAAAACAAATAAGAAAATTTAGACTATGGTTTTTATACCCCCTGTTATCGAAGATTCGGGACACATATATATATATAGTTTTTGGTCTGTTTCTCTGCAAAAATTTTAACCTTGACCAAAACTTTTGAATGATTAGTGATAGAGCTTTCATATTTTACATGTGTATACATTTTTAGGTTTCCTGAGTGAATTAAAACAAATTAAATGTGTGAAGAATAACATTTTTTAATTTCTTCTTGATAACTACTATTCCAATTCTTTTCAAATTGGTATGAAGCATCTTTGGAACAAGGGGGGCATAGATTGTAAATTCCAGGACTCCTGCATCCCTGGGGCCTTAGGGGCGGGGCAAAAACTGCCCCAAATTGACCAATTTTCAAACATCTTCTTTTCTAGAACTGTACATGTTTAAGAAAAACTAAATGCATAATGATGTAGAGCAGGAAGGCCTCTACCTTAATTGTAAATTTCATGATCCCCGGGGTAGGGGTTTTACCCCAGGGTGGGGTCAAACTTAGTATATAGTGTTGATGTGCAAAACATTTAATTAACATATTCTTTAGTGCTATTCATACTAAATTGAAACTAAATGGGTATCTAGAAGGAGTAGGTAGTCATTTACCAAAATTGTAAATTGCATGATCATAGGGGTAATGGTTTGGTTTCAGGGTAGTGTCAAAATTATAATAATGATTTGAAGGACTTTTTAAAGTTTGCTGATACTGTGTAAAATCTAAATGCATAATTAGGAAAAGCAGAAAAGGATTTACAAAAAATGGTGAATTACGCAACCCAGGGTTTTGACTCTAGGATGGGTCCAGATTAGTCATATCTTTTAATGTTGATACACATATTATATTATGTAAAGCCTTTCATCAGTGTATGTACCTTTGAGGACATTTAATTTTAAGAACACATCTTGTTTTATACTGTTGCTGAACATTAGAGTTTAGCTTAGATATTCAGAACAGGATTTTTTTTTCTAGATTTCATAGCCTTTGGTAATGATACTTTTCACTAGTATTCAGGTGACCGATAAGGCCTGTGTGCCTCTTGTTTTCTGGTAGTAAAATTTTTGATCTCATGAACTTTACCTTGGGGTTTGGCCTACTCTTGAATAACTTTAACCTTGGTCAAAACTTTTGAATGATTGATGATAGGACTTTCATATTCCACATGTTTATTTTTGACAAGATCTTGTTTTAGATAGTTTTTTTTTTTTTTTACCTCGTTACCTTGACCTTGGGGTCTGCACTACTTTTGAAAAACTTCAACCTTGGCAATGATAATTAAACGGTAATGATAGCTCTTTTCATAAGGCCTTATTAATACAAATTACATGTCTGTAGGATCATTGGATTGAATCTTTGTTATGCCCTATAATTGGAGATTCGAGGGCATATATTTTTTGGTTTATCTGTCTGTCATTTAGTCCCCAAAACACTTTAACCTTGGCCATAACTTTTGTAATGGTTGGTGATAATACTTTCATATTTCACACGTGTATTCCTTGTAACAAGACCTTTTCTGGGCACCATAGTTTTTGATCATGAGGTTTGACTTCCTTTTTAAAAACTTTAACCTTGGTCATTATCAACTTTGCTGCCATCAGTGTTTCACAAACACATCGTTCCCTCACTTGATTTTAGATTCTTGTCGATTTCTCGTAATGTACTGAATTTTTAGGTGACCTATTGGTATCTATTTTCATCCCTCGTCGTTAATCGTCACTTCTAAAAATTTTCAGCCTTTGCTCTGGAACGGCTAAGCTAAATAAGGGAATTCAAGGTTGTTAAAATGCCATGTCAGTTTACATAAGCAAGGAGTTGGTTATTATTCTGGTTGAGTTAACACCGACTAAGAGCAACATAATTGAACTGCTTTATATTGCATACCAAACAGTATTATATATTTTCATGTTCACTACGAAGTAATGTTTGGGCTGTTAGGTCACATCAATAACCAACAGAGGGCACGCTTTGTATTGCAGGTTAATACGCCCTCTGGTGAGAAATCGAGGACACGTGAAAATGAAATGCAGTTGTGGGAGATGTATATTATTTCAGAACTTTAATTTCTTTGAATAACTGACTGGTTTACTTTAAGGATGATTTAATTAATGAGCATTTATTTTAATTTAAAAAGCTATCAAATAACTATTACGTGTAGGTGTACATGTAATTAAAGTACATGAATACTGGTATTTCTATCAAACTAAAAATTGAGTAGGTGGGATAAGTGTGCTAAAAAAAATTCCGTAGTCAATATTTTTACTACATTCCATGTAACAGTGTCATTATGAAGTACAATGGAAAATGCGAATTTGAAAACTAAATGTCACATCCCTTCCGAAAGGAGATAAAAGACCGTGAAAGTAAAGTGTGAGTTTGTTTCGTTTGAAAAGGACAGGCCTATTAGGGATCTCTAAGGAAATGACAATCTTTCTTAGGCAGTATACATGCAGTTTGAACGTTTACTCCACCGAAATATGAAATATCGGCGTCAAATTCGATTGATACAATCAATCAATCCAATCTTTTCAAGAACTATTACAACGAGAAAAAAACCCCAAAAATTTCATAACTTTCTTAATCATATAATAGAGATTCAAGTTTGTGTAAACCATGAGCCTGACCAGGAATACATTAGGAGCTCAAAGTTCTACATATAGGGAAATTTGTTACCAATCCTTACATCTGAACCATATAAGGACAATCGTAACTACTCGGTTATTTCCGTAACCAGTTACGGAAAAGGACGAGCGCGTGATCCGATTGATATAAGGATAGAATTCGTCTAACTGACATGTAAGCATGTTCATGTAATGTCGATTCAATGTTTTCACACTGGGCGAGGCCACAATAAGGATTCACAATATCACATAAGAATCATGTAAGTGAACGTTGTTTGAAAAGTATCCTCTCACAAAACAGAAGGATATCATGGGTGCGTTCAGATTAAACCAAATAGTACCATCACCGAGTTGTTGAAATAGTTCTAAAATCACCAAAATAATGAAGAGAATTTCATAATGACATAATATATTTCTTTATAAATGCGGTAAACTCAATGTCCTGTACTGCGAATCAATAAACGCAGTCCTCTGTGGTGTCCATAATCCTCCATAATGTCCCGTTATGAGTTCATCATGGAGATGACAAACAGTGACCTCTGTGACGTCAAAAGTCTTCTGTGACGTCAATAGACACAATCTCCTGAAACGTCCTGTAGAGGCAGTGCTTCTCGGTGGTCATACAAGGAGGGGGCATACAGAAAAATGGTGAGCGTTCCACAAAGACAAGCCGCAGTGAAGAGATACAAGAAGAGGCGATCTACCACAGTAGCTATAAACTTCCAGTCCACTTCTTCCTGTCCAGAAATAAAAGTGTATGTTAAGTATCAACAACAACAACATAACACATTATGAAATCAGATGCCTTAAAGACCAGTCCATAACACTATACATATGTTGTAATTCAAAGTTCTTAATGGGTGGTCCGTTACAAAATGCGAGCCCAGAATGCATTACTAGAATCTAATTTATTATTTTATTGTAATAGTTTAAACCATATCATTTTTCATATAAAGATCTTCAGTTGCATGAATCGTAAAATGAATTAATTTTCTACAAAATATAAACATTTTTCTACTAAATCTAAATTGAACGCGGTATTAGCACAATTTTATTAAAAAATGTTGTCCTCTTTAATACTGTAGCTCTACAAGGGAGATAGGGCGGGGGTAAGATCGAATTTCATTTGACATATCCATATTTGAATAATACGTCTCAGAAGCACAGCTGATTTAATGGTCCCTCTAATCATACATGTATTAAAGGGCCTTCTGATTAAATATTAAATCCACCCCATTTGTCATTTAGAATTAACAGTATCTTTGACTCATTTAGCGATATTCTATCTGATTTTCAGCGTGCTGTACTGTACAATTAGCATATTATACTCAAATGATTGTATCACTTTCCAATTAATTCAAGTAATTAGCAAGATCTTCAACCGCTACATTCTAATGGAATATCTTTATTTCTTTTGGAATTATCACTCAGGCATTCCCTTAATTATTGTTCTTTCTAATTCTGTTTTCAAGTGCGCACTCACATTAAATTAGGTCTTTATCTGCAAATGAATCAATGCACTCTTCAAATGAATTTGAGCGCACTGCGAATTCAATTATAGAAACATTTATGGAAATAGCTCTCTTCAATTAGCAATTCAATTAGCGGTCGTTTTGACAGGATTAATTCAAGGAATGAATTAGTAATATCTCCAAATGTTTTTACGTCCTTTCAAGATATTTTCACTCATATTGAGACATCACAGCTGTAGAGGGATCACTTTAGACATATGCTTAGCGCTCAGTGCAGGACTGTGGATGTTTTATCGTGCCAATTCCCTCCATGACACGGGACCTCGGTTTTTTAAGACCTCATCGGAAAGACCCGCGACTCTCACTTCTAAATGTCTACCGTTAGGCGAAGGAACCATTCGTTTCCTGCTTCTATGCCTGTGTCACATTACTAGCGGGTACCGGGCGAGGTATAGGTATCGGTGGGGGACCTGTCAAGATCTAACACCGTAGGGACACATTTCCAAGTCTGCCGGGTGATTAGCTCTCCTCATATACCGCCCGCACCTCGGGCGGGACAAGGAAGGCAGCCGTGTGTTTACCGGGCGGGGAGCGTATGGAATGATGGTGTTGGTGGCCGCCCGATATCCGTAAGGTTATCGGTAGGTAACCGGGAGGGGTACGTCCGGTACCCATACGGACATCGTACGGACTAGGTACCCCCGTGCGGTCACCGCTCGGACACCTGAAGGGTATCGGATGAAGCCCTGACGATGTCCGTTCTGAGAACATCCGGGTATCGTTCGGTGACCTTTGCCTTTTCATGCGTGTTAAGTGCAATTAAGGCAATTGCAAACTGGTGTATATATACCTATCGTCATCGTCATCATCTCCAACATCATCATCGACGCTGTTGCCATCAACATTGACATGGCCAATCCTCCGAGGCATCTGAGACTGCCGTTCCTACGTCTACAACTCGCTGAAGCACGTGAGCGTTATCTTACGATGGGGTTGACATCGCCAGGATTTAACTCCGCGCTAAAAGCTGCCGGTGGGGTATACGGGCCCTGAATGGCGTGTTCTCACCGCATGGTCCCCGGTCGGACACTTTTCAGATTTTGGCATTCTCAGGCCGCTCAGAACCCGCTACCTAGTCGGATACCTAATCGCAGTGTAATGTGACACAGGTATTACATCTGAAATTGGAATCGGCCAAGGCATGAGCGAGATTCGAACCCACGACCTCCCGGTCACAAAGCCTATACCACTGAGCCACCGCGACCGGACCAAGGGAAGTGAAAATATATATATATATATATATATTTAGTTAATTGAATATATCTCTAATTCTCTACTTTAAAAAATCTTCAAATAACTTGAAAATAGTAACTTATATGATTTTGGTATTCCCTATATCAATATACATCGTATTCCGTCTATTTTAAACAATTTCACATGGCCCTACAAACATTATTAACATAATGGATTTTCAAGGGCAACATGTTCAAATATTGATTCAGTATGACTTTTTTTTTTTGCAACTTTCACATTAATTGAAATGATTATATTTTTTTTATTACTTTAAGGAAGTAAAACATTTGTTGATGACGTTAAATAACTAGGTATTAACCATTCTGATTTCATCGTTCTTCCTGAGGTTGTCTGCGATCATCTTGACCCCGTTCACTGCTTGCTGAACTTGTTTTGGGTACGACAGGAATTCCATGGAAGTTGATTTCGTTTCATCTTTTGAAGACAATAGATGCAACGAACAATGATAGTCCTTTTTAACATATTGAAACAAATTACCTCCTACCACAGAAGAACTTTTCTTATAACCGGGTCTCTTCATTCTCAGAATGCTAGGAAGCATGTCTGTGAAGACTCGCTTTACCCAGGGACTCATACTGTGAGTAGATGGTTTTCTGTTCGTGATTCCAATGGAACTAACTGCTAAAAATATAGATAACGTCACAAGTATCATTGTAAACAGAAGGTATTTCCCGATCAGTGGTATAACAAATGATGTTGGAGGATTGATGTCGGAGAGCAGCAGGAAGAACACGGTGAGGGCTAGAAGTATGGAGATTGACAGGGTGATCTTCTCTCCGCTGTCGGACGGGAGGTAGAACACCAGCACTGTAAGACCGGAAATTGACAGGCACGGCATGATGAGGTTAAGAGAGTAGAACAATGGCCGACGGCGGATAGTGATGTTAAACAGGATATAAGTATACGAATATTCACAGCAAGGGAAAGATTTCTCCCGCCACGTGGCTGTAACATTAATGATGTCCCACTGCACATTGAAATAAAAATCTTTGAGATCCACCCCTCGATCAATCACACGCTCCTCTTTGTCACCGACATTATACGTGATCGCTTTTTCATTGCAAATGTGTTCTAGGTCAATCTGTTCCATATCGTAGGTCCAGGACCCAAACTTCATGAAACACTCCTGTCTGTCAAAGGGGAAGAACTCAACATCTATAGGACAATAACTCTTGTAGATAGCGGGTGGCTCCCATACAATTTTACCCGTATTATAGATCTTGGCCTTTGTTTCATGTTTCACAATAAAATCGCCATCAGCGCTGGAAAAGAATAATTACGACATTTACATCCTGTATTATTTGCTTATCCATCATTGGCTAATAAATAAGATGACGGCTGCTGATAGGCCAAATGGGGTTAAGTAAGCTGTCATTAGGAACCAGAAGCCAAGTCTTTGGCGTCACGAAGCTAGGATAATACTGCTAGCTACCACAACATGAAGAACAGCATCTGGTTGTGCAATATCATGCAACAATTACATGTACTGTGTGGATTTTCTGATAATATTGGATATACAAGTCTATAGAGGACCTTCAATTGAATTGCAGACCTACTTGTTGTACAGAACAATGTCTGGCTTCCACAGATCAGAGGACGGTATCTGGGTCATATCAATCCCCCCGAAGTCCTGGGGATCCCACACAAGACGCTTATCCGACCACTCCTGCGCATGAGTATAAAACAAAATTCACCTAGAGAGTCATGTTGTTGAATAGTGATGGGTTTTGACACCGGAATAAGTAAACTAACAACAGCTACCACATTTGTATTATATACAATGTCTGGGTTCTACAACTACTATAATGTACAAGTATTGTTTGTTGGTGCTTAAATGGTCAACAATAAAACATAATATGATAGTATCAACGTAGCATTAAGTTTTGAACAGTGTACACTGTAATAGGAGACGACCTCTGTTACACATCAAGCATTGCTAGAAACATTGAACTGTTTTGACTTCCCTGTTGATGATGAGCTGTATTTCATGATGAAGTTCTGATGACTTACATGATGTAACCATACGCTCGTCTTCATTATCTGGTTCTTCTCATCCTAAAAGTAAACCAATCACTTATACAGTGTATAATGTTAATGGTGGTACATGGTTTTACTTTTTAGATCAGAAAACATTACAAGTGGGAAGCTTTCTGTTTAAAAAAAAAAAAAGAGAAAGATGTAAATTGAAAGACACAACATATAAGAAAAAGAGAGAGATTTATGTAGATGTATCGGAGTTTCGTCTCCTCCACCCTCTTGGATGTTGGTCACATTGGTAGATGGTATGTTGGCTGGCTGATTACATTATACATGTACTGGAAACCTTTTGGTCATCAAATTTCATTGACAGATTGATGCTGACCATAATAGATGACTACTCACTTTCAATCCCAAAGGTGACCAGACGGGCCTTTCTGGCATGCATACAGAGGTGACCGGACGGGGCTCTCTGACATGCATACAGAGGTGACCGGACGGGGCTTTCTGGCATACATACACAATTTTTCCGACTGGTTTCTAGAGAACACCTTGACCAGTACATTGTAGTCATCACATACATGTACCTGTGTACACACAAATTATTCTGGTTTACAAAATATATGCTTCCTGTAACCTTGCCTTTTTATATCTGTTACCCCACAAAGCACTCATATGTTCATAAGTAGCTTAATGGCACTTTGCCGAAATACTGGTGCATGTAGTGTTTCCACAAGGTTAAACATAACCGGCGAAGCTACAGTGTACATGTTTTCAGACATTGCAATATAACTTCTATGATTTAACAGTCTCAAAACACTAAAATGAAAAACAAGAGAACCACCGGTCATATCGCTAGCTCTCATGGAAACTTAATCTTGAAAACTATGGTAGCCTCGTCCTCAGAGGTCATTACTTGAATTATGTCATCCCCCTCAAAGGGGAGACATATTGTTTTTGTCATATTTCTTCTTCTTATCATTATTCTTCTTCAACCAAATTTTGTTCAGGCTCTAACTAGAGAACCCTTTGACTTTAAGACTTCAAACTTAGAACATAAGGAGATGGTATAGAGGAGGGGTGCCCGCTCCCAAAACTTTTGACCTTGACCCACTTATAAAGTCAAGGTCAATCTTTTACGTCAACATATAGTCCAGGCCAATAGCCGAGAACCCTTTGACATTATGATTTCAAACTTGGAACGTGGCAAGAGGACATAGAAAATTTTTTGACCTTGACCCCTTTCTTCATTCAAGGCCAAATTAAGAAAAACATGAATTGACCATAACTTTAGAACGCTTTGACATTAAGACTTCAAACTTAGAATATGAGAAGGGGGAATGAGGAAAGGGGGAATTCCACCAATTTTTTTTTTTACCTTGACCCATTCCTTGGAAAGCAGACATTAAGACGAGATGAGATCATGGTTATATGCATTGCAGGAAATTTTTTATCTTGACCCATTTCTGAAGCAAATCAAAATCATGTCTCTCTTTAACTAACTAATGATGTCGTGTTGGTCAATATGATTCAAGAAATAGGCAAAAAATGTGTTCATTTCTCAAGTAACTTGTTAACCCTTTAACATCAATACACCATTCTTAGGTGTAATATTGATGCAAGCCGTTGTTATTGCCTCTTACGTTTGCACTCATTATTGTTGTCCCGGTTATTAGACAATCAAACTTTGAAGGGGAGACATCTGGGTTTTTTTTGTTGTAAAAAACAATACCCACTAGTTTACATTATCAGTTGAATTCACATTATCAGTTGAATTTACATTATCAGAGAATCAATGCACAGTGATTTGAAAAATTGGTAATCACATGATTCCTAAGAATAATTCTGATGAATTTTCCTAATTGTGCAAGTCTTTAAATCTAAACTGTTGCCCTATTGTAACATTGAGGTTATGTAAACTGTTGCCCTATTGTGACGTTGGGGTTATGTAAACTGTTGCCCTATTGTGACGTTGGGGTTATGTAAACTGTTGCCCTATTGTGACGTTGGGGTTATGTAAACTGCTACCCTATTGTGACGTTGGGGTTATGTAAACTGCTACCCTATTGTGACGTTGGGGTTATGTAAACTGTTGCCCTATTGTGACGTTGGGGTTATGTAAACTGTTACCCTATTGTGACGTTGGGGTTATGTAAACTGTTGCCCTATTGTGACGTTGGGGTTATGTAAACTGTTACCCTATTGTGGCGTTGGGGTTATGTAAACTGTTGCCCTATTGTGACGTTGGGGTTATGTAAACTGTTGCCCTATTATGACGTTGGGGTTATGTAAACTGTTACCCTATTGTGACGTTGGGGTTATGTAAACTGTTACCCTATTGTGACGTTGGGGTTATGTAAACTGTTGCCCTATTATGACGTTGGGGTTATGTAAACTGTTACCCTATTGTGACGTTGGAGTTATGTAAACTGTTGCCCTATTGTGACGTTGGGGTTATGTAAACTGTTGCCCTATTGTGACTAAGAATAATTCTGATGAATTTTCCTAATTGTGCAAGTCTTTAAATCTAAACTGTTGCCCTATTGTAACATTGAGGTTATGTAAACTGTTACCCTATTGTGACGTTGGGGTTATGTAAAGTGTTACCCTATTGTGACGTTGGGGTTATGTAAACTGTTGTCCTATTGTGACGTTGGGGTTATGTAAACTGTTACCCTATTGTGACGTTGGGGTTATGTAAACTGTTGCCCTATTGTGACGTTGGGGTTATGTAAACTGTTACCCTATTGTGACGTTGGGGTTATGTAAACTGTTACCCTATTGTGACGTTGGGGTTATGTAAACTGTTGCCCTATTGTGACGTTGGGGTTATGTAAACTGTTGCCCTATTGTGACGTTGGGGTTATGTAAACTGTTACCCTATTGTGTTTATGTAAAATGTTGTCCTAATATGATGTTAAGGTTTTGATTTGCACATCCTTGAAGCCTACACTGCATGAAAAAGGCTGCATATCAATTGTCAAATCGTAAGATTTTAAAGAATGCTTTTTTAATTCTTATAAACCATGTTTTGTCTCCGCCATCGCTTTAATTTGCCACATTTCAATTTGTTGCACTGAATTGTAGCTCTTCGTCGGAATTTTCTTAATTGTACCATAGTTTGGCATGCTTTCTTAAAAGTGTGGGTTATCTGTACATATTCCTGTGTAAACTTTAAACCCCAATTGCGACCCAATGTATCCTGCCTTGTGGGACATGGTGTAAAAAAAACTTCAAAATATATTCTACATGACGATGCTTGCTTATGAATTTGATACTTTGTTATATTGTGGTTCTTGCATTAGGAAAGTGCTTAAAGATGGTTTTTCTTTATACTCCTTTGTGATATTTTAAACCCTATAGCGACCCTATCCCGTTCCCCATATTTTTTCTGTATATAAGCTTCCTTGCCATTTTTGACGTTCATGGTTCTGTGGTTCTTTACAAGAACTCCCCATCCTGGTTTTATTTATTAATAATTAACTCCCCGTGAGTGTGAAGTTTATTGGACATGCATACAAAGAGACAAGATCCTACCACTGTAACTTCGCATTAACATGGGTATCCCGAAGGAAGAAGAAAGCATGGGCGACCATAAACAACTTGGCGCAGCACAATAGAAAGGGAGAGGGCAGGTGCTGGCTAGCAGTTGTACAATGAAGTGAGAACAGCAGCCAGTATAGGAATGGACGGAGACGCTCTTTTAAGGCCCTTTATGCCACTAGGTGCTATGTGGGGTAACATATATAGGAGGATAACTGAAGGTGAAGGGTGTGACTGTGGTCCTTGAATCCCTTTTGCAAAGATGTTTAGAGTCCACATTTGGATAAAAATAAGTACCGGTTTGTTTGATTCGAGGTCATTTCAAAGTAACATAGTGTTTAGGGACAGTCACCATATGTCAAAACTCTCACTACAATTTCACAATTGTACATGCAAGCCAGTGTCTAATACAGTGAAAACTGCCTAATGAAAGGCGAAGATAACGAACAGTGATCAATCTCGTCACTCCTATAAGCAATACAAAATAGATAGTTGGGCAAACACGGACCCCTGGACATACCAGAGGTGGGATCAGGTGCCTAGGAGGAGTAAGCATCTCCTGTCGACCGGTCACACCCACCGTGAACCCTATATCTTGATCAGGCAAATGGAGTTATCCGTAGTCAAAATCTGTGTGGCAAGAACGACCTAACAATCGGCATGAAACACGTCAGACATCATTTGACCCAATGATAGGTTGTATTGGCAAACTAGATCGTTATAATGACCATAGAATTTGCGAAATGCTGATTTTTAACGAGACTAATCCGACACCTGCGCATTTCACTGGACATTCCAACACTTATTTTCATTCTCAATTTCATATTTTCATTGTTTTTATACTGTTTGTTCCGACACACTGTATTCCGACAAAAATTTGTCTCGCCGTGCAAGTTGGATTACACGGGTTTCACTATACAGTGTATATATATATATATATATATATAATTATATTTTAATTTTCAGCATAATATAAATACAATGTATATAAACAAATTTCTACTTTCTTCATTAAACTCGAAACGGTATTAATATACACAGTGTATAACGCGCGTTATTGCGATATGACAAGTTGCGCAATATATGTATGATCAGCTTATATTAGCATTTTCTTAATATGATATATTAAAAATTTTAAACTCCTAAATTTACTGCATGCTTACTCCGTACACATAAGTACTATTGACAGTGCAGCAACAGTTGATTTGACTAGTTCTATAACAGAAAGAACTCTGCTTTGCAGTTGTATATATGCAGTACTTAGTCTCCATTTTCTCAAATGACGTAACACGGGGAGGACTCTGATTTTCAATGTGGAAGAGGCAGTGAGACGTAAATACAAAGACACCAAATAATTTCCACCACTAGTATTATAATTGTTTGCTCATTAATCGTTATATCTTTATAAAATTCTGATATTTCCATACGATAAATGTGATGTAATAAGATACATAATGACGTCAGATAATGCAAAGTGGGGATAACCAATCTATCATTATTAAGTAATATGTAACAATTTTCCTTCCAAAAGAATACGAGCGCAAAGGTTTCTTAATGTAAATATGACCCCCATCCAAAAATTGCATAAAAATTTAGCACACCATATAATTTTTGCCAGTTTCAAAGAAGACTTAAAATTACATTCACATTTCTCGGTAGAGAGAACAGAGTGATGTTTTACTAAACCGTTGTATTGTCCTCTTATAATTCAAATCCAGATTAGTATTGTAGCAGACACGAATAAATATGATTATAGAAACTTATGTTTTAAAACTGAAGAAAATACATGCACCTCTCTTTGTTGCATATCTTTTAATTTGTTTGACAAGAAACCATCCCTTACAGATCACAGTTTATTTACTCTTGAAAGATCAGTTGGGATCGTTTGAACACAAAACCGTATGTTTATGCTTATGCTGAAAAACAACCCATTGATAGATAACCGTATGTCATGACTATGAAAAGTAAGAGCTCCATGAACAACAAATAATATAGTGTGAAGGCATCCGTCATAAACAAAGTCCGATCAGAGACGTGGATCACTGGTCCGACCAATTAAAAGAACAGATTTTAATCTGCCACATCCTGACACCTTAGTTTCATTCGTACAAAAAGCCATTATCTTTATACTTTATGTGTATTTACAATTTCTAGGTGCTAAGATATCCTATATCCATTTTTAGTTTACTTACATACGAAGGAACTGTAATTATCACTTTCATATTTTCACTTCTAGCTTACTCAGTCATACTTTCACTTTAAACACAGTAACCCAGAATCTGTGCTAGCCGCAATCTTATTTTCAGTTTATCCACGCGAAGAGGATTTCATTCCTATTTGTTCTCAGGATCTTTAATAATCGTATGTCATTCCTATTTCCACGTTCAGTTTACTTATAATTCCAATAAGCAATGTTAACCTCAATCCTACTTTCAATTTCAGTTTACTTACAATGTCCAGGAGCTGAGATAACCTCATTCCTATTTTCACTTTTAGAGTTCCATTTGTGCCCTCGCCCCGAGGTCTCACGAGTTTATTGTATGCATGGTCTAACAGTTTATGAATGAGCTGCCCCTCCTCGGTAGAACATACAACAGACCCGGGTCGACTGATCAGACCCCATAGACCGGATACAGTGATTAGCACCGTCGGGAAATCGGTTATCCCTGGCATCTTCGTCCGCTCACTTAAACCGCCTTTGTTCTGCTCTATCAGAGGAGTTACATAATCCGGAAGTGCAGGAATTCACAATGGAAACCCATTAACTGTCGCTCTAGTTTTCCTAACATCTTGACGATTCCCATGTTAACTTACGAGACATATGCATTCGCTCGCCTCACTATTGATTTAAATGTTTTCTTCCCATTACACAAACACAAATTTCTTTTTTAATTCATTTGCCAAGATGCTTCAGCATCTATTTTAAAAGTTTCTTTCATTTGCTGAGAATCTGGGCTGGCGTTTTATAATTTTTACCATGTTACCACTAATTGCTTTTTATGACTTTTATGGCATCACGCGATTCTAGACTTCCGAGCCTTTTTTATTATATTGTAGTATATTTTGCTATATCAGCTGTGGGGAATGGTTGATGAGAAATTGATATCCGAAGTACAGGGTAAAACTTAGTGACCCCCCAAAAAGGGAAATGCTTCAAATGGCAATATATGTCGTGTTCATTTAGATATCAGTGTGGTGTATTGCATGCCGAAAAAATCCATTTAAGACGAAACGTCAGCATATCGTGCGTGGATATGTTTCGCATAATACAAAAAATGCATCTTTCAATTACTGATTTCTTAACAGATGAATAAGTATCTATTTTTTGATAGCACGTTTAATTGTTTCCCTCTATCTTAATTAAAATTTCATCCCTCGGCTCTAATTTCCCATTGTGACGTAACCACAATTAAAGACATGGAAAAATGACTTGGGACATGTATAAGACGGGTTCTACGAATCAATACCCGCTGTGTCTTTTTAAAAAACAAATCATTAATGTAAATTGACGTAAATCTGAATTTGGAACAGTAATTGGACGGGGGCATCAGAGTGTAACATTCTTTACGACTGTTGGTAATGAGGACCGACAATCAGACCTGTAAATCGTGAGCTAACTTCCTCAGCCTTTCCTAACAAAACCACTGATTCATTCCAAACAAAACAGCGAATTTACATACGAATAAGACGTGCGTCTGCGCTACTACAGATGTCACATTGCGATTATTGAATTTGCATATCTGATGTTTCTTGATTAATGCCCAGAGTCCTTCTATTTCTTTTTCGACTTCAAAACAGATTTTGGAGAATATCTAAATATTGTGTGCAAAGTATAACCATACAATGACCGTGGCATATAAATTGTCGTAATTCAACATGTATTAAAGATACGGCACACACTAGCATAATTTTTCATGTATGCAAAAACGGCCACAATATAAGAGCTTTTAATTTAGAATTGTCCTCCTCTCGGAATAGACTATTTTTGATGATTAAAGCAGTGCATATTATTTTGAAAACATGATAGAAAAACGGAGGTAATCGTTCTTCATCATTAATTTCTCAGTATTTTGGTGAACCTCAATTTAATCAAATCTGTTCATCTTATATTGCAATATCTCATCATATGTGCATTCAACTATTTTTAGAATTTCCATTTGTTGAAAATGTTTGACTATATGAAGTAGACACAACTTTATACAGTCAAGGTTAAATATATAACTTCGTACCGAACCAGATCCCTAAGCATGATCAACCTTTGCAAAACATTACTTGTGTAAGACTTACAATAAATCTGTGAGGCAGGTACGGAATCAAATGCCAACAGAAACAATGTTTAACACCTCTGTTTTGGCAAAACAAAGACAACGAACTTCCTGCGTTCCTCGATTTGATAACAATGATATTTCCATATTCTTGTGAGCCTTAAATTTCGCAGCCTCGGTACGGCGTGTAACATAAAGGAATTGTTGTTATTTCGCAAGTAAAAACAAACGCTTCTGTGGGTCCTGACCCCAACATATGCTGGAGGCCTCGTTATCACTTTTATTTCACCATATGTCATAACTGATACCTCCGCGCCACCTGTCGGATAAGTGTCTTATCATCAACAACCTGATGCTATAACAACAATCAGATGATTAGAGGGAGATCCCGGTGTTCGTTTTATTCTGCTTGCAAAACATGTTAAAAGATTTGTTGAAAATTTATTTTTGTTTTAAATAAATGACATGACATTGCTCACTTTTTCTACCTACATATGTATTTCGGAGGCTTTAAGTTGCGCGAGGATTTATTTGACGGAACGCCGTGTATTTGTTTTCAAATCAGCGGTGATCAATTAGTGAATAGACTTAGATGATTAGTTCTAGGTTTATTTTAGCGATTTTTCGCTGTTGTGAACGGCGTGAATATCTGTAGATCTGATTCCCTCTATGTTTAAATGTCTAATCCTGTTTTCTTTTAACCGTGCTCTATTTGGACTGGCGTGGCTTGCATTCACTCTTTTCAAACAATTACGTACATGTACCTTCGAAGTCTGATCGAAAGGTTTCAGTGAAGTTCTAGTATAATAGTAATAATCAGCTATGCCAATGCATTGCATTAAAATGTTTTAATTAAATTAGGATATTACAGTTACATTTCTTTTTTTATGCCAGTATTTATAAACATCTTATCTCCATCCTAACGATTGACCAAATTAGAAGTAGCGCATCCATAGACATAACTAAACGGGGAAAAAATATGTCTGCAACGTCGAGTCAAATTATGTTTAAAATCATCAACAAAATGTTGAAATTGAATTAATGTTAGTGTAAATCGTTTGTTGCTGGCATTTAAAATCCCACATATTTATATAAAGCTTGATTTATACACAATTCCCCCCCTCCAAATAAATCATAGAATACCTTGAAATTTCTTATGCTTTGAAACCGGTTTCTCTTTAATTTTCCACACGCTCCTTGTCAGAATGCAAGCCAATAGGAAACATTCAGTTATTTTACAGTACAGCAATGTGTTTGCTATCTTTGACCCCGATACCCTTGTCATTATCGAACGAGTTAAATTAACAATTGTGCATACACTATTTTGTACATTATCAGACTAAATCTGATGATAGCAAAGTATTTAACGATCATCATTATTTCACTCTATAAATCATGGGACGTTGATCAAATTAACTTTAAAGTGTTTTTATATGATGCACTATCAAAGGAACAGAGATAAGATTTATTAAGACAGTTTTCACCTTTATACCAAGAAGAATCATAAACCGAGCATCTGCAGATTTCTGAGGAAATAATTTCCCAGTAAACGACAAATTTAAATTGTATTGTTAGGCAGAAAGTACTGAACTAAGCTTAAGCTAATTATAGCTGCTGATCCATTTTGTCTAGACTCTGTCTTTCTGCGACTTGTTTCTTCCGTGGCCTGGGGTGGAAGAGGCCTTCTGTACAAATCCCATCTCCGGCTCATGATCAAAGTCAGCGGGATTGTCACCAGCTGGTGTCCGTATCTACACAACGCTCATCATGTCATCCTCCCAGGAGAAGACCAATAGCAACTGAACCATCTTGACATACACGATGTAACAAAGTGTACATAATATTTATTAAATTTTATCAAAAATAAACTTGGAATTAACAAACACGAACATAACACACCTTGTCTACACGGAATTGATTTTATTGCATTCTCTCTCATTCTCTTTCTTTGATATGTTTCCTGGACTCTTTGTTTCACGTAATGACGTGTTACATATTTTTCTACACATGTGATATCGAACAATGTATATGTATACATGTATTTAAACATAAAAAAGCCTGACATTTATCGACCGGGTGTGCTAATTCAAGTTTTAAAAAGTGTTAATGTGGAATATTTGTGAACTCGAGTCATTAAAATTCCATATATAGGTGGGCGGGTGTCTGAAATTGTACTTGTACACGTGCATGTAGAAAAGGACAAATAGACAGTGAGTAAATTCGAATCGAGTATAAATTATTGCATGGTAATTTGTGTTCATCGTTGTTCATTTTTTTTAAAAAGTCTACAGTGATAATCACTAGCAATACGGCGTTGTCCTCAAAACTCAATATGATGTGGCACCATGATCTGACGTTGAAATTGAATAAACATGACATCATTATCAGAAATCAGGTTTGATACAACTATCATCGGGGGCCTGTGGGGTCAGGGTTTGCCTGTCATCATAGAGGGTGGGAGCTTGTAGGATGATTCCAAACGTCCCTACCACACAAGCTATCGTGAATATCCACAGAAAAAGTCTGTCTAACACCATAGCAACGTATTTCCAGTCCTCCTTTATCTGCAGTTAGAAAAAAAGCCATAAACATAAATCAACGATGATGCAGCTGCAGATTCTTTCCTGTTATGAAACTATTTTACTAATGTAACTGTAACAGATATAATTATGTTTTTTTTTGTTATTTAGAATTTCCAACAAATGCAAGCTATCGTGAGAAGTGTAGTTTTATTTATGTGTGTAATAAATCCGTAATTTACCGAGTTTTCTTTGTCGTCCTTCTTTAGATGCTCAGCAATGAAGCACACACTGTCTACGGCGTCCTTAATCTCCCGGGGAACCGGTTTCTGTCGACGGCGGACGCTTAGATCCGTTTCCTTGGTAATACCCATTAGTTCGTCCTCAACAGCGTCGTGAAAGTTGCTGCTGTTCTCGAATTTCCTCTGTTCCGCTCTACGACGAATCATATCTTTGTACGATTCAGTCATTTCTACACCGTTACAAGTCCTAATCACTCTCCTTGTGTTGTGATCATTGTCCAAGTTTGGCCGGCGCATGATTAAAAGACGTGGCAAAACATTTAAGAACACTCTTCTCACCCATGGCGCCATTGTATGAGTAGAAGGCGAGCGGAAGTGGACGTTAAGTACTATCACAGTTACAAGGATGGACAAAGTCACTAATATCATAGTAAAAAGTAAATACTTTCCGATCAATGGAACAACAATTGACGTAGGGGGGATTATGTCAGCGAGAAGCAGGAAAAACACGGTTAATGAGAGCAAAATTGAAATACAGAGAGTAATTTTCTCTCCACTGTCACTAGGGAGATAGAAGACGAGGACTGTCAGAAATGATATGGATACACATGGAATGATCAGATTGACCGTGTGGAACAAAGTCTTTCTCCTCATGGTGATACTGAATGTGATGTCAGGGAATGGAGAGGGACAGCAGATGTAGCGTTTATAATGTTTCTGGGCGGATCCCTCTAAAATGTCCCACTCCACACTGGGGTAGAAATCCCGGAAGTCTATCCCTTTCTGAATGACCTCCGTGGACGAGCTTTCGGAAACACACAGATGGACGAGATCCACTTGATTTCCGTCGTAGGTCCATGACCCAAACTTCATGATACACAGCTGGATATCAAAGGGAAAGAACTCCACATCGATCATACAGGAACTTTTGTAGATAGCAGGGGGCTCCCACACCACCTTGCCATCGGGATGGAGGATAGCTTTCGTCATCAGGGTCACCTCATAATTACCATCGGCACTGTTAAAAGACAGACACTGAATCTTTTATCTGTATTCATATAAGTTTCTCTTTCCAGACATATGCTACATCCGTAGCGTTTTGACATAATACGAAACGTGATCGTTCTGCACGTTTTCTAGAACGCTGAACAATTAGATGAGACAATTTTTAATCAATAACTACGAATTACTAGTTGTCTGTCTATAATGTTCACTCAAACTTATCTAATTTTGAGTTTTATTTCCCTATATTTTTTTTTTCAAATATCCTTCCCTACTCACTTGTTGAAGAGCACAACATCCGGGTTCCAGATGTCATCTATGGGGACCTCTATCGTCTTAATCCCCCCGTACTCCACGGGGTTCCAGGTTAACCCATTGTCATACCACTCCTTCCGGTACAGAGAGGTGAAAAGTCAATAACCTTCACCTTACCTTAGTTAGTGGTTAGTAAACCTTATGAGACCGCTACCTCGTGACAAAAAGCAAAACCAAACCTCCATCACATGGAAGACAACTACGTCAAGTTACTATACTATCATATTGTGAATTTTCATGGTAGAACTAGGTTATATATGATAAGTACATAGTCAATATCACTAATATAAAATTTCAATTGTCAATGAGTACATATGTCTGATTAGACATGAAAATAATTTGGTATGTAATAAATAATTTGGTATCTTATAAATAATTTGGTACATGTATATCAAAAAGCGTGTACATTAAAACATTCAAAATGTTCATTTTTAAGATTTAAATTATTGACATGACATTGTTTGCAGTATCTTCCATGTTTCTTGGGACTAAATGAGTCGTTCCCTCTAAAGCACGCGGATTGGTGGTTTATATTTACTAAATAACAAGGTATAGAGTGATTGACTGGTATCCCCGAGAAGTAATCATGCTTCTAATACAGATTCTCAAGCAACATTTCAACTGGCAAACACTTTCACCCACGAATCAAAATAAGATTTCAACATAATAAGATATCGACACGTTTTAGTGATAGTCTACTCACTTATTATACAATACAATATCCGGTAGCCATATATCTTTAGCGGGGACGTAGAGCCTATCCACACCACCGTATTCCCGCGGGTTCCAGGAGAGTTTGTAGTCATACCATTCCTAATGGGTGAGCAGGCAGCAGGGAGGAAAGGTGGCAGAAAAAGGTGACAATTAGTAATGAAGACGCATGATAGCAATGACCGGGGGCAATCAGAGAGTCGAACCAAATACCACCTTATATCAGATCACCTAAAGCTAATACGTCTATTATAATGTGGCCTGGTTCACAAAAAGTATTACTGAAACACAGAATCAATCCTGATAGTTCTTTGTTATCTATAACTTTCAGATTTCTTAATTAGCAGATAAAATACATCTACAGATTCTTACTTAAGACATTGTGGTGGTTACTTTATTGTTTTCTTATCTTACTCATTAGTGTGTCTGTGCGTGTGGTTTTTTGGTTTTTTTGTTTTGGTTTTTTGTTGTTGGTGAAACCAGCCACAAGGATTCTTGCATGCACTAACTAACTAACTAAAGATTAAAGATATATATATATATATATATATATATATATATATATATATATATATATATATATTATACAAGATAATCGCATTTTTAAATCTCATTGCAAAGCAATAAAGTTCACATGGACTAAATTCTATCATGAAAAGAGAACCACGACTAAACTTTGCAAATGTACGAAGTAGAAAGGCGACTGTACTAGACGTAGAATTAGTATTAATGGAAGAGTAAGCATTAGACGTGCAAGTGAGGTGTGGAGAAGGGTGTGTGGAATAATTACAGCAGTGATTGCTATCATCAGCACAAAACTCAGCGATACATTGCATGTTGTTAGATATACAAACAAAAATAATACATACATGTACATCTCAATAAACATGCATTCATCCCAAAATACAGAAAGTCAGAGAGTGGAAGTGTGACCAGCTGTTCCTGTCTACCAAGTCTGAACTTAGGTTACATATATCTGGTCTATTAATAACTCTCATGGTATGTAGACGTGTACGGCATTAGCCTAAGTTAAGTAGAAGTCATCACTACAACGGGTTCAGATTTAGACTATCTTCTACCAAAGTAAGATGACCCATCTTGTTATACTTTAGGTCTGGAAAATTATATAGAGAACCGAGAATGCATTAGTTTGAGATATACATACATATTAAAGCCAATGGTTCGGATATTGGCTTAACTCCAGTGGATACCAAAGCTCTGAACACGTTCATCAAAAGTCAAATCCGACTCCGTTTTATGATTTCAGATAATAATATTATGGCACAAGTTCATTTGCCTTTAAGATTTCTAAATGAAAAGGAAGATGAAAAGAAAACCAGGATGTTTATTTCCTATAGGGGCCCTCCTTCAGAGCCTGAGCTCCCAGGACTTAATATAATTAATCCTATCGAGCACCTTCATAATTGGATAGACTGGAGTGAAAATCACAGTGTTTGAAGTTTTCGGAATTCAGTTTTGGTGTGAACAGCTGATCAATACCTGTCTAAGCCAAACGTTTGTCGTCATAATCTGATTCTTCTCATCCTGCCAAAGACACAAAACAGTAGCATAAATTTAGATTAACAAGAAGCCTTACACAGAGGGTAGAGGGTTACGGTATTCTGTTTCATGGTAATCTGATTTTAGATCACTAGAATATTGAGTAAAACCAGCAAATGTGTTCATAGTTGTACATCAATTTACAGGCGCTTGACATCACCAAAGGCCTAAAATAATGCTGAAAATCAAGTGCCTATACTAAATACATGAATGTACGTGCTTTTTAATGTGTAACGTCAAGCACTTGGGATAATACTAGTATACGAAGTAAACCATCAATACGTACAAAGTTTTACTTCTTTGAAATATATAGTTATAGAATAAGACAAATAATGCTTAAAATGAACCTCTCAAAAGATTCATTGTTTCTAAAATTCAAGGACATTTGAATAAAATCATTCTATGATGTCTTAATAGTTGCTATACAAGAATAGAAAGATCATTATTATCCCTTTCTTATAGACTCTTTGTAAACAAACTTTTAAAAACATGCTTTCCAATTTTCTCCAAAATTGATTCTCAGGCACTCCACAGAAACTTTATAATCGTGAGAGGCCATGCACCCAGCGCCCTCTTCAGGGCGTTGCGTGACGTTATAAGTGGTTCAAGAAACCACTGCTGTGTGTGCTTAACACTCCAGAATGTGTGAAGAAAATGGACCTTTCTATCCCCAGCACTTGTTCCAAGCCTCTGTGGGGGCTTTAAATACGATAGGGAATTAAAAGATTCAAGTTAATGATTAGAAAAAAAATAGACAGCAAACAACAGAGGCTTCTCAATCCAATGTTACAAGAGACACAGGTGTCAAAGACACGGCAGATCTATGTGTAGCGAGGGGTTCAATTTCTGTGGACAGTGTATAACTTAAAGCAAATTTTAAATATTATCCTATCACTGGCTTTATTTTAAACTTCGTTTGTAATATACCATTAACTATTTCAAGATACACAGATTGATAAATTGAATACTGTTTGTTATATAGTATATGTGTTCACTTGAAGATGTGTAGCTGGACCAAGCTAAATAAGTTACCAAGTATTCTACAGAAATTACTTTCTACAATGCTGTAATTTTGTGAACTTGTCTATAACAATTCAATGGTGGCAATTACATGCACAACAAACAAGTCATCCTGACCTACAAACAATTGTAATTAAATCATGTGTACGAGTAACTCAGTACTAGAAACAAGTATAAACTTACCCGGATATAAGATAGGAATATATCTTTTGTAGGAATTTTATTCACTGGGTACCAGAAAAAGTCTAAAAGTGGTTATTTAACGTAGTTTCATTAGGTTTCTCTTGTTTTTTGTAGAATATAAATGTTTTTAGTCATTAATATACATTCCTATTCTATTGAGATATTTTAAGAAAAAAATTGTTGCCATCACTTTCACAGCTACATGTAATGCCCCTTAAGCGACATTAAGGGAAAATTAATAGTTTTTCTAGTTTACATCTCGTCACATGAGGGTGAAACTACCTTAAATTGAAAATTATGTCCAAAAGCAAGGTTTTAAAGCTAATTTTAAAAACATCCATCTAATTGTAACACCTATTGTAAGTTGTTCATATCCATCAAATTTCATTGAGACTGGGCGATATTGCTTCCGGGCGATCTGCAATGTTTTATCTTCGACACGCTCTAAATTTTAAAGCTATAGAACTTAACTGCTTTTCAATTATTCCCTTAAAGGACATATCGCATGTTTTCAAAGTATACAAAATGCTTATAGCATTTTGTCTTTCTTATGAATATAGTAATTAATCCTAATAGTTAATTAACCGAAATATTGCGATAATTATCACAAATGAATTCATAATAATCAAGTCATTTGTTTTCTTATATATGTGCTCTATAAATGAAGATACCCTGATATTGACTAATTTCGGCCGTGATGTCTTAATGTCCTTCGTCTGTAATATTCAGTTATAAGTAATAGGGCTATCCCACGGAGACAGTAAACATTATTCTCAGTGGACATGTAAATGTTTTTATTGTTGCGCCAAAATATATCCAACTTATATATTCCTCCGCGACAGATCTCGGGGATTTATTTGACAAGGGACAATTTATCACGCGGCCGGAAGAGTTGACGCGGGAATCAGGGGATGTCGAAGAAGATTTGATGAGGATAGACTGAAAACTATTGAATAAATTGTCCAAAATATGAATGATGAACTCAGAAAACGATATTAAATCAATCATGGTTAAATTGACAGGACTTGTTCCGAGGAAGAATCATCGTTGGTAATTACTGGTTTAATATACAGCATTCATTGCTTGGTTTCATGTTGTACACGGGGATGTTCAAACATTTTAGAAGTATTCCTCTACAGTTTGTTTACAACTTCCAGTTTTAAAATAAAAATCAATGAGGGTAACAAGAAATGCTCAAGGCAAATTGGGCGGTACATGGTTTCTGTTTTAGAATAGAAGAACAAAAATTGATTTAGAGTAATCTACGATAGCAAAAGGATATTTTGGCTCCATCAATGAAAGTTAATGAGGAAAATGAAAACCCACTTTGTATTATTCATAGGTTTCTTGTTTCTTTTAGTATACGGGTACAATTTTACACGCTTGGTTGAGGTTTTATTAAAAAATTGATGTGTTGATGTCATTTAAGAAAAGATTTAAGGTTTTTTAAAAATCCGATAAACTGCACTATGTATCATGATGTATTGTACATGAATTCTTTTAATAAGATTTTCACAAAATGAGCTCGTATGACCCAAATAGAGGGATTGCCAAAATTCAGTTGTGAAAGTCTATATTTTTGTTGCAAAC
This sequence comes from Ostrea edulis, assembly GCF_947568905.1. Taxonomy (NCBI): domain Eukaryota; kingdom Metazoa; phylum Mollusca; class Bivalvia; order Ostreida; family Ostreidae; genus Ostrea; species Ostrea edulis. The sequence continues at coordinate 57,263,741 of NC_079168.1, read as the reverse complement.
CTGAAAGAAAACGTAAATAAAATTTACAAAACCAAAGACAAACATGTTAACATCGAAGAGAGATATCTAAAGTTTACTAGGTTAAAATACTGTAGAATTTTGTTGATTATGGTGCTATCTCCGTCCCTAACGTACAGCCAGTATAAGATGTTCCGTCTTTTTTTAGTGCGTTTATTTTGTTTAATTCTTTGTTTTACATTTTTCACTTACAAGAAGCGTATGTATATAGTGATACAATATCAAGATTCTGTATACACGTGTAACATAACCCGAGGAAAAGTAAACGTTTTCTGGAATTGCACTTTAATAAAGTAAAGAGAAGTACACAGCTGTGATCTATTAATGGCTATGAAAACATCAAAACATCATAAATTAAGAAAAAGAGAAGTAAAGTTTAGAAGAGTAATGCAACAAATATGCAACATACAAATCTATATATCTGAAAGAAATATTTGGAACAAAGAAATTAGCTATGGGGCCTGTCCTGTGTCAATACTTTTAACTCAATCAATACACAAGAGAGAAAGCAATTACAATTGTATATATTGGAGAAAAATTTGAATATTCATACAGAGCTGGAATGACAGCGGTGCCACATTAGACAATTTCACAAAGGAAAGTATGGAGAAACAAGCAGCCAGCTCGCCAGGTCGTGTCTGAGTCCCAACACAGTGTCCATGGTGACAGGATAAGTATATAGACGTACAAATGCACGTGCTTTTTCTTTGCTATTGATTTTCATTTCGATTCCCATTAATTAACAAGCCACAATACTGTGAACAATTATATAAAGTTGAAGAGGGTATCGCGAAGAGAATACTACAATAGAAAATTTCAAGTCCAATGTCCGGAATTGATTAAAACTGCATGAAGTATTATTCTCACTGGTGTCCGGAAATCGGTTCCACATCCGACTAAACTACTAATCCAAGATACCCTACCAGTTTAACTCTAAATCAAATTAATCTAATTTGATGTTGCGTAACGCGAAATGGAATATGTATCAGATTGATGACCTATATATATGCCGGTACAAACATACATAACATAAATAGTTATTATGCAGGTTTAGGAACGAGAAACTACTTACAATGTCGATGAGCTGTGACAGTCGGATCCCCATCTTGACGATCAGTTTGTCCGAACTGTTGCTCACGGGTCTGATCAGTTTGTTGTAGGATCTTTTCAACAAGTCATAATACAGCCGTTTGGCGTCGTCATTTCCACTCACAAACAGAATCAAAGAACACAGGATCCAACAACTAATTCTCGTCATTTCTCGTGAATTTTAAAGTGCGAACTCGCACGCGTCCGAAATAGCTACGTTCACTTTCAGCCCGCACCAGATGTTACGAGGGGAGAAATATTTTTCACTGTCATTAATTGATTTTTGTATATGGCGGTCATTTATATACATTGAACAAATCTTATTTGTAAAATAGACGAAGATTAATGTTTACTTATGAGATCAGAGTGGGGTATTGTAATTCACTGGAAGAACAGTCATATTGTTAGCGCAACACTCGCGCCACCTATCGACAGAAGTGCTTCAGATGAAACAAGTATCAGTAGAGAACACGACAAAAATCAGAGAGCTGCAGTCTGTTACCCTGTAATTGATTTGGCAGATATTAGTGTTCTAAACGGAACTGTTGCAAGTTCTACCAGAAACGGCTTCCGGAAAAGCACACGTGCGGATGGTGTATAAAATTACCTAACAATAAAATAAACCCCGCCAGCAAAGGAATTTTAATACGTTTAAGCGCAGTGATTTATTAAAATGGCGATCATGAACATGAAGAATGTTTTAAAAGAAGTATACGTTAATCTGGGCAAAACACATATTTCATTGTTTTTTTTATTCCATTAGGACAAAAAATAAAAATGAGAATTAGTCCGTCGAGAAGAAAAAGAAAAAGGTCTGACGGATTTTATATGATTGATTATATATTGTTTAACGTCCCTCTCGAGAATATTTCACTCATATGGAGACGTCACCATTGCCGTTGAAGGGTTGCAAAATTTAGGCCTATGCTCGGCGCTTACGGCCTTTGAGCAGGGAGTGATCTTTATCGTGCCACACCTGCTGCGACACGGGACCTCAGTTTTTGCGGTCTCATCCGAAGGACCGCCCCATTTAGTCACCTCTTACTACAAGTAAGGGGTACTGAGGACCTGTTTTAACCCGGATCCCCACGGGACATATTGTAGATTCATTAAAAAAGGATTGTCTTTTCTTTTCAACTGAAACGTTTTATTACATTTATTACACTTTGTTGAAATTATGAGACAACATATTGCTTTGCTTGTACAACAGCGTGGGTTCAGCACAGACAAATGTGTTTTGAATGAGGTGAAAAAGATAATTCTTAGATCTCCAAAATGTCTGATAGGTCTAGTAGAGAAGAAATCCATTTTGATAATTATTTTCATATTACTCCTTGATTATTACATCAAACGAGGATAATAGCTTTGTAGAAACGTATGGTTAATACAAGAATTCATTTCAGTCCAACAAACTGACAAAATTCGATCAAGATTAAATATATATCTAATTAATTAAAGAAAAATAGAAGACGCTTCTTAAGTTCAGTTACGATAATATATTGTAGATTGTTGATCTGAATGAGTATCGTTTGTTTCTCTTTTGCCGGTTGAGTGACAATCAATCTGATCAGATATACGTTAATATTAGCCTTTTTACTCGGACATCTGTTGAATGGTTGTGTACCAGATATTGTCAAAACATGTCTTCGTGGTCTGATCACGGGTTCTGCGCCCAATTCCTGACGGAATGAAAACAAATTTGTTTGGACAATGTAATCAGGCAGAGAAAGAGGCGATTGGCTCCTATTGTTACACTAAACACCCTGGGACCTGTTGGCGTTATGGAGGTTTAATTGGGTGCTATACGCTGTGGTTTTTTCCATTTCTGATTCATTTGTAACCGTCAGAGAAAGATGAGAAACCTTGCATGTTCAGATACAGTTTTGTACTACATTGTGTGTTTCTGTTCCCATTAACAAACGCCTGTAAGTTGGCAATAGAAGTTTTGTGAGATATCATGCTATGTACAATGTAGTTATATCATCGAGATTTCTCCAAGTCAGATTCAGAGCTTGTCCTTGCAGTATAATTCACCTCCGGACCGTTATAGGTCAACTAGTTAACACTAATCGGCTGAGTCTTCTTACTAAGCATCAAGTGTTCATAGCAAGACAAGTTTTAATGTAAATGAAATGCATATTTCACGTACCACGAAATGCATACATTTATCTGATACGGGTTTTCAAACTGTACGTGCGTTTATGTGGAATTGATGTTTTCATGTCTGTGGGACTCCTGTGATTGTATCTCTAAATCAATGTAATACGCAGTGGCGGATTTAAGGGGGGGGGGGGGGGGGGGGGCGCAGTCGGTGCTCCCCTAAAAATGTCTTATTTAAAGTAAATTGTGGTATCTTGTTTAGAAAAATGTACTAAACGATAAAACAACTTTAAAAAAGCAATAATTTCTTCCTCTCGTGGTGAAATAAATGACAAAATCTTTTGATTTCTTGAATTTCTTTATCGGGAGAAATTATTTTTTTCCAAAACCCCTTAAAATTAGCATCATTTTACTTATTTCACCACATAAAAAATGATAGAAAATAGTACAAATGACTTAAACAGGAGACATATTTCAAGCCATATAAAATCTGTAAAATCCAGGAGCTTCCGGGGCTTCGCCCCCTGGGCCCCCACCAGGGCTTCGCCATGGACCCGTTGGGGGCCTCAAGGCGGCCCCCAGACCCCCTGCCTCATAAAGTGACACCCCCGTAACCGCAATTCATGGATCCGCCCCTGATACGTGGAGGACCTAGAAATAAATCAGGAGGTATACCACATCGTCATAATGGTTGACTTTCTTTCAAAACATGAATGAAAATATAAATGCTAGCAATATTTGTCTATTCCTTTTAGATTTTATTGCCTAGCTGAGTAGGTTAGCAAATATATTTGAACGAAAACAAAAAAAGTTGACAGATCTCGATCGCTTATGCAAGTATATTTTAATTAAGACATATTTCATATAATCACTATCAACTTTGTGTTGTTGAAAACAGAACAGACTTGTTTGTACTGTTTGGGGCAATATGAAAAACAAGGACGGTCTTTACAAATTATGCAAACTTCAAAAGCGAGCTGCTAGAGTGATTTTAAAAAGAAATTTTTATACACCTACAACAGAAATGATGCAGCAACTTAGATGGATGCCTCTGTCGTACTATTTTGTATATAGAACTATCACTATTGTCTTCAAAGTTTTACATGGTCTAACCCCCGATTATTTAGATGTTTTTCAGTATGCATGTCCACGAATCTACCAGATTAAGTCAAAGTAATTCATTATATAGAGAAAAAAGACACAGTATTTTAGAAGATCGTTTACAATTTACGGTTCGCAGTTATGGAATAATATGCCAGAATTTTCAAAATATTATCCAACATTGGAAACTGTTAGAAACTGTTAAATCCGCTTAAATCTTAGAATTTTGTTTTCATTCGGGAAATTAAAACCATATAGATTTGTTTTTGATTATTTTCAGTTTTATTTCTATTTGTTTATTTATTTTGTTTTATTTTCAGTTTTAAATATGTAAATAGCGTACATGTATGTATACAACATACCTTTATATACTATCTTATATTGTATCTGTATAATACCGCTGTCTGTGTATGTTTTCAGGACCACAATGTAAACTAGTTTTTAAACTTATTGTGCTATCCTGTTTAAATAAAGGACATTATTATTATTATTTACGAGAAAAATCTTGTATAGAAATCCCCCAGTCAGAAAAACCAAAGATATGTTGATGTTTAAATGTTTTAGTTTTATGTAGATTTTATTTGAAGATTATCAATAAAAGATGAGAGAGAGAGAGAGAGAGAGAGAGAGAGAGAGAGAGAGAGAGAGAGAGAGAGAGAGAGAGAAAGATATTTGCTGAACTGTAGATAACGAGTTCCAGTCCAGCAGAGGTTATCATTTTTTCCAGATTACTTTCTACTAAAACTGCATTTTACATAAAAAATGTAATAAATATTAGACTTGTCAAATTGTACTGCATATGTTTCGGGTTCAAATGCATTCAATTACTTTTGATCTCATTTTTGATTAAATATTATATATATATATATATATATATATATATATATATATATATATATATATATATATAT